>NC_081195.1:26048404-26354118 GCF_902713425.1 Acipenser ruthenus
TATTGTTCAAAGAGTTTCCTGCAGTATTTAAGGCCTTGTGCCATGGAAATGCCATGTTAATTGTACAGACCTGAGAAACACAGTCAGAGGGCTCAAGATAATATCGGAACCACAATAAATGGTGGAAGACCAGCAAACACTTAAAAAATGTGCACTATATGACAAAGGGCCAGCTTCATTGTATTTAAAATGTATATTCTGATATATATGCACTATATAGAGCTTTACTAATAAGATCACCGGGGTGATGAATCGATCATTGAATAAAAGCCGGCTATGAATAATGGATTCTTCAGTTCATTGCTGCATCTTCTGTTTTTTTTTCCAATTAATAAATGACAAAAAAGACCAAATATAAACAGGAATGCCATCATGTTTCCTTTTTCACGAGCACGGTTAAACAAAAGATATTTCGAAAGAAATTAAAAGTCGTGCACTTCTGTTTGCTAGGGTGCCAGTGTGCAGTTTTGAATCAGCATGTGTTTAAACATCAATTTTGTATTATTTTAAAAGATGATATCTGGCACTACACCAAAATAAATATCTTTACAAACCATGCTTTCAGATAGTGTTGCATTTCCTTGGTCATTTTTAGTTTTTTTCCCCCTGTCTATTAGGGTCATTCCATACCAGCTCAAGCAGAGCCGTTGCCCAGCCTAAAACTGGTAGAAATACCAATAATTCAAATTTCAGAGGGGGTTATGACCAGGGGGGGACTTGAAACCAAAAGTGTTTCACACAATTTGTAAAAGTGGTCCCTAGGGTTCTTATAGCAATACTTTAGGACCCGCATCCCCTGCAGGGTAAAGGTTTGGGCTGAAGTTTGAATATAACTCGTCACTTACCTCTCGTCTGCCAGAAGTGAGTATGGTGCTCCTGGTATTTTTCTCTCGAAAGCCCCATTCAATACGAGTCGAATGAGGTGCTACACATGATGGTAGCTCAAAGGGGAAAAAAACAAAAACAAAAAAAAAGCGTTTTTTAACTCAGCGGGCCCAAAAACCCCCAGGTGAATTTTTCTAGTTAAATCTGAGACGGCCGGGCAACGAAATGCCCCTTTTCAGGTTGAGTTGGCACGGAATGACCCACCTTTACTGATAAGATCACCAGGGTGATGAATCGATCATTGAATAAAAGCCATGGCTATGAATAATGGATTCAATTCATGGCTGCATCTCCTGTTTTTTTTTCACAATTAAAAAATGACAGAAAAGACCAAATATAAACAGGAATGCCATCATGTTTCCTTTTTCACGAACACGGTTAAACAAAAGATATTTCGAGCTGTGTAGTTTTGAATCAGCACGTGTTTAAACATCAATTTTGTATTATTTTAAAACATGATATCTGGCACTACACCAAAATAAATATCTTTACAAACTATGCTTTCAGATAGTGTTGCATTTCCTTGGTTATTTTATTTTTTCTCCCTGTGTATTTATCACCAAAAGCATGAAATGAATTACCAAAACATCCTGTTGCTATGTTTTTAGTGTCTGCGTCTACATATGCAAACAAGGGCTTCTAAATAAATAGTATTTGAGTTTGAAATATGAAGCCTGGAATTATAGAACGCCAAATAGTTCTATGTGGTGAATTTGAATATAGAATTCATATTCAATAAGATAATAATTAATTGATTTTAAATTCTACACTTTTATATGGACTGGTATTAATAATTGTAACCAATAGACAGATAAATAGAAAAATAATGCTATAGATATTGATCAAGCAGAGTGATAGAGACTCTTACACACAGGTAGAGATGATGGCATTCTGAACACCCTCCTTCTTTATTCAGAGACACTTGAGAAATGCAGTGACAGACGTTTGAAGATTTAAACATGTTACTCGGATCTGCCACACTGTTCAATTGAACACATCTTCCTAGCCTGTTAGCCTACACTTCTTACTAACTGGTTGGGGTTTTGCTGCTTCCTAAGATCTGTGCATCCGTGCTTAAAATCAGCAGCAAATTGCCTGGGTTAACAAGAGGAAATGGCCCAGATACTGCTGGGGGCGCTGCGTAAATGAGTCTGTGAAGAGAAACTGCACTGAGCTGTCAAGAACTTCATTCCTGGTGCTGCGTGAAACTGAGCTGCAAACAGCCTTTGTCTTGGTGGCATGCAGGAAGGGATTAAACACTGAAGAACAAATTGATACAGCTAACCCTGCTCACTGTGACTGGACTATACAGCTAACCCTGCTCACTGTGACTGGACTATACAGCTAACCCTGCTCACTGTGACTGGACTATACAGCTAACCCTGCTCACTGTGACTGGACTATACAGCTAACCCTGCTCACTGTGACTGGACTATACAGCTAACCCTGCTCACTGTGCCTGCTGGGCTATACAGCTAACCCTGCTCACTGTGCCTGCTGGGCTATACAGCTAACCCTGCTCACTGTGACTGCCGGGCTATACAAATATATTCAAATCATGTGATAGTGGACATTATCCAACCCCACCTACTCAACTATAGGTTAAAGAAAAGTTCTTAGTTTCCAGGTCTTGCTCTCAGGAAATGTGTTACTCTTGCACTTCCTACATAATTTCACCTCGGCTGTGTCTGTTGGTTCAAAGCATGATTGAAAGTGATGTCAGCCAATAGGGGAAGCAGGTGGTTGGGTAATGACAGCCATTGAAGGGGCGGGGAACCCTATCTGAAGCACACTGTCTTTCTCTATGAAACTTTTTGTCATTGATTTCTTTTCGTATTTCTAAATTTAGCACTATTGAGTGTTTCATATTTATGGATGGTTTAACCTAACGTCAAACCAGATATCCCGTTTTAAAATGAGTGAAAGATCCCAGCAGGTAAGCCTTGTGGAATTAAAGTGAGATTGATGTAAGAGGGCCCATAGAGGTTTAGAGTGAGTTTACGAATGGACCATGGAGATATTGGGACCCTGTTTTAAACTCTGTATGTCTTTCAGGTGAGACTGAGCTGACAGAAGTGACCCTGCCCTCTCTTGAGAAGATGGGCGTCCTGCCGGGGGAGGACCCCAGCGACCGTGACCTCCTGACCTGCGGACAGTGTCGTCACAGCTTCCCCCTGGCGCACATCCTGGTGTTTATCGAGCACAAGAAAGGGCGGTGCCAGGGCGGGGCCTGCCTCAAAGAGGCCGAGCTTTTGGGACACAGCCCTCCCTCCCCGCCCAATAGGACATTGAGTCGGTCTGGCATGGAGCCAGCGGTCCGTGTGGCTTCAAGAATGTGCGAGTGGAGCAGGCCCGGGGAAAATGGAATACCGGTGAAGCAGGAGAACTCTGTGGAAGGTGAGCTATCAACGAATCGGGCATTTGCTATTTCTCTGTTACTCACTTCCTTCCTGTGTTACAGTTAAAAGACCCCTACAGCTCTTCTAAATGTTTACCACAGTAAAATTGGCTATGCAATACATTACCCAAAGTGTGCCATGCTTTTTAATATACTTTACCATACAATGCTTACCTATGCTTTACCATACATCTCTACAGCGCTTACCTATGTTTTACCACGGAGTAAAAGTAAGTTTAGAACAGAAGGTAGGATGCACTTCTATACACAGTTAGAGATGCATGGTAGTCTAGCAGGTGAATTATCTAAAACATAAAAAAACATTTTTATTCTATTGGATCCCACTACTGGTGGGGAGCGGTGTGCTAGGAAGAGATAAGCCCTGTGGGGTTGAACCCCAAACTATTCTTACTGATGCTTACACTGTTATTGCACTTTGCTGTGCTTTTATAAGAAAGGCAAGTCTACTGTGCCACCTGAAAGAGACAGACACAAGCACCCCTCGAGAGTTAATCTATAAGTCTGAGAGCAGAAGAGGAAGTGAGAAGAGGAACAAGCTGCCTCGCTGGCGGCTTCTCAAGCGGTACAATCTCAACTCACTAAGAGGAAACCAGCACACCTAAAGGGGAAACACTTCAGAGAAAATCACTGAGCCGTGAGGCAGGTTACAGAGCTTCCTTCCTCATTCCAACTGCCTGCTCTCAGACCTCACCCTGCACAGCACATGCCTCTCCATTACAGGACTGAGGGTCATTACTGTGTACAGTGTGCGTGCCTGAAGCCGGTCCGGACTGGAGTGGGCGTCCTGTCTCTGAGGGGGTGAGGGAGGGAGCAGTTCAGTCTCCATGCCTCTGTCCATGCATGTTATGCCTGCTGGCCAATGATCAGGCTTATTTCACTTGTGAGCTGGACGTTGTGTTGGACTCTCCAGAGGTGACAGGCGGGTAGATGGATCCCACCTTGCGCAGTCCTCCTTGCACCTGTGTTTGTGTTTTTGCTGTGGAAACTGTAACTTGATCCCCCTCCAGGGAAGCCCTAACGAGCTTCTACCTGTCCCTAATTAAATTTACTGACAAGTGGAGATTTCTAATCAGGAATCTCCGTGGATGCCAGAGACTGCACTTCGCTCTTAACCCTTTCAGTGCCCATGATCAACCTCATTATAGGGATGAATTGAGATTCATTGAATGGAGAGGCGAGGGCTGGACTAACCTCGCGGTTCAGAGACGAACGACTTGCCATTCAACTGAAGAGCAAGCTCTGTAGTGCAGAGGATCAGTGTTATTAACCCATCAGCCGCTAGGATGAGATTCGTTACAGTGTCTCCAAATACCAATTGACAAGAGATCTCACCGTCCCTGATAATATTAATAAAACATGTTTTGGGGGGCTCCCGAATGGCGCATCCAGTAAAGGCGCTCCGCGTGGAGTGCAGGATGTGCCCTATATCCTGGAGATCGAAGGTTCGAATCCAGGCTATGTCACTGCCGACCGTGACTGGGGGTTCCTAGGGGGCGGCACACAATTGGCCGAGCGCCGCCCGGGTAGGGAGGGATTAGCTCGGCAGGGGAATCCACTGTTCCCCATTATACACAGCTGTAACAATTACTGTATTCACACAATTATAGTTTTGAGATTCAGCTTTTACCAGGGAGCTCCCCGAAATCCCTTTTTTAGAAAGATACAGGGTATTAATGCTTGTGACAGGGTAGCTGTCTGCCATGTGGCATCCAGTAAAGGCGCTCGCTGCTGAGTGACAGGCAGGAGATCAAGACAGAGGTTGAAGTTGATACACCCCCCGCAGGCGAACAGGATTTGAAAATGTTAAACAATATAATATATGCAATACAGTTTGTAAAATTCAAATTTGAAGCTTGAAAACGAACACAGGTTTATAAATGCATGCCTTTGCAATATGCTGGTTTTAGTGCAGCGCGGCTTCTGAATAATTTAGTATATCCATTCACCAGAGAGCACATGCAGCACAGTGTACGAAAACTTTGGTGGGATCTACAATCTCTGAACTAATCTTCTCTGTTCAGTAATAAACTAACATTGCTGAAGAGCTTGATCATGGAGGATAAACGGGTAGGGCGGATATGTGACAGGCAGATACGCAACGGATTACTGTAAAGGGAATACATGCATGACATGACAACGCGTATTTAATAACATGCTGTATTTAATAAAATATGTTTATTGTATATTTGATTTAAATGCAATTATTTTAGGACCACCCAATACATTAGAAGTTGCTTCATGGCACCCATTCACCAGCTGTAGGTCAGTCTCGCTAGTGTATCACTGACCTACAGCAGAGGAAGCAGCAGTTTAAGCATGTAATCCAATGTGCCAGCAGGGATAATGTTGCCAGCGAATAAGGTTTGAGGAAGTGGCTTGGTTGGCTCTACTCTGGTGAATATATTGTGTGCTGAGACATTGAGAAGACTCCCTGGGGGGGGGCTGAGCGGGGGCCTGGCTGTCGGAAGTGAGGGGTGGGGGGGTAGGGGGGTCTGGTGTGAAACCTGAAGGATAATTATACCCGAGGAGGAACTAAATGGCCAGGTCTCTGGGTGATTGTCTAGTTAGAGAACAACACCTGCTGCAACAGAGAGCTGCTGTTATTGAAGCGGAGAAGAAACCCAAGAGCAAAGGCTGTGAGCCCCATCGCTGCACAGTGCTTGAATGAGCAGGAGCACTGCAATGCATATCACTGGTGTGCTCTCTTCCCATGGCATGGGAGTGCACCCATACCACAGCACAAGCACAGGGCAGCATGATAGAGCATAGGGAAGCGTGATAGAGCACAGAGAGTTACGGATATTAAAAAACTATAGTATACGCATGGTATAGCCATGGGGAAAAGCCATGCGAAATTACCATGCCAATTTTTATAAGGGGCACCCAAGGGCATAGCGAAGCACGCACAGAAATGTGTGTTTTTGGATGAAGTGTACAGCACAGTGAAGGTACTCGGTAATAACTGTATTCCAGATTCAGATAAGGGGCCCTCAGTCACAAAGCTGTGTGAGGTATTTCAGAAAAGTCTGGGTTTACACTGTCACTGTTACACTGCAAATCCAACTGCCGCCTAAATCCGATCAAACTTCCCTTTAGACCAGTGCAGTTTGTATTTGGGCTAGGTTTACTGCAGTACCCACAGCCGATGTATTGTGCATTGAAACCTGTGCCATGCAATATTCTTCCCTGCCTCCCTTTTGAATAGCACTAATATTGTTCGACCTTACCTCTGGTTACACAAGGCCCAGATCAGTGCTAATCGGGGTCTGTGAAACCAGTCGCTGCAGTTTCAAGCTCTGTGGGCCTGAAGCGGGCGCAGCCTGTGGCACACGGGCAGGGGAAGTGCCCGGTTGGAGCTTCTGTTTTCTGTTGAACAGAAACTAAAAGGAAGGTGTTCAGCTCTTCGTAAGAAGGAACAAGGTCTAAAGCAGCTGCAGACTAACCGAGGCCAGCAGCCAGCCAATAGGGGAAACAGCTGATTGGTTGTTGACAGGAAAGAAGCCAGTGAACGGGTGGGGTCAGTTTCACCACAATTGCAACACAGACCGAAAGCATGGCGTGCAAACCAAACCTTCTTTAACCATACCCTTACCACTCTCAGTGTAAAGAAGACTTCAAATTCGAGGTGATCTGCCTTTTCTCTCCATCACGCTGGCATTCCACTGATGAAGGTACTTGTGATCTGCTTGCCCTGAGAGTCTGTGCTGTGAGGTTCTGGGTGAGCAGGCTGGTGTGGGACAGTGGAAGGGTTAATGGTTATTTTTGATTAATTAGAGAGAGTGCCGGAGGATTCTTGCAGGTCTTGTCTCCTCATTAATATTCGTCTCCGGGTAATTATCGCTCTCTCACAGGAGTGCTGGGCTCGTGTCCCTCGTTAACACTGACTGCATTTCCATTTTTAATTAGCTTTGATTATCTCCAGCTCCTTGAGTCAGGCAGTGCGGTTCCTGTGGCCTTTCTCTGCCTCTATCCCCTCTCTCTAAACCCTCTCCACATCCTTCTCACAATCCTCTCCCCACCCCTATCCCCTCTCTCTAAACTCTCTGTATTTCTCCCCTCTTATTTTCCTATATCTCCTAACCCTCTCTAACCCCTCTATCACTTTTCTTCCCCTCTCCCCTCGCTTTTAAAATCCCTATCTCCCCCCTCTCAAGCAGATTTGAGTGCAAGGGAGCTTGCGTCCATACTGCTAAAACCCAGGGGTAATGTAAACAAACTGGACTGTGAACATTTCATAAAGTCCAGAGTGGCTGTGGAGAAGTGCAGTTAAGCAGGTTGCCCTGGGATGCTGTCCTAGTGTGAAGCTGCACAAAGCTGTGAGACGCTGCTTCCGTACAGTCAGTAACAGTTCACAGCTCTTCCGTGTGGAAGCAGCACCCTGGATGTGAGGCGTGTTCCCAGCGCCCGCGGCACAGGCAGCGTGACTAACAGGCTCTCTGAAACCCAGCACAGGATCCAGACTCACGAACGAGGCATTCACAATCAGCCCCTCTCCCCTGGAACACAACAGGGTTAATTCCGTTTCTTGTCATTTTGACTTCTACTCCAACAGATTCACTTCCTTCCTGTGCAGCAGATACTAGGATTCCGGTATTCTCAGCATGCGGAGATCATAATACCTGCTGCACAGGAACAGGAAGTGGATTGTTGTAGTTTAATGTCTGGATCAAAGTAGCAAAATGTCTGTCCTCTCCTCTCCTCTCTTCGGCAGTGTCTCTCCTCCGCGGTTTCTCTCTCCTCTCCTCCGCAGTCTCTTGTCCCTGTAAGGAGTCAGTTCCCAGTGGAGCTCCAGCACTCATTAACACCAGCCAATCTGCATTTTTAATCAGCGTTTATTGCCCCTGTTTAATATTCAGCTGCTAGATCAGTGAAGTATTGAGGATGCTCCATGGCACGGCCAGCCCCTCAGGGGTATTGAAATAGGTTTCAGATCTGATAGGCAGCTCAGCTCACTGCCAGCAGGCAGATATACACGTCTGCCCGTTCTTATTGCAGGACAGCTTTAAATAAACAACTTTGTTTGCCTTTGTCTTCGATCTTTGATTTAATACAGCAGGCGGTTAAGCGATTTTCTATTATCTGGTTGATTCAATTGTCAGATTCTTTTGAAGAAATAATGAAACAGGAAAAAAAAAGATGAAAACAATGCACTTCATATCCAGATGTATTAACAGGCATGCTTTGTATTGGTGAGTGGATTCTGATCAATGCTTAAAATATTACTTCTGCTTAACTGTTAACTTAATCACAGGCCCCTTGTATTGCTTCCTGGTGCTGTAGGTCACACGGTGTGCAGAGGGTGTATGGAATAGTTTTGGGAGGCACCAAAAAACAGTGCTGGAGAATTGGACAATTTCTTTTTCAGTTTGTCATCTGGTGTCGTTTATTCTTGTAAAGCAGGCAACGTTAGACCTCGATCACAGGGGATTTCTTTGCATTTCTGATTGCTGATTAGCTAGAATTACAAGAAGATGGCTTCCATTGTGGGTTTATGAAGCACATTGTGTAATAAAGCACAGTGAAACACAGGTAAGCATCTTGGAGAACAGACAGGTGTGGCAAAGCATATTAAACCGACCTGCACACTGTGGTAAATGCATGACAGCATAACAATAGGAAAAGCATGGAGGAAAACAGAAACTTGAGTGGTAAAGTTTTATAAGATGATTCAATAAAACAGTGGCAATTTTGATCACAATATGAGATTCTTTTAATTAAGCACCGATTCTACTAAGCAGTTTTCACTGTAGTCAACAAATTCTGGTGCAAATACTTTGGTAGGAATACAGCATTTGAGTGGGCTCGAGAAGGTGACTCAGTGGGCTAGTTGCCTGAATGCGACAGCTAGCCCAAAGCACACGATTATTCATTGTACAACACTTAGTAAGAAACATTCGTCCATCTCTTTACTTAGAAACCTTCTGTCACTTTCCCCCAGCTTCAAAGACGGTGACGAATCTGCTCTGACACTGAAAATGCGTGGCTGTTGTTTTTTCTTTTGATTTATCTTCCTATTTAGTCTTTTTTTAATTAATGCAAAAGTGCTTCATATGTCAAGGGAGCTGACTAAGACCTGATTTGCATAAAGCCTTCATTTCCTCGTTAAACTAATTAGCAATTTGCAGCTTTAATTGGTTTGTAGCACTCAGGCTTCAGAAAATAGGGAACATTTAAAAATACACTGTTTTTTTTTCACTTTTCAGTGAAATCTTTTCCAGATTGTACCGCTGTGGGTTTCTGTGGGCTGGGCTAGGCTGGTTTTGGAAAGCGCAAGTCACTTCCTAAAAATTACCATCTCAATCAGAGGGAATTATTTAGGGTTTATGGTTTCTGATTTCCAGAATGACTCTCTGATATGATTTAACACTGTGCTGCAGAATTGAAATGAGCCTTACCTCTGTTCTAGAGAGGAAAGGGTGCTGGTTTAAAATGTGACATGCTTCATATTTTCCACATTGTCGTTCTATTTCATTTCTCCCTGGTTAATATCCTGTTGTCTGTGTTCTCATTCATTCTCCATGGCTGATTATTATTTTCCAGTTTGCAAAGTCACCACTAGGGGTGTGCTGCTGTCTTTTCTGTATAGGGATTTGTATTTGCTTACTCACAAGGCGGAGATATTTGTGTTTTCTAAAGTCTTGATCAAAGTGTTTTATTTATTTTTCGCACATAATAAATTATGATTAAAAGTGGATTAGCAATCCCGGTAACATTCATTTTACATTCATTCAATAGCTATGCAAATGTCAAAAAGAATCCTTTTGACACCTGACATTTAATAATAAAAACAATGCATGTATTAAAACTGTAGATTCGTTGTTCATTGTTTTTATTACTGTCTGTCATCTATGATGATTGCAGTTGTTCTTATTGCAATTAATCCAGAATTGCTTTTTAATTAGTCTATGTTAGGGCGCTTTAATCTGAGATTCCCAATATAGAGACACCAGCCTGCATTACATACAGCAGACAAACTGAACTGAAGAGCAGCTCCTGAACTCACAATCAAAGCACCTTTTCAGTCATTCTGCATTCAGGGGGGCAGCAAAAAACTGTCCTTTTACAATAATATTACTGATCCTAGAATATGTGTGAAGTGCATTTGGTGAATAGCTGTGCAGTTCAGTATCTGTGTTTGTCACTAATAAACCCATTGAAACACTTCATTGAACCCCTTTCTTGTTTTATTTGCAGATGAAGGAGAGCCATCATGCTATATCTGCCAGTCGTGCAAGGAGCTGTTCCCCAGCGCGTGGTTCCTGCTGCAGCACGCACAGAGCACGCACGGCCTCAGCATCTACCTGGAGGCCGACCCCCTGAAAGGCTCTCCTCCTAGGGACAGGGAGTCGCGGTCCCTGAGAGAGAAGGTACATCAGCGGCGCCTAGCCAGCCTCCAAAAAACAGACTACTCCTCTCCCTCCTTGACTCCCCCTCCTCGACGGAGCCTGCCCCACCAAATCAACTACCTGTACCCTGAGATCTATCCCGAAATGCAGCCCTTCCCCCAGCCTGGAAACGGCTTGTCGGATCAATTCGACACCCCCGGGCAGGACCAGGCCCTCAACTTCTCAGCCCGGCTTCGAGAGCTGGCCGGGAACATCGTGTCTGCAGAGCCCCCTTCCCCAGTGCGGGGCGGCTCTCCCTTCCTCCAGACCGCCCAGCCCCCCCGCGAGGGCACCCCGCCAGCCGGGGGGAGAGCCAAGTCCTGCGAGTTCTGCGGCAAGACCTTCAAGTCTTTGAGCAACCTGGTGGTGCACCGCCGGAGCCACACTGGGGAGAAACCGTACCGCTGCCCCTTCTGTGACCACGCCTGCACCCAGTCAAGCAAGCTGAAGCGCCACATGAAGACCCACCGACTCGAGATCGAGCCCCAGGCCTGGGAGAGCTGCCTGGGGGCCGCCTCAGTGCTCAAGGCGAGGGCCAAAGAGTACGAGGGATACCAGGGAGCTGACGAAACCAAACCTGACACAGCAAAGAAATCGCATGAAAGCGAGGGCCAGGAGTTTGTTCTGCAGGCGGAGGTTTCCGAGAAACTGCCGAAGAAAAAGAAACATTGGCCAGAGAGCACCCTGTATGCGTGCGTCCCTGCACGGATGAGGAAGCTCAAGGACCTGTATCCAAGCCTGGAGGAGCAGGAGGCTGAGGACCTCGCTGCGAGACAGCTCCCCTCAGACACGGATCTCACACAGGAGCTGGCCAACAAGAGCCTGCTGTCCTCCCTGGCACTGTCCCAGGCCTCTCCGGGCAAGCAGGGCCTGCTGAGCTTCCTCAACCGGAGGATCAAACTGGAGCAGGGGGAGGAAACCAGCGGGATCCCACCGCTGCCACCAGTGTACCCGAATAGTTTGTATTCCCAGTGGCTGTCCGGGTACAACGGGTCCATAAACAGCATATCGGACCCCAAAGATCCCACTCCCAGCCCCACTCCGGATTCTAGGCGGGCCTCCCCGTTCGGGAATGCTTCCGAACGCTCCCTGGAGAACTCTCCGGAAAACAACGGCGACTCGCGCGTCCTGACGGAAGACAGCTCGGAGGAGGCCCTGTCTTCGGAGAGCGGGATCGCCAGCGGGAACTGCACCCCGAAGCAGACGGGCGGAGGCGGCGGGGGGAAGCGTGCGGATACCTGCGAGTTCTGCGGGAAGCGCTTCAAAAACAGCAGCAACCTGACGGTGCACAGGAGGAGCCACACCGGGGAGCGGCCCTACCAGTGCACTCTGTGCTCCTACGCCTGCGCCCAGAGCAGCAAGCTGACACGCCACATGAAGACCCACGCGCCCCACGGGGGCAAGGCAGCCTTCACGTGCCAGGTGTGCCACGTGCCCTTCTCTGTCTACTCCACGCTGGAGAAGCACATGAAGAAACGCCATGCCAACGAGGAAGCCACGACGGATAGCAGTGGCACTGCCCCCTGCGAGATTCAACAGGAGCAGCAACACAGCCAGTGCTAGGAAACCCAGCTCTGCACGCTAGCACACAAGAGGGATGAGTTCGTTACAGGCCAAGCTGTGACAAAGAGAGAAGGGTTCTGATTAGAGGGTTACATGATGCCTGATTTCTGCTCCCCCGAATGTCGTTTCATTAGTTAGCAACCTGATGTCTTTGTTTTGTAGCCAGATGAAGACATGGTCAGTGTTTTTTTTAATTTAGTGTATTTAATGGAAGTTGAGAGATTATAAAGTACTGGTTACTGAGAAATTGCTTCTGGGAGTTTTAAAAGAGAAAGACTTCCAGTGGAAACGTTTCTCATTGAATTGACTAAGTTTTATTTAGCATTTCTAAATTCAAGCACGATTGAGTGTTTTAATGCTTACTGATGCATTTCAAAAGAACTCAAACTCCCAGAAGCCTCTGGCTCTCCTTCTAACCCAATCGCTGCTTTTTCTTTGACCCTCGTATTCTCAAGGTCTCTGTTTCTTTATGCAACCTCTTGAAATGAAAGTCGAGAAGTTATCGGTAAATGTGAACTTGAGATCAAATACACGTTTACCATAAGGTGTGTTTCTTTCAGAGGTAAGACCTACGAAATACAGTAATTAATATTAGCTGAGATTTAATGAGATTATTGTCTCCTTTAAATTGAACGTGCTCCCACCAGATTTCTGTGTGTAACTTCAGCACATTTGATAAAATTCTTAATTTAACCTGATTTTAACAGTAAAACCCCAAAATATTTATTACCCAGATGGTTTTTGCAGCCTGTATATGCCCAGGGATCCATTAGAGATGTCGCTATAGTATAGTTACACGTGGTGTTCAATGCAGATTTGAATGTATAGGCACTGTACCATTCCATCCTAAAATCTGAAAAAAAAATGGGGGTGGAGCTAGAGATAAGCCCCTTACAGTTATTTTACTTGAATCAATAGATGTTCTTATGCATATGTATTTTCCTAGTCTAGTTTAGTAATAACGATACTTTTAAAATATATAAACATGTTTGTTACTAATATTTTTGCTGCTTTTCAGTCTATGCATTTGTAAATGTCCTTCGTAATGTTTAAAAAAGAAAGTTGACCTAAAACGATGTCTGTAAATATAATTTGTAGAAGGTTCATTACTTATAATAATAATAATAATAATACGTGGAGTGTTGTTTTTTTTTTTTTTTTGGAGATGTGGGTATATTTTATAACGTGCTTATTTATAAAATAAGAAAAAAATTAGATTTAAAAAATCTTTTTTTTTACTTGAAAAATGTGGGTGTTTTTTTTATGTACAGTATATTGTTTGAGGGATTTTTTAAAATTTTTATTTGACATGTTGTGTAAATTGAATATACTGTTGTTGTTAGGGTACTTAATAAAGATGTTTTTTTAATTTATTTCACTTTAAAAAGCATGCTGACTGTGCATAATTTGACCAGAGCACTTAGTTTATTTCAAACTTTCAGTACCATTCAAGCAAGTTATTGCTTTTTATCTGACAGTACGGATTAATTAATTTCTCTTTTTGTTTTTATGAATAATTACATATAATTGACTTTACCAAATACACAAATTGATGTGTGCTTTACATCCTACTCCACTGTGGCTCATTAAGGACAGTGGGGAAAAATAAATACAAATGTGTTATGTTACACTGAGACACTTCAAACCTTTATCAGTAATTCCAACAAAAGTTTCACTAATTAGGGAGCTACATCTAAACCTCTGTATTTTGAAATAATCGTGAAACCACTTTAGGAGTAAAACTGATGTGGGAGTCTGGGTTGAGAACGTACAAAACAATTAATAAAAGGCCTAGAACGCTGATTACTCAAATTATTGGTTTTACTGCTGTTGGAATACTGGTGCAAGTCGTATACTACTGCTTTACATTTCAAATCAAAGTTAAACCACACAAATACATACTCATCAAATGCAGGAATATCAGCGCAGTAAAAGTTACACAGTACCTATGCAAATGCAGAATGGTTTTAGAGAAGAAATCCATCCATTCACCTTCAAAACTATCATGTGACAATAGCTTCAACGATGCCCACACAGAGACCTCAGCGGTCCGCCAGCTGTATGGGGTTTCTTTGCTTTTGCAATCAGGAGAGAGGGTAAAGAAGGAGTCCATAAGCTTGTTCTTAAATAAAATGTTACATTTCTAATAAAAACGTGGTTTGTTGCATTTTTAATATAACATCTCTTGTTCACGGGTGGGTTGTGAAATGGAGTTGGATCTCACAGCACGAATACACCTGAGGAGCCGCCACTGTGGGTAACTGATCTCCAGTAATATGACAAGTTGTATTACACATCTAGCAAAAAAAATACATATACATATTATTATTTATTTCTTAGCAGATGCCCTTATCCAGGGCAACTTACAATTGTTACAAGATATCACATTATTTTTACATACAATTACCCATTTATACAGTTGGGTTTTTACTGGAGCAATCTAGGTAAAGTACCTTGCTCAAGGGTACAGCAGCAGTGTCACCCACCAGGGATTGAACCCACGACCTTCTGGTCAAGAGTCCAGAGCCCTAACCACTACTCCACACTGCTGCCCCATATACATATACATACTCCTTACAACTCCCCAGTAATGTTGTTGAAGCTGACACCCTGGGATCCTTCAAGAAGCTGCTTGATGAGATTCTGGGATCAATAAGTTACTAACAACCAAACGAGCAAGTTGGGCCGAATGGCCTCCTCTCGTTTGTAAACTTTCTTATGTTCTTGTATATATTAATACTGTAAAATCTGAGCATGTGATAAAGTGTTTATACATCATTTTATGTAATGTACAACTTAAGCTAAATTGTAGCCCAACTGCAGAAAACCTTATATTTCAATAGCCATGATTTTTCTTTTTCTTTTTTTTTTTTTTTAAGTATACAGTACAAAACAACTGAATCCTCAAAATGATAGTTGAAAGGGATTTTTGCCATGCTAATCGTGCCAGGCAGTAGTGATACTAGATCTGAATAATTTAACCAGTTCAAATTGACTTGGCTAGAGCATGATCTATGCAGAATCTTATTGTGCTACATATCACAGCTTTTAAAAATGTGCCTTACAAATGTATAGCGATTGTATGGAAACAAATATTTTTTTGTTTGTTTTTTGGGGGGACTGTAGTAACAAATTTAACTGAAATTTTGTCAAATACATCTGCAATATGTTCTCATTGACGTTGAATTGCTCTTTTCAAAAACCAAACTTTTGAGAATTAAGACTCGAGCAAACGCTGATTTTTTAAAATGAAATATTAGCCGCATTGACATGCAAATTGTAATCTGAAATTCAGCACCTGCTGCACTGCTTTCAATTTCAGTCCAAGCATCCTGAACTTAATAAACCAGCTTAATACATTTTGAAGTTTACTTCCTTTTTGAGAGAGAGAGAGAGAAAGAGAGAGAGAGAGAGAATTCAAAATCAACAAACTCTATACCCAAGGAGAATCATGATGGAACAGGATACTACTAATTTCACTAGAAATGCTTAATGAAGATGAAAAGTAATCGATAAACTGATTACACAGTATTTTAATAATTAAGAAAATGAAGTACATACTATTAATGCATGAAGAGTCAGCCTTCACAGATAATCACAGATGTATTTGTGTTCTGCCTTATAAGGAGAATACAGAGACTTGACATAAGTAAATAGACACCCAGGTTTGAAAGAACACCTGCTTATTCTGGAACCAAACATACAAAATATGAGTGGTGTTAATACTGTGTGGTGCAGCCTTTTGTCACACTGTGGGGATGAGATCAGCAATCCTGGTCTGTGGGATTGCAGCCCATTCCTGGCACAGAATCTGTATGAGGGAGTCCCGGGAAGTGGGTTTACTGGGACGCTTTCTCAGGGATCGGTCAAAGAGGTGCTCAATGGTACAACCAACACATACAAACAGCACAGTACAATAAATACATTAAGATTAATAAATTAGTTCATGTGGTTGAAGAAAGCCCTCAGGTGCTCAATGGGATTCATGTAGTCGAGGAGAGCTCTGAGGTACTCAGTGGGGTTCATGTAATTGAGGAGAACTCTGAGGTGCTCAATGGGGTTCATGTGGTTGAGGAGAGCTCTGAGGTGCTCAGTGCGGTTTGTGTGGTTGAGGAGAGCTCTCAGGTGCTCAATTGGGTTCATGTGGTTGAGGAGAGCTCTGAGATACTCAATGGGGTTCATCTGGTTGAGGAGAGCTCTGAGGTACTCAGTGGGGTTCATGTGGTTGAGGAGAGCTCTGAGGTGCTCAGTAGGGTTCATGTAATTGAGGAGAGCCCTCAGGTGCTCAGTGGGGTTTGTGTGATTGAGGAGAGCTCTGAGGTGCTCAATGGGGTTCATGTGGTTGAGGAGAGCTCTGAGGTGCTCAGTGGGATTTGTGTGGTTGAGGAGAGCTCTGAGGTGCTCAATGGGGTTCATGTAGTTGAGGAGAGCCCTCAGGTGCTCAGTGGGGTTTGTGTGGTTGAGGAGAGCTCTGAGGTGCTCAATTGGGTTCATGTGGTTGAGGAGAGCTCTCAGGTGCTCAATGGGGTTCATGTAGTTGAGGAGAGCTCTCAGGTGCTCAGTGGGGTTCATGTAATTGAGGAGAACTCTGAGGTGCTCAATGGGGTTCATGTGGTTGAGGAGAGCTCTGAGGTGCTCAGTGGGGTTTGTGTGGTTGAGGAGAGCTCTCAGGTGCTCAGTTGGGTTCATGTGGTTGAGGAGAGCTCTCCGGTGCTCAGTGGGGTTCATGTGGTTGAGGAGAGCTCTCAGGTGCTCAATGGGGTTCATGTGGTTGAGGAGAGCTCTGAGGTGCTCAGTGGGGGTTGTGTGGTTGAGGAGAGCTATCAGGTGCTCAGTTGGGTTCATGTGGTTGAGGAGAGCCCTCAGGTGCTCAATTGGGTTCATGTGGTTGAGGAGAGCTCTCAGGTGCTTACTGGTGTTTGTGTGGTTGAGGAGAGCTCTGAGGTGCTCAGTGGGATTTGTGTGGTTGAGGAGAGCTCTGAGGTGCTCAATGGGGTTCATGTGGTTGAGGAGAGCCCTCAGGTGCTCAGTGGGGTTTGTGTAGTTGAGGAGAGCTCTCAGGTGCTCAGTGGGGTTCATCTGGTTGAGGAGAGCCCTCAGGTGCTTAGTGGTGTTTGTGTGGTTGAGGAGAGCTCTCAGGTGCTCAGTGGGATTTGTGTGGTTGAGGAGAGCTCTCAGGTGCTCAATGGGGTTCATGTGGGTGAGGAGAGCCCTCAGGTGCTCAGTGGGGTTTGTGTAGTTGAGGAGAGCTCTCAGGTGCTCAGTGGGGTTCATGTAATTGAGGAGAACTCTGAGGTGCTCAATGGGGTTCATGTGGTTGAGGAGAGCTCTGAGGTACTCAGTGGCGTTTGTGTGGTTGAGGAGATCTCTCAAGTGCTCAATTTGGTATATGTGGTTGATGAGAGCTCTCAGGTGCTCAGTGGGGTTCATGTGGTTGAGGAGAGCCCTTGGGTGCTCAGTGGGGTTTGTGTGGTTGAGGAGAGCTCTGATGTGCTCAATGGGGTTCATGTGGTTGAGGAGAGCCCTCAGGTGCTCAGTGGGGTTCATGTGGTTGAGGAGAGCTCTGAGGCGCTCAATGGGGTTCATTGGTTGAGGAGAGCCCTCAGGTGCTCAATGGGTTTCATGTGGTTGAGGAGAGCCCTCATGTGCTCAGTGGGGTTCATGTGGTCAAGGATAGCCCTTGTAAACTCAATTTAATAAGACATAATCTAGTTTTTTGCTGGAATGGTCCAACTACAAGAGAGCTGTTTCTGAAAGCTGCAGAGAGGAAGACCGTCCAGTGAATGGCGGTGTGGTGTGGGGGTGGGGGAGAGGGCTCAGCCTGCAGTGAGAGGGTCTCTCAGGAGGATGATGTGCTTTTTGTTCTTGTAATTCCCCCCAGCTCTCTCCAACAATAGGGATAAACGGCAGCTTCCTGACTCTCACTTTCTCAAGTTCCTGCCTTGCTTCTGATCTAAACACTGCAATTAGGAGCCAGAATTAGCATTCTCTGGGCCAGGTGGGGTGCTGGGTTCCACACAGAAGAGTTCAGAATCTCCCACTGGGGTCCCATTCTGATCCCAGTGTGTTACCCTGAGCTGGCAAAGCCAGTAGCAGATCACAGCACTACCAGCAAAACAAATATTGCACAGCATAGTCCTGATATGGTAGTGCACTGTCAGTCTGGTATTGGATCACTTCTATTCTATCAGTGGCAGCTTCATCCCATTGTAGCTGCCCTTCAGCTATCATTCCCACTTAGTGAACAACTATTGCATTATCACTGTATACATTGCTGTTGAAAATCAAAGGGGATAGTTAGAATGCTGTGGTACCCTTCTACCAATGGTAGCCTCATTTCCATTGCAGCTGCCCTTGTGCTACCATTGGCTTTGTAGTGACACTGTCTGTCTGTATTGCCATTGAATATCATTTAGAAAGGCAGGTTAGCACATTGTGGTCCAATTCTACAGGTGAAATGTGTTGGACTGTAGTGTAATCTCCATCCCAAAGCAAACACAATCAATGGGCACCAGAGAAGGCTTGAGGCATGGAGACTAAACTACTCCTTCATCCTCTAAGAGAAAGGGTGCTCCCTCCAGTCCAGGGCAGGCTTGAGGCATGGAGACTAAACTACTCCCTCATCCCCTAAGAGAAAGGGTGCTCCCTCTAGTCCAGGGCAGGCTTGAGACATGGAGACTAAACTACTCCCTCACCCCCTAAGAGAAAGGGTGCACCTTCCAGTCCAGGGCAGGCTTGAGGCATGGAGACTATACTGCTCCCTCACCATCTAAGAGAAAGGGTGCACCTTCCAGTCCAGAGCTATATTAAGGCAGTATTTAAAACATTCCATACTAAAATTATGAAAAATATATTCTACATGTACAATACACGTACAACTACCTGTAGAACTCCTCTGTTTTTCCCCTGGGACACTTATCACCCTTCCTTAAATGCGCTTTACTTGCTCTTATCTGCCCCCTATTTTACTGCATTTAATCCTGTACTTCAGAGTACTGTAATCTGCCAAGTGTTTAATCTGTAGTATTTTGTATTTAATCATATCCTGATGTAACTATCACTGACACTGTTATCTGCTGTATTATTGAATTGTATTTTGTCATCCTTGTACTTGCTTGAACCAAAGTCATTGTATTTATCTTGCTCTTAATTGTATTATTACTTGTACTGTGATACTTGAAATGTATTTGCTTACAATTGTAAATCGCCCTGGATAAGGGCGTCTGCTAAGAAATAAATAATAATAATAATAATAATAATAATAATAATAATAACTACAGTACATTCTTAAACCTGCACAATTCACAAGTCTGGTGCTTTATTTGGAGTGATATTAAACAGCGTTGAATGCATATCTAGACACCGCAGCATTTGGATGTCCAAGTGAGTCCATTCTTCACATGCAAGTAGACAGGACGGACTGCGAAATAAAATCTGGAGCAACACATCCCACCATACAGTCTCTATAAGCCAGGCACTCCCGACCAAAGACTATAATTATCAAGTCTTTTGTAATCGTGCGGCTGGCTTGGTACAGCCCGAATGACTGAACATCTCCTTCCCTAATGACAAGCTGCTCCTGTCATTTTAATTGGATCATTATGATGCTTCTGATCTTGATAGCTAATTAAGAGCGGGGCTTTTTAATAAAAGAGAAATGTGACCATATGTAAAATGTCGCCCTCCCCCCGGTCCATCTGTGACACTGACACGATTACTGTGTCATTACAGAGCATCAGGTCTCTTTCACTTCCACAATTAGCGTTCAGGGTCTTTCAAGGGGAATAATGGTTCAAGTAGGGAGGGGGTTGGGGTTATAGAAAAATCAAATAAAGGGGAGATGAGCTGACCTCGCTGTGCTAGGACTACTAGGAGTTCCCATAAGAGCAAGCACTGTATAAAACAATTGCCTTTTTGATTTAAATGTCCCTATTTGCTTATAGTATGGAGTATCAGAGTTGACTCTAATAAGGGATGGGTCTGTTCCTCTTATGGGCATCAATAAAATGATCTGGATTCTGGAACACTTTCATTTCCAAATTTGCATATAGAATCACAAAGGAGTCTCCTCCTGTGGTATATAACAGATAAATAGCCTTGTTGTGAACAGAAATTTCCCTAGATAATATGATAATCGATAGTACATTCTCAGTACAATAAATCTTCACGACTAAATCAAGAATTATTGTTCCAACTGTTCTGCAAACCAGACAGCAATTTTTGACTAAGCGTTATAGTAAGGGCTCGGTTGGCAGGTGCTTCTGTATCCAAGCCTGTGTAGATTTCTGCTATAGTTGAGATGTGTGTGCAAGATTCTAGTCCAACTTGTCTCCCTGTTTTTAGTGACAGTATTATGTGCAGGAGAGTGAGGCTCTATTGAGAATACAGTGGCGCTGGATCAAATCAAACTATTAGAAAATCGCGCTCGTGACTGGAAACTAGATATCAGAGGACTGTTTTATGTGTGAAAGTTTATTTTTTTAATTACCTTCCACCATCATTGCTCAATGCTCAATCTGAGGTAATGTATTCTTCTCGCTATCAGACTCCCTTTGTGTCATTCAGGTCTCACATCTTGGAGACATTTTAATAGAGATGTCTTCTCTGTAAGTACAGCTGATACACCGGAGTGTAACCATTAACCTGCCCCCCCTGCAACACTACCACTATGGTAACAGCTGAGCCTTGACAACTATGATTGTAAGTATTTATTTAAAGTTTTTTTTTTTTTCTATAAACCTCTCAATTTAAAAATGTCAGCTTCAAATGATTTTTCGTCGTATTTTGCGAAAAAACAGGAGGCTCTAGAAATAATCCTTACACTATCAGTGCACTAGAGCGGACATTTCAAGAGCTTTGAAACAGATATTAAAGTTATAAATGTAAAAAGTTGTCAGGATGTTAACAATGAAAAGGAAAATGAAGGTGCGTTATTTAAACAGTTGTAGCAGCACGTGGGGACGTGTAACGCTATAATTTCTGGAATCCCACTCTTTAAATGTCCATTTACACCTGAAGAAGAGACTTTCGGGGTCTTGACAATCTAGTGATTTTATATCATAGTTAATCTAAGTAAGGGATAACACACGACAGGGCTAGGGTTGTGTTGCATTAACATCCGAACAACCAACAAAGCCGTATGTTAATGCAACACAACCCACAAGTCCTGGAGTGTGTTATCCCGCTTATAAAATGTACACAATAATACATAGAAAAACAAACTTTGTTTATATTTCTTTAAAAAAAAAAAACAATATAATTAATTATAGCCCTGTCCAGCTACTTGCCTCAAATGCATAGTTAAAACGAGAGCACACGCAGCCGAGAACGTGCTAGACCCGGAGGAAGGGTGAATTTTAGTTGCAGGCTTTGCAATGCACTAGGCCGCAATGGGGGATAACTCGCCAAAACGGCTAAAATAACATTAAAACACGGCTAAAAACTTAGCGACTGTAAATAAATATACTGCTTTTAGCGAAAATGATCGAGAAAAACAAGTAATAAGGCAAAATAGAGTAGTAATAAAATTGACTACGCAGAACAGCTAAGAAGAGCTGTTTTGTATCGATGTCTATGACACACTGGCTTTGGAATCGCCTTCCTGGAAGAGCTTAATGAAGTCACCCACCCTGAGCTGACCATGACCCTCGACCTTGGAGGGCTGTCAAGTCCAGTCCAGGCCAGCCAGTTGTGTGGTGTGAGGGGTCAGCTGGGTCAGTGACTGGACAAGCCCCCCCCTCTCCTGGAGCCAGCCTCTATTAGACAACTTTATTAGATGGTATTAGATTTCATTGGATTCACTGCCACTCTACAACCCCAGCTGGCCTAAATTACACAGCTTCTAATTCCTCATAAAATGTGTCGACAGGGCTTTTTTTGGCCCATGGCTGAACAATTACATTTCTGGAAAATTGTACAAATTAAAAAATGCTCCTTGTCTTCTTAAATAAAGGGTGCTCCTTCCAGTCCAGGGCAGGCTTGAGGCAGGGAGACTGAACTACTCCCTCCCTCACCCCTGAACACAGGGCTTCTCAACCCTGGTTCTGGGGAACCCCATGTGTTTTCTGGTTTTCATTCCAACTGAGTTCTCTTTACTTAACTAGAACCTTAATTGATCTACTACATTGCTTAATTAGACCTTTTTAACTGTTCTCAACTCCTAAAACGTTGAAGAGTTCATGTTACCTATAACATGTTATAGCTAACTTGAAATCTGCAGCTGTTTAAGAGCGGAAAACAAGTAAAAAAAAAGTCTAATTAAGCAAATGATTAGTTCAATTAAGGAATTGAGAACTCAGTTGGAATGAAAACCAGAAGACACATGGGGTCCCCCGGTCCAGGGTCGGGAAACCCTGTCTTAGGGGGGTGAGGGAGGGAGCAGTTCAGTCTCCCTGGGAAGCCCTGGCCTGAGAGAAAGGGGGCTCCCTCCATTCCAGGAGAGACTTTTCTTTCTTTCTTCTGTTTGTTCCCCAGGGTAGTATAGAGATGTGTGGGAAAGCTTAGCCCCAGTAATTCTTGGCTGCTGGGAGGACAGAAGGCACGGCACCTTTAACCGCTAATTAGAGTGCTGGAGGGAGGCTGCTGCACATAGCAGGTGGGGAGAGGGCTGAGAACAGGGGCATTCTCCCACAGTGGACATGCAGCATAGGAATGTGCACTGAGATAGAAGGAAGCTGAATGAGACAGTCACTATATGCCAGTGTAGGATTCCTAACTCTGAGCCATAGTCCCCGTGGGGTGAAGGTCTAGGTTTGTCATCACTTTCTTTTTTATTTAAGTAGATATAAAAACACTCTTCACATTGACAAACAGGCAGACAGACAGACACTGACAGCCAAGCAGACAGTTACAGACACAATATCCCCCAAAGGTTTTGACTTCTCACGAGTGAAACAACTGCAGAACTCCATGAACACTCACTGAGTGATAGAAGAAGTGTCATCTTAAGAAAGAGAAGGTTTGTTTAAAGCTGATATCAGAGAATGACTTTCCTTTGATCCACATCTGCGGAGCAACGCAGCCTCATTTTGAACAGTGCAATTCTCCCAGTCAAGCTGTCATTGGATTTGAATCGATGGAAGATTCCAAAATACTCACTCTGAACCACTGAATATGAAAAAGGAATTTGAGCTCTGTGCTTCGCAAAAATGGATATTGTCCATATTTTACCTCTAAGCAAGGTGGGATTTCTATAAGGAAATATTATGCAATATTTTTTATTATGAAAATGAATAGGGTAAAAATAATTCATTTAAACAAGTCTGTGCTCTCACACTCACACACACACACACACACACAGCCACACAAACACCTTTTGACAAATAAAGCCGTTAGTAATCATGTGAATTTCCACAGCAGAGAGATCACACGCACACCTCCGCTAGCCTGCAAACCTGAACCTGTAATTAGGGGGTAAAGGGGAGGTGGGTGCAGCCACCCAGAGAAAGGGAGGTGGGGGAGGGCTGCCATGACAGCCTAATCTCTGAAGAGGCTCTAATTGCGGGGGCTGTCTGTGTGTGAGTGTGCAAATCATACACACCTGCCCCTCCCCCCCCACCCCTCACCCCTCACCCTCCTCTCCCTCCCCCTCCCCTCCCTCCCCTCCCTCCCTGACATACACAGACCCTGCAGTGTGCGCAGAGCTGACAGTGTCAACAAGGCCCCTGGGGGAACAATACCCTTCTCAAAGGATCGTCAAAGGCAACCCAGGCAGGCAACAGCACTACAATGTCAATTGTCCTGTACTGAGGGGCAATGGTAGCACAAGCACAGGGCTGCCATTGGTAGAACGGAACCACATTATGCTAACTCTACCCTTCCCAAATGCTCTACAGTGGCAATGCAATGGATTGGTGTTATATTCAGACACAATGACATTTAACATGGTGCCTGTCTGTCTGCATTTGTTCATCTTTTCCAATTAATACAAGTAGAGGTGCAACACCATAATAATAGATCGTAGAGCACATTTCCATTCTTTATTATTTATTATTTAAACAGAGCAACGTTTCATGCCTTCATCAAGCTGCATCTTTTCCAATACATGTGTATGGGTAGGGTTGCCTGAGTTGAGTCTATAACACACTGTAAAGAATCACATACCCTTTTAGGGTAACCCGTTTGACTGGGTCTCCCCATTGAGTCATCGTGGAATCTTTTAATTGTAAAATAGGTTTGTTGCAATACCTTTCGATTCATTATTTGATTTTGCCCAATCCATCAGAAACACAGCTGCTATTGAGTGGGGTGGAGGACATGGTATCCCAGGCAAACACAAGGAAATGGACAGAATGCACACCCTTCAGCTTTCAAATCATGAAACCATTAGTATGATAAGATACTTAAGGAAAAGCTATTTGCACACAGGTGCTTCTGCCAACTGCACATGTTACACGGTTTGCAACGGAAGCAATAACAAGTAATCTCCATTACTTTTTGCCCTGAAAAGTAACCCAATTACTTGTCCATATTACATAAGAAATCAGATTTGTAAGTAACTTGTTTCTGTAACTAGTTACTTGAAGAAGCCTGGAGGTAATGTATTAAAGACTGACAGAGGCAAGCCTGTGCACATGGTACAGATCTACGTGTGCTGCCCCTTCCTCTAGGACTCTGTGTACCACGTAGTTCTGGAAGGCTCTGGTATGACTTGAGACTGAGGGTGTTATAAAGTGAAGCTAATTAAATATCCCTCCTTCTCTATGCAGCTCTTATTCATGAGAAAGAGGAAGGAAACAACAGCTTGCTGCCTCACTCAGACCAGAGCGATACTCACACACTCCCAGGCGAAAATAAACCTGAATACACACACCACACATGGAACAATAGTGCATCTTAAATATATTCATGAGAACTGCATTGTACAGTTCCATATAAAACAGCTAAATACATCGACATGTTTACAATCCATCCATCCATCTATCCATTATCATTAACTGCTTACTCCTTTACAGGGTCGCGGTATGTTTACAATGTATTCTATATATTGCCTATGAAAAATATATCATACTTTTTTTTTTTTGATGCCTTCAATCTCAGTGCAGAGGTTTCCAGAAGTATCAACATTTCAATCTCATGTTATGCCCCTGACTAGCAGTTTGATTCAATGTTTTAAGAAGTGGAATCAAATTACAGAAATATCGAATCGCGCTGAAAAAAAAAGTTCTTCTCATTGGCTTTATTGACATTATTAATAGCTATGGGAACTAAAAAATATTCTTATTCTTCAGTAGTTTTTCTGTTTTTTGCAACAGGAATTCAAGCTGCAATAGGAATTCAATGCCCTAGACAAACTACGGCATTGTAAAATACCGTGAGCCCTCTTTACAGTTTTAAGAAATGTTTGTAAGAACTGTTTTTGAAGAGCGTTTTTAAACATGGAATAACCCACTCTTAAACATTTGAAAAAAGATTGTGTTAACTTCCGGCTTGATTTAAATAAACAAAACAGGCTTTTAAAACAGTCCTTAACACATTTCTCTTTAAACAGTCCTTCACATTTGTAAACATGACCATAAAATGGTTTGCGCTACTGCCCACACACCAGCCAGTAGTCACTCTAGAAGTAGATAGGCAAAAACTATTGCCCTCTGGCATCACTCACCAGTCAACAGTCAAAACACTATTGCCCTCAGACAAACAGACTTGCCTGCAGTTTGCATAGTGGAAAATTAGCAGCCAGGAATGCTTTTCTATGATAAGCCTCCAGTCCAGTCCATATCTATTTACTGTATATCCCACATTAATGTTTACAATACGAAATACACACATTTTAAAGCACAGGTGTGTATGGTATAGTAATAAACATTGCAAACCCTGATAAACTGTGGGAACTCCATAGTATATCCAGGAGCAGCAGTGTGGAGTAGTGGTTAGGACTTTGGACTCTTGACCGGAGGGTCGTGGGTTCAATCCCAGGTGGGGGACATTGCTGCTGTACCCTTGAGCAAGGTACTTTACCTAGATTGCTCCAGTAAAAACCCAACTGCATAAATGGGTAATTGGATGTAAAAATAATGTGATATCTTGTAACAATTGTAAGTCACCCTGGATAACGGTGTCTGCTAAAAAATCAATAATAATAATAATAATAATAATGGGAAAACTTCAAAAATACTGAAACTTTTATAAGGGCGCTAAAAAGAGGTAAGAAAATGGATTTTATAACCTTAAATAGCTTTCATTTATTAGCGAGTTTCCGCACATGGAAAGAGACTTACAGAGTTGTCTAAATAGCGAGCTGGTCTTTGTGGGGCGTTGGTCACAATAAGACAGATTACTTCTAAATGGGGAGACCTGTTCCAGCACTTCCATGCAGTAACAGCAGTAATTGCCCATGCTTAAGACCTTGAAATCGTGTGCATACAACAGCTATTATACACTCACAGATGGGCTAATTCTCTGGTCTACTTAGGCTGTGAAAATTCAGACTCCCCCTAAGGGAAGCTGGCGGCTGTAATGTTCTGGGTACAGTGGTGGATCCAAACCATTATTACTGAACAATGGCTTCAACCCATACAGACATGTTGGGACAATTCCATTGGGATGCCATTCTAATCCCAGTGCATTACACTGAGAAAACTCTAGCAAGCAGAACCATTAGCAGGCATTACACTGTGTAACAATTTTTTTTTTTTTTTGGTTCCTGGGTAGTAAGTGTTATTTCCTAATTGCTTATGCCTCAAAAGTATAGAAAATGGCTATTATTCCCCACAAACTTTGCTTTTGTGACCAGGACAGTGATATTTTGAAATTTACCTATTTCCAATGAGAAAATGGGCGAATTTGTGTCTTTTCGTTCACATAAAGTCCGAAAAAAACAACATATGAATCCAAATTAACATGTATTTATACTGAAGTAATACAAAAATGACTACAAAAGATTTAGAAGTGAGTAGTTTTTCGAGATTTACAATTATACTGTAAATCACTTTCACGAATCAGCCTCCAAATGTAGTCTCCCATCATGTTCTCGTTATACTGTCCTTCATTGACAGCTCATCCAGGAGCCTCAAAACCGTGCTGCTTCATAATGGTAACAAGTACCCGTCTCTTCCCCTGGCTCACTCGGTGCACCTCAAAGAGGATTACAACAGCATCAAGACCTTGCTGGACGCCTTGAAGTATGATGAGTACGGCTGGGACCCCCGGAAAGTGCTGATGCCACCACTGCACATCAAATTGGGCCTTATGAAACAATTTGTCAGAGCTCTAGATAAGGAGTCGGCAGCCTTCAAGTACCTTCAAGACTTCTTCCCTAAGCTGTCTGAGGCAAAGGTCAAAGCCGGTGTCTTCGTCGGACCACAGATAAAGAAGATCCTGGAGTGCAATGAATTCCCCAAGAAGCTCACAAGTAAGGAGAAAGCGGCTTGGAACAGCTTTGTCGCAGTGGTTCTGGGCTTCCTGGGCGATCACAAGGCCAAAAACTATGTGGAGCTGGTTGAGACTCTGGTGAAGAACTACGGCACAGTGGGCTGTAGGATGTCCCTCAAAGTCCATATCCTTGATGCTCATCTTGATAAAATCAAGGAGAACATGGGAGCATACTCGGAGGAGCAAGGCGAGCGCTTCCACCAGAATATACTGGACTTTGAACGCCGCTACCAAGGACAGTATAACGAGAACATGATGGGAGACTACATTTGGGGGCTGATTCGTGAAAGTGATTTACAGTATAATTGTAAATCTCGAAAAACTACTCACTTCTAAATCTTTTGTAGTCATTTTTGTATTACTTCAGTATAAATACATGTTAATTTGGATTCATATGTTGTTTTTTTCGGACTTTATGTGAACGAAAAGACACAAATTCGCCCATTTTCTCATTGGAAATAGTAAATTTCAAATATCACTGTCCTGGTCACAAAAGCAAAGTTTGTGGGGAATAATAGCCATTTTCTATACTTTTGAGGCATAAGCAATTAGGAAATAACACTTACTACCCAGGAACAAAAATTGTGTTACATAGTGTTATCAGCAACTTCCCAGTGCATTCCGAGCAAATATGATTGCACAGTAACATGGTAGCACACTGTCTGGCTGGTAGTGACATGGGATGCAGCTATGGATAAGCAGAAGATTGGATCAGCTATTGACAAGTTGAATTGGAATCCTATTGAGACGTCAGAATAAGACAATGTTCAAATTGACTGTAGTAGTAGCAAATATCTCAAACTGAGATCCTTTAATCCATTGACAGCAAATTACATATTTATATTATAAAAAGATGAAACAAGGACACCACAGACTCTCTGGAACTCTCTCCCAGCTTTAGTGAGTGTGGCTCCCACGGTCACTTGCTTCAAATCGACTCTCAGGACCTACTTGTTCTCTCTTGCTTTCAATGCTCTTTAAGCCTGATATCTGTTATTAGCTGTTGTCTAAATTGCTATTTCAGGGTTTTCACTCCATCTTATTCATATGATTCTGTAACTAGTAACTAGACAAGATGGTTAATTTCGGATTCAAAATTAATATACTGCTGATTAATTACTGCCTACAAAAAGAAATCAGTTAAATATTACATGTATTGTAGAAGTAATATATAATGAAAACTTACATACTAATAATATTTATATCAATAACGAACTCCTTTTTATTTTGTCTGATTTCAGTATTTGCAATAAATCTTTTTTTTTTGCCAAATAAATATATACAGTATTTTTTACCACTTCAGTTTATACGTATAGAGGAATAGACTAAAAAAACATCTTTTCAGGAGTCCCTGAAAAACAGACCACACACAAGGATCCAAGTATAGGACCCAACCTGTACCGTATTCACTGGCGATGAGGAGAGACAGAGCAAACAAAAGAAACCGATCTTGGAAACTGATCCTTTCTGTTTAAATGTTGCGGTTACTCCTAATAATTAGATAGCTTGACATGATATTTTAATTGGTTTTACCCTTTGCTTGACTGGATAGACACGATTCTCCTCTCACTGATTTATAGAAAAATTAACTGAGCTGGAAAACTAAACTGGTGAAGGATACAGTTACTTATAACGCGGCAAGTATAGAGGGAGCAATCTCATTGGCTGACAGGTGTTCCAGCCTGTGCAGATATGTCACCACACCAGCACAGCTTAGGACCTTCAGAATCACTCCACCTGATTTCCTGGCAATCACTGGGGGAGAGGTGGGGTAGGTAGGGGACGCCACTTTAAAAGCAATAACACACTCACATTGTTCCATGGCAATGAAACAGTAACACTATACAGCCCTGTATTGTAGGACCATAGAAATAGACAAACGGTCAAACACCTTGAAGACCAGCTGGCATCATCTCCATGGCAACACTGATAAAGTTTGAAGTCCATTCTCAACCAGGTGTGTGTTCCTAGAATGGCGCAGCTGGTAATTCAAGCTAGCTGTTGTAACTAATGAGATATGTTTGTGAGTTTGGAGAGTCACAGTTACAAGTAAAAGGACTTTGCTTTGTTCAGAGTTGGTCTAGTAAATTAGAGGAAGGTAGAGCAGCTTTGACATGGAGAAAACACCCTGACTGTGTCAATAAACTTAGAAGAAATCTCCAATATTGTTTAAAGGACTTGAAAGAGCTCGGAAAGTGAATTATTAAAGAATTAGCCTGGAAGAATATCTGCTCTTAAACAAATCCTGAAAGGACACCATCCACCGAGTCGTCACACACTGCATCAACACTGCAGTCTGAATGAAGTGTTTTGTGCAATGGAATTACAGAATAGAGAATTGCAGAAACTATACTTGGGGAATGTAATCAATGTATAGTTACAGAAAGGTTGATGTTGTGGAATGTAAAAAGGGTGTGTTGTACTTTGCTTGCTAACAAAAGGGCTAGTTTGAATCTTTCATGAAAGTAAAGCAGCTAAACAGCTAGGATAATTACAAAGCCATACATGAAATTGAATAAGAGGTGTTATATATATATATATATATATATATATATATATATATATATATATATATATATATATATAACAACAGATTGATAAAGAATTAATTATGATTTCATAATATCCCATTGATTAGAATTCACTGAATTTATATTCAGTCATTTACTAGCTCATATTTACACAAATACCTATTGCATATTGTGACAGAGATCGAATGATTCTTGGTGTTAGATCTCCCTCTCGACCTGTGAGGGCACGGTGTAAAAGGAACAGAGTACCCTTAATTAAATGGCACGACAATTTATTCCGTATGGTAGGTGGAAGTCGGTCATTTAGGAGAGGAACGGAGCTACGGTATCCAAACTCAATGACCCCGACGGTAAACGGTGTGGCATCCGACGATTGGAGGAGCGGATGCGCTCGTTAACTTAGGGGTCATGAGCGAGGATATAAGGGGTAGCGTACGTGATCTGTTCCTTTTTGCATATGGTTAGGAACAACCTAGAAAAGGAGCCTGTACATTGAATACCGTGAGTGTTATTTGTGAGTCTGTGTTAACACTGTTTGTCTTGTGTTTGTTGTATTCAAAGAATACTAACCCACACGATCCGGAGCTGCAGCCGCAGACCAGCGTAAAAACCGGACATCACTGTTCACCTTTTCCACTACAGGAACCGTCTTTGCACCGCTAACGAAATCACGCACTGTCTGTGTATATGTGTTTTGTGTGGGTGAAAGAACTGGACTTTGGGTTACGGGTCAAACCCGCTGGATTATAAACAGAAGAGTTACACGCCGCTGTACCACTTTCACTATTGTTTACAGGTTTTGCCTTGAGGCTCTGCACATTTAATAATTTAAATAAACACCCTTGCACCTGTACAACATTGTCTGTGTGATTAATCCGCTCTGCACTGCACTCACCTGCACGTATTCAACACTTTGCCGCACATATTCATATAATTATATTTGCTGACTTAAGAGTATTATTTTTTCTTATAGAAAAGATCAATCATAGAAAATGAATGAATGATTGCTTTTACACATAGATAAGTTGAGATATTACTGACTATTATTGCTTACTGAGATGAATGGGGTGATTTATGCAATTTTGATATTAACCTTTTCTACTTTTGGACTGTATTTTATTTACAAACTTTTGATAACATTTATAAAAGATATAACTGTGTGCTTATAATCACACTGTGGTTAGTAGCAACTGACTACCAGCCCACCTAATATCACATGACTACCATGCATACAGAACACTGCCACGTGTATGCTTACAACTTTCTTGTGTTTTCATTTATTATGGAGAGACCCTTATACAATATTCCCATAATAAAAGCACAACACAGTGGAATAAAGAATATTGAAAGCAGGCTCGTGGTAAAGCATATTAAAAAAAAAAAAAAAAAAAAACCACTTAGCAAACCATGGTAAGCTATGGTAAAGGTATAGTATAACTATAGGAAAACTGCAAAATGACCATGCAAACAATACCATGGTAAACTTTAATATGGGTGTAATAGACTTGTATTCTAGGGCAGCAGTGTGGAGTAGTGGTTAGGGCTCTGGACTCTTGATTGGAGGGTCGTGGGTTTAATCCCAGGTGGGGGACACTGCTGCTGTACCCTTGAGCAAGGTACTTTACCTAGCTTGCTCCAGTAAAAACCCAACTGTATAAATGGGTAATTGTATGTGTAAAAAATAATGTAATTGTTTGTAAAAAAAATAATGTGATATCTTGTAACAATTGTAAGTCGGCTTGGATAAGGGCATCTGCTAAGAAATAAAAAATAATAAATAATATATTAAACTGTGATACTCTATGATACACTGTTTGTGTTCAATGAAGAGATATTAAAAGGGTGTTGGACAATTTTCCAATACAGTATAAACTGCATGACTCCATCCTTTGTATCAAATGAACGCCACTTGAATCCATCACTTGATTAAACACAGAGTCTGGCACGTTCTGTGAGCTCATAGGTGGAAGAACACAGGTTCCCCGTCTCTAACTGCCTGCTGATGTGTTTTTAAAAACCTCTTAATTGCAAGCTATCCCTGGAGTTCACGTCCTTACACAATTAACAAGAGCAGACAATTAACAAGGACAATCTGGGTTATTCAAGGAGAAGAAGAAACGTGCCCTAGTTTCACTACACCTTGTTTAATTAAAAGTGCACAATTAATAATACAAATATACATCTGTGTTAATAACAAACGGCATACAGCGAAGCAAACTGAAAGAATTCCTGAATGAGCTGCTTCATTGTATCCACATAAATGTGTTTCTGCATTGGAGGCTGAAGACTCCCTGCATTTAATGTGGTAGACAATCACTCTTTCTTCAAATACAGTGATTTCTGCTTACTATCACTCCAGTTAATTTCTATATTCAGTGTTGGGGAGTAACAAATTACATGTAATACATGATTGTAATCTGATTACATTTTTTTCAGTAACTTGTAACTGTAATCATTCCTTTTCAGACATATAATGAAATGTGATAATGGATTAAATTGTATGCAAATAAATAACAGTTACTTTTTGTTACATTTAAAAAAAAACAAAACACTATGGCTAAGTGGAAGTTGGAAAATGCATCAACAGCACAAGTCAAACCTTACCTGTCACAGTCAAAATGCAAGCAAAAGATTTGAATGAGCAATCTGTCCTTCAGGTGCAGTGGCACCCCCAGATATATGTATTACAACCAATGCAGAATGACTGGGTAGTTTTTATACTATATAAATATGTTCAATAGGCAAAGCTGCATTATCAATAGAACTATGTAGAAATACTTTAGATTGGTGGTTTAAAAACGCACTGGAATCGCTGCTGACAGTGACAGAGCTGTGATGAGGTAGAAACAGTGATGAAGAGGGTGTGCCAGTCCAGAGCCACACGAAGGGATCTGTGACGAGCTCTCTCCCCCTTCATGAGATTTGTAAAAGATGAGTCCCATCAGGGAATAGAGGAAGGAAGTTTAGAAGAGAATAGTACGTCATCTACAGCACAAAGGTCTGACTCTAGCCCAGTACCGGATGAAGCATTGAGTTTCCCTTGGCGTGTGTTTGGTGGATCACCAGATAAGCAGTTCAGTAGATGTGAATTTATTATATATATATGTTTTTATTCCATCCCCATGCTAGTGAGGTACGGTAAAGCAAATACTTTGTTTTGTTTTGTGAAAACCATCGTAAACTTTTATAATCTGTCTCAAAACTTGCTGCATTAAGTATTCATGTCCTATGCCCAGTGGGTGAAGTCTATCTCATGTGTTTGAGCATAATCAGCAATGCATGGCATAGCATACAAAGTGTGCTGAGACTTGTCTTGTTTAGGATTAAGATACATCTTTTAAAACAAGGTAGTTTTATAGATAAGGTTGTTAACCCGAGATTTCAAATGGCGATGTGAATTTAGCTTGAAGTGACGTCCAAAAATGAAGTATTTCCTATAGAAGTTGTTTCACCTTTAACAAAACTACCACAGGGTACAGCTGCAGGAGTGGACTTGTCTACTGACACACTCTTATTCTTTCATGTGAACTGAATCCTATTTAAGCCCACTTGTGATATACATAGAGAGTATCTGTATGTAACACTTATGTTTTGTGCATATATCTGAAGTTGTGATAAAACATTAAATTGCTACTGCAATTCTGTACATAATGTTCATATACAGTATTAAATTAGTGAAGGGACCTCATACAGGACAGTATAGAACAAGACAGTTTACTGTTGACATGAGGTGTAGAATAACAAGGGAGCGCTGTGCTTTACCAGGAGTTTCATTTTGATATAATAGAATTATAAAGGTTATTGAAGCTCTGAATAATTACTGGTGTCACTATCTATATATTCTCCCAAAATCCGATGAGTGCTGCATTGCAATTCAAAAGAGGCGCCCCTAACGAAGGTCCGTTTAGCAGGGCTGACAGTGCAAGACAGGGAGTGCTGTCAGCGCATGATGGATGTCTCTGAAGCAGCCCTGAGTTTATTGCTTAGTTTGACCCATGCTAACCTCAAACAGCTCTCCACCTTCACATCCCAGCAGTGCTGCTCGGGTGAATAACTCTTCGGCCTGAACACTGAGGCAGCAGCGCAGCTGAGCTGAGATCACTCACCCTTCAGCGACAGGACTGCGAGCTGCTCTCCATCGCATCGCGCGCATTTCCACTTAGCGCAGCCTCCCTCAATGCACTTTAAATAATCAGGGTGGCACTTTTGACAAGAGTAATCTGATTTGTTTGTTTCTTAGGTCTGAATAAATACTCTGGGGGTAGACGTGATGAATATTGCATCACATTCCCAGCAGCCCTTCAGATATGTGCATGCTTTTATCATCTAAATATGATTACCTGCCTAGGACAGTTCACAATCCGATTGGGATCCCATTCTAATCCCAGTGCATCACCCTGAAGAAACCCTATCTAGCAGAACCATTAGTAGACCACAGCATTGGACTGGCACCTATTCTGGAACATCGATTGCAGACAGTGGTCCTGTACCACACAGCTAGGATGTGGTTTAAGTGTAGTGCAGTGGATTACCAGTAGCAGTTATTTGGCAATAACACACGACAGGGTGTTCAATTATGGTCCAATATCCGCACACCTAGGTGTGCTGTTTGGCACGAGGCATGGTGACATATTTGCACAGGTTGGAACACTTGGTAGCCAATGAGATTGCTCCCTCTATTCTTGCCATTTTATCAGAATCGAAATATGAAATCTATGCCATTCTATCAAAAACAGCCTCAAACCATTGTACTGCCCTATATGTGTGCTACAACTGCCTCTCAGTACAGAACCATTGCCATTGTAGTGCCATTGCGCGCCTGCATTGCCACTGTAGAGCACTTGGGAAGAGTACAGCATCCTGTGGTGCTATTCTGCTAATGGCAGTGTCATTGTAGCTGCTATAATTATCTTACCATTGTTGTGCCTCATGCTGTCTGCACTGCCACTGAAGTTCACTTTGGGAAGTGTGATTATCAGGTCACGGCCTACTTATGAAAAAACCACAGAGCAAAAACGATGGAAAACAAAAGGCTAGCTCCAGCACCATGGGGCCCTATGGGTAACTTCATTCAATTCAAGAAAGGATCCCCTCATCGTATTTAAATGATCTTTTAATACCATATATTCCTAGATTCCCACTCGGATCATAGAATGCCAGGTTGCTTACTGTCAAATTACAACAACAAAAAATACAGGTGGTAGAGCATTCAGCTATAGGGCCCCAAAACTGTGGAATGATCTGCCTGGCTCTTTTAAAACAAGATTAGAAACACACTGTTATAATGTAGCATTATGTGAAAACGATGTTCCTTTTATTCTCTGCCTTGTTTTACTGTTCTGTGTGTTTCTTTTGTTTTGATTGCTTTTCTTGCATTCTTTTTTAACATTTGTCAATGTTTTTATTCATGTGAACCAATTTCTTTTTCATTGCGAAAGGCGCTATATATATATAAAAAAAAGATGATTATTATTATCGCCCTTATTCAGGTGATTTTATCTGGGTTCAGAAGATGCTCCACTACTCGTTGTCTGCCACAAAAATACAAAGATCAGCTACTGCTGAAAATTGATCCAAAATGGCTGATCACTAGAAGGTACCATATACTTCGGGGCAGTACAAACACGTTTACAAAAAAACAAAACAAAACAAACAAAAACGTGCATTTATTTACAGTATAAAGAGACTTTAAAAAACGAAACTGTCTTAAAATAAATGGATGACTTAAAGCTTAGTGAAGCTGTGTATAATGAAGAAAATGTAATGCGACAACTGCCTGATCAAACCGCTGTACAATGTGCGGCCAGCACAATGTGCGCTCTGAGAGGGGAGCGAAGACGGCTCAAATGTGATTAGCCTGAACGAGACGAGAACACGGGCCGTTTAACCTTGGAGCCGGGAGACCATGGTGGGACAATAGACTCCCCACCACGCCCCACACATCCAGCACTTTCTTTTCAACACATCCGCTTGAAAGCCGGGGGATGGGGGGTCGACACCACTTAACAAGCTTTCTGACGCTTTGGGAGCGAGGTGACCAGCAACAGCGGGTTTAACCCCGGTCACCCAGGAGACAAAAGACAGCGAACACCTGGACCCGCACGCTTCGAAACACAGACTGAACAACGTACCCTCTCTCCCCCTCCTTTGCCCTTGTCCTCGCATGCCAGACACCAGTACGAGTTGTTGATGCGGGTCAAGCATTTCAAACGCGCTACTAGTCAGCCGCTTTCTCTTGTTGGAGACGAGTGATGACAACACAGGGTCAGCTGAACAAGGACCGCGCTAACGGGGAAGTCTTAAGAAACTGTAATACAACAGAAAACAAAAACGCAGCTTTATTGAAAACAAGGGCTAGCTAGGGATACTGCGGGGTCTTTATTAGACAGCTGGACTTAATTAAGATGAGTACCCCCGCTAAACACTGAGAACACAGACCCAGAAAACAATACTGTCTCGTTTGAAGAGCACTTGAAACGAATCTCCTGTAATTCATTGCAAAAAATATTTATCTCTAAGAATAGTGCACAATGCATCAAACTGTGTGACTGGTCTCTGTGTTAAAACTCCCAAGGTCTACACGCCACATGTGCAGATTGCTTATCTTTGAAAGCTGCCAGTTGGTTCTGTGTTGGCAATTTTATTATCCTATGATTTATATATAAAAAAACATCTATGGAGAGGAAATAATCACAGAAAATGTTCCCCTGCATACAGCTCTGGTTTTGCATCCCTCTATAGAATTGACTAACTTTGCTTCATGAATGTAGCGGGTGTGATTGATGAACTGAATTCAATGGGATAAATCGTTTGCCTCGTTACTATTTAAAAGGCAGTACAAACTGAGACACGGGAGATGCAAGGTTGCGGGGATGTCGGCTCCCCATGTTTGTTTTGCTAGGAGTATGCCTTGTTGATGGAGGTAGTATCAAACGGTGTATATGGCAAATTACACGTGCGGTTGTAACCACCCCGCGCACATGCTCTGTGAAAGGTTTGAGCTAATGTGGTACTTGGCACTCCCTGTGGGGGTTAAGATGATATACGTTCAGTTTTGGGTTGTGTGCGTTTGTATTCCCGGAGCTTTGCAAGTTGCTTTTAGGGAGGAAAATGTGCACGTTTCTTTATCTTAGATTCTTACTACTTCGTGTGATACTCACTTGGTTTGGAGTGTGCTAATTACTTGGTTGTAATTGTTTAGTGTTTTACCAATTGCATTGACTCTGAGCTGTCTGTTTAATTGTACAATTATCTGTATGAAATTCAGTCTTTAACTACTAAATTGATGCTAATTGTACGTGCACTGAATTCAATTACCAGTGATCCCATTGCTGTTAATTGTAGTTTATCTGTATTGAAACCTGATCTTGGATTATTTCATTGATGTTAATTGTAATCTACTTGTGTTACTTGCCTGCTATTGTGAGTTTTGTATTTTAATCATGTATGTGATCTTTAACAGAAGATGTGTTTCATAAATAGTGTCATACTTCTATCCCTTGGTTGTCACTTCCTGTATTTGCCCAGTATAATGTTTTAATTTCCCTATATAACCAAACCTGTGTATTTTGAGTGATCTGGTAAATTAAAATTCATTTCTGAAGGTGTAATATCTTCAGTGGTGTAGTCTGGCTTCAGGATTAATTGGTATATGTAGTTTCCAATTGTCACTCTCTATGTAGGTGTCATGGTGGCTTGTTATGAGTTTATTTAGTCCTTTCAGTACTCATTTACTGTGTGGTACCTTTTTCAAAACACCTCCACACCGAGGCCTGGCTGAGAGAGACAGCGTGGACGGTAGTACCATGTGTGCTTGCAGGAACACAGTTTAGTTTTTTGTGGCTTGTCTTTTCTCCTGGACTGTGGCAGCGTTCGAATAAAATGCCGTTCACTAATGCCGCTGTGTTCCGATTCTCTGATATTTTGTGTGCATCAAACACAAGGCTGGAGATCACAGAGGTATGAGTTTCCAGAAATGTGAGTGGATTCTCTTGTGCCGTATTTGGGTACACTGCATAGGCGTTTTGCAAAGAAATCTGGACCATGTACATGGCAAGCTTCATGTACCATACCAGGGTCTAACTTTCAGCACACCTCTGTTTTTTGGCTACCAATTGGTGTGGAGATCCCTTCCTGTGTATACACTGTGCCGATGAGCGTACCCAGTGAAACTAGCAGGGTTTGTACAGTTTCATCCCATAAAAGACACGCTTCATGAGAATGTACTGCTTACAGAGAAGCCTCCCCTTGAACAGGGACTCCTTGGCTAGGTGTACATATCGCTTCACATTTATGCTTCAGATGGTCTAGAAGTGGCTGTAATTTTAAAGAGCCTGTCAAACGGAGGATGGTCCCTCAGTAGAGCCTTAGCATTGTCATTTTGAATGACCATTGCAGCAGCAAAGGTCATTCAAAATGATGTAGACAGCATTCAGAACTGGGCAGACACTTGGCAAATTACATTTAATAGAGAAAGGTGTAAGGTATTGCACGCAGGCAATACAAATGTGCATTATAAATATCATATGGGAGATACTGAAATTGAAGAAGGAATCTATGAAAAAGACCTAGGAATTTATGTTGACTCAGAAATGTCTTCATCTAGACAATGTGGAGAAGCTATAAAAAAGGCCAACAAGGTGCTCGGATATATTGTGAAAAGTGTTTAATTTTAAATCAAGGGAAGTAATGTTAAAACTTTACAATGAATTAGTAAGACCTCATCTAGAATATTGTGTTCAGTTCTGGTCACCTCGTTACAAAAAGGATATTGCTGCTCTAGAAAGAGTGCAAAGAAGAGCGACCAGAATTATCCCGGGTTTAAAAGGCATGTCGTATGCAGACAGGCTAAAAGAATTGAATCTATTCAGTCTTGAACAAAGACGACTACGTGGCGATCTGATTCAAATATTCAAAATCCTAAAAGGTATAGACAATGTCGACCCAGGGGACTTTTTGAAAGAAGAAACAAGGACCAAGGGTCACAAATGGAGATTAGATAAAGGGGCATTCAGAACAGAAAATAGGAGGCACTTTTTTACACAGAGAATAGTGAGGGTCTGGAACCAACTCCCCAGTAGTGTTGTTGAAGCTGACACCCTGAGATCCTTCCAGAAGCTGCTTGATGAGATTCTGGGATCAATCAGCTACTAACAACCAAACAAGCATGATGGGCCGAATGGCCTCCTCTCGTTTGTAAACTTTCTTATGTAACAACCATGACATCAGCTGGAATCTGTCTTGGCTCTCTTTGTGGAGGGGAAAAGTGGGGCAGCATGGATTGGGTTGGTGGATCAAAATAAATCAATTCTAGGTTTATCCCCAGTTCCCATTACAAGAGATACGCCCCAGAACGTTTTCATTTCACTAACATTGGAATGTGGCCCCAGGTTGTTCCCATGCTGTGTGCCATATATTGTTGGGCATACAAATTGGTTTGGGTTACCAAATATTCAAAAATGTCATCAGTGATGAGCAAATGGAAAAAGTTAATTGGGGTAAACCCAGTTGTTTTCACCCTGGTACCTGGTGTGCCAGAACAAGGGGCTATTTGAGGCTGGATGACGTTAGGTGGAGTCCAGTGGCTCAAAACTACCTGGGGCCACATTCCAATGTTATTGAAATGGGGCGTATCTCTTGTAATGGGAACTGGGGATAAACCTAGAATTGATTTATTTTGATCCATCAACCCAATCCATGCTGCCCCACTTTTCCCCTCCACAAAGAGAGCCAAGACAGATTCCAGCTGATGTCATGGTTGTTACATAAGAAAGTTTACAAACGAGAGGAGGCCATTCGGCCCATATATATACAGTGCCTTGCGAAAGTATTCGGCCCCCTTGAACTTTGCGACCTTTTGCCACATTTCAGGCTTCAAACATAAAGATATGAAACTGTAATTTTTTGTGAAGAATCAACAACAAGTGGGACACAATCATGAAGTGGAACGAAATTTATTGGATATTTCAAACTTTTTTAACAAATAAAAAACTGAAAAATTGGGCGTGCAAAATTATTCAGCCCCTTTACTTTCAGTGCAGCAAACTCTCTCCAGAAGTTCAGTGAGGATCTCTGAATGATCCAATGTTGACCTAAATGACTAATGATGATAAATAGAATCCACCTGTGTGTAATCAAGTCTCCATATAAATGCACCTGCACTGTGATAGTCTCAGAGGTCCGTTTAAAGCGCAGAGAGCATCATGAAGAACAAGGAACACACCAGGCAGGTCCGAGATACTGTTGTGGAGAAGTTTAAAGCCGGATTTGGATACAAAAAGATTTCCCAAGCTTTAAACATCCCAAGGAGCACTGTGCAAGCGATAATATTGAAATGGAAGGAGTATCAGACCACTGCAAATCTACCAAGACCTGGCCGTCCCTCTAAACTTTCAGCTCATACAAGGAGAAGACTGATCAGAGATGCAGCCAAGAGGCCCATGATCACTCTGGATGAACTGCAGAGATCTACAGCTGAGGTGGGAGACTCTGTCCATAGGACAACAATCAGTCGTATACTGCACAAATCTGGCCTTTATGGAAGAGTGGCAAGAAGAAAGCCATTTCTTAAAGATATCCATAAAAAGTGTCGTTTACAGTTTGCCACAAGCCACCTGGGAGACACACCAAACATGTGGAAGAAGGTGCTCTGGTCAGATGAAACCAAAATCGAACTTTTTGGCAACAATGCAAAACGTTATGTTTGGCGTAAAAGCAACACAGCTCATCACCCTGAACACACCATCCCCACTGTCAAACATGGTGGTGGCAGCATCATGGTTTGGGCCTGCTTTTCTTCAGCAGGGACAGGGAAGATGGTTAAAATTGATGGGAAGATGGATGGAGCCAAATACAGGACCATTCTGGAAGAAAACCTGATGGAGTCTGCAAAAGACCTGAGACTGGGACGGAGATTTGTCTTCCAACAAGACAATGATCCAAAACATAAAGCAAAATCTACAATGGAATGGTTCACAAATAAACATATCCAGGTGTTAGAATGGCCAAGTCAAAGTCCAGACCTGAATCCAATCGAGAATCTGTGGAAAGAACGGAAACTGCTGTTCACAAATGCTCTCCATCCAACCTCACTGAGCTCGAGCTGTTTTGCAAGGAGGAATGGGCAAAAATTTCAGTCTCTCGATGTGCAAAACTGATAGAGACATACCCCAAGCGACTTACAGCTGTAATCGCAGCAAAAGGTGGCGATACAAAGTATTAACTTAAGGGGGCTGAATAATTTTGCACGCCCAATTTTTCAGTTTTTTATTTGTTAAAAAAGTTTGAAATATCCAATAAATTTCGTTCCACTTCATGATTGTGTCCCACTTGTTGTTGATTCTTCACAAAAAATTACAGTTTCATATCTTTATGTTTGAAGCCTGAAATGTGGCAAAAGGTCGCAAAGTTCAAGGGGGCCGAATACTTTCGCAAGGCACTGTATGTGCAAAATGGCGAAGCAATTGTTTTAAACATGCTATTGAACACTCTTAATTCCCAAATGGGACTTAACCTATCTCTGCATACATGATTATAGCCTTGAGCTAAGGAGGCATTCAGCAGCAAGCAAATATTTATGCAGCGACATTGCTGTTCAGGCTTGAACCATGTAGATCTGGCGTTTTCCATATGGAAGAGGGAAGCTCAAAGCAACAAAGCCTGAAGGTGTAACTGAGCTAACTCAGCGCCTGGGTCTCACCCAGCTGGCTTCCAGTCGCAACACCGAAGAGCCGGTTCCAAAAGCAGGTGGGGAGATGTGAGCTGCCAAAAAAACAATTGTTAAAAAAGAAAATGCTAACCAGGGTTTAAAGATCTAACATTACCACTGCCCCCCCCCCTTTAAAGGAGTGCTGGCCAAGTTTTTAAAATCCCCACGGAGAATAACTGCAGAGTTGTAGGCTTACTGGATTCTTTAGAACTACCACAGAATTCGTTCACAAACGTACCAGTACACAAGAGTTATTTTTACTTTTCAGGTAATAGATGATAATATTTGATTTACTGTATTGGATGTTTATATTTAGAAACGGTGCTGAACGCAATGTATGCATGTTAATGTGTTTTTCTATATACACATATTAAGCGAAACAGAATTGCATGCTACAGTTTTACTCAATTACAGCTGCAGCCATTGACAGCTGCCTCAAAATGTTCAGAATAAATCCATTGGAAAGATAGAACTGTACATTTAGCATATATATTTGTTTTTTAATACTGGATATTTTATTCAAAATAGCTGCTGATCTGGTTTAGTCCTTCGAAATAAAAAAAATCTCATAGAGGAATGTCCCCTTTGGTCATTACATGTATTGGGCCACGTTAAGTTTCCTTTTTATTCAATACTTTATAATGCGTAGACACTGACAGGCAAAATTATTGCCCCTTCTCTCCCACTCGGATAACTAAATGACTAAATATCTTGTATCCCTGAATAGCTAATGGTCTCCTCATTAAAAATAATGTGAATGATTTTAATGATCACATCATCTCACAAGTGCAACACCCCAAAATGATATTTATTTTTAGGGCTGTTGATTAGAATGTATAATGTGTTACCTAGCCATGCTGTTAATGCTGACTCACTGGGATCCTTTAAGACCCAACTTGACAAAGTTCTGAGATCATTCAGCTTCTTGGAACTGGAACAAGCGTTGATGGGGTGAATGGCCTCCTCTTGTTTGTAAATTACATTTTTTTTCAGCCCTTCTATTGTGGGAGAGGACAGTGGTATAGCTTTAATAAAAAAAAAAGGGAGGAGAGACAAAACAGAAAGGTAGTGTGCGAGTCCTGATGCTGCACACACACTGTCACAGAGCACTGCAGAGTCCTGATGCTGCACACACACTGTCACAGAGCACTGCAGAGTCCTGATGCTGCACACACACTGTCACAGAGCACTGCAGAGTCCTGATGCTGCACACACACTGTCACAGAGCACTGCAGAGTCCTGATGCTGCACACACACTGTCACAGAGCACTGCAGAGTCCTGATGCTGCACACACACTGTCACAGAGCACTGCAGAGTCCTGATGCTGCACACACACTGTCACAGAGCACTGCAGAGTCCTGATGCTGCACACACACTGTCACAGAGCACTCCAGAGTCCTGATGCTGCACACACACTGTCACAGAGCACTGCAGAGTCCTGATGCTGCACACACACTGTCACAGAGCACTGCAGAGTCCTGATGCTGCACACACACTGTCACAGAGCACTGCAGAGTCCTGATGCTGCACACACACTGTCACAGAGCACTGCTCCTGATGCTGCACACACACTTTCACAGAGCACTCCAGAGGTCTTCTGAAAACACTGTCAGTAATATTTCCTGAAAGGTGAATTTGAGTAAGTGGTGGGTGGATTGGTGTTGTAGGGTGTAATTAAAGATGACAGGCTAAGTGTGAAGTTTTTCTTAGAGGGGTAATTACAGTTAATACTGGATTAGAGATGTAATTGGGGGGGGGGGGGGGGGTGTAATCCCTTGTCCGGGGGCCTGAGAACCAGCCCTGACCGCTTGACCTTCGCTGTCATTGGCATCAGAGGTCAGCGACCCTTTCAGTGGACAGGACACTAACCAGCCACACTCCCAACAAAGGGCCGAGGAGAAAGGGCTTTTTCAAGCTCCACTGCACTGGGCTAATGGACACAGCGGTCAGTTAAACAGGGCTAGACAATGCTGGACAATGCTGGCTATTAGTCAGCACACTCGCGATCGTGTTTCAATGAACAGGCCCCCTGGGGTTCATTTTAATCAGATCTGCTTTTAAAGACTCCAAAAGCAAAGGACTTCAGTGAGCTCTCACAAGCTGCTAAATTGGATCAGTGAGTAAAAAGAAGCATGGAGTACTATAGGTGCTAAGCATTTATTAAGTGTGCATTAACTTAAGCAGTGTGGGAATGATTTATTCATTACAATATACCGAGTACCAGAGCCACTTAGCGATGGTAGTACATAGATTACAGCTCCTATCATTGCACATTACTTTAAGGCACATTTTAAAAAGAGTTTTAGATTTGTTAATGTTCAACGAATCTGCTGTTTAGAATATGGTAAAAGGACCTATAAAAAGATGGAGATTTTGTCTACAAAGGACTGACCAAATATATTTACATAATAATGACCTTGTCAACTGCCACAATCGTCGTTCTTCTGTGAGATTCCGATGTAGGCCTGCTTATGCAATTTTGTCTCAATTTTTTCAAGTCACTGTAGTAAGCCAAATAAGTCCGTTATATGTCTGGTAGAGCTTCTCCATACAGCTTTACATGATTCCATTCTGTGAAAGTTGGACATTTCTCTCCGTTCCAGTCTCTAAGGATGAACTTGTTTTAGTGTCACAGAACAACAGGAGGCTGTCAATGGCTTAAGCCTTCAGTTGTTGTTCAGCGTTATGAAATGTAATACAAATGAGATGAGGCTATTGTGTAGCTCACATTAAAATATGGAAAACGACAGAACACATTCACTGACTACATGATGTATCGCCCCAAAGCAAATCTAAGATTTCTTGGCATAAATCAGTACTTTTTGGGACAAATATCGGGTTGAAATCTGTTCTCTCTCATTTTATATATATATATATATATATATATATATATATATATATATATATATATATATATATATATATATATATATATATATAAAGTAATTTTGAATAAGAGTAAGCCCCAGAATTACTTTATGTACAGGGTGCTATGGAACTTTCACAAAACCACTGCCAAATTATCTGTATTAATACTGCAAACTAAATCAGTTTCATTAGAGAGAGAAAAAATACATTAAAACTTTGATCAACTTGCAGAAGGAAGCACGATGTTTTAATGAGTTAGTGTACTGTGTAATTATACCATTTTTAAATGTTTCCCTCCGCCCAAAAATGATCAGCCACTCTAAAATATTGCTAAATATGTCATATGATGAGAATATTGAATATACATTATTTGGAGATGCTAACTGGTACTTGGTAGCAATGTGCGTCTTCATATCTGCTAACACATGTGTTTAACTGTTCAAGTGCTCCTGCCTTTAAAATAAATTAAACCCGTTTCACTGATACGATACCTAGTTAAGTAATGGCTAAAATTAAATATTACTTTTCTGTTTGCTTTTTCACTTTTTACTACCAATTTCTATTAAAATCCAGGAATATAAAACACATTGCGTGATGCGTCTAACATGAATAGAAGCAGAAGTACAACCCTGACCTTAGCAAATTATTAATATTATGAAGATCTGGGAGAGAAGGGGGCCACTATAATGTTAAAATAACACACCACACGGTTTAGACTTAAACCAAGTGGTTTATCAGATTCAAAGAGGCTAGCCACACCCTCGCTGAGAGAATAGGAGAACGAGAGAGATTGTCAGGTATTTATAGCGTTCCCTCTCCCTGTCATTGACTCTCTCAGCAGGCCCAGCCCAGCAACCTGTTCCCATCAGCACCATGAAAGCAGTCTGTAGAACTCAATCTCCTCTCGACCCCAGTACCAAACCAGGGCTACAGCCGGGCCCATCTGCAATCCAGTCTGGGCAAAACGCAAAGATAAACTCTTTAATCCCATGCATCAAGGATAAGGGAACTGTGCCTGAGTGATGGCAAAAGTATTTCCTATGGAAGCGGAACTACCACAGGGTACAGCTGCAGGAGTGGACTTGTCAACTGATACATTTTGCTGCTTTGCATAATTATTATTTTTTTTAATATATTTAAACAATGTCAACTTTTAATATTTATCACGTATCGTAATGCTAAAACCTACTTAAAAAGTAAGCAGAAGTGCACCAGCGGACCTGCACAGAATAGCTCTGGGAAAACAGCCTTGTGGAACGTTCAGACTGAAGTTACCTAGAAACCAAGTGACCAATCAGACTGATCATCAGCCGTGAAACCAGGGGGGTACTGCTTAGCTGTGAACCAAAAGATTCTCTCCATTATGCCCTTTGTTTATTATTTTTTCTGTTGATATTATTTTTCACTACTGCCACAACACACACTCTAGAATATGTGGGGTTTTATTGCCTGCAACACAGGAAGGAGAGAAAATCATTTATCAAATTGTGATTTAACAGTTCATTACTAATTCTATACTAGTTTTGTTTCTGCTCTTGTATCCTGCCCTGCCTGCCCCCACTCCTCCCTCCATTAACTAGCATGTCAGCCATATTCCTACGCATCCTCGCCACAGCTGGAAAAAAATAGAAATGGGAGCTTTTGTGAACAAAATCAAAGCATCCGATCGAATGGTTTGTAAAATGGATGATGATGTGGCTGTGCAAAAGTTCATTTCCCCTGGTCACACCACCTGTAATGGAATTTTATTGGGAGAATAATAGAATACAGCTGTGTACCAACTACAAAGACACACACCCCCCCCCCCAATCCCATCCCATCCCATCCCATCCCATCCCATCCCATCCCAAACCGCATGGCCTTTATAATTGATATGGGCAGGGGTTAAAACAATGTGGAAGGGAAAGGGTTAATTTTTTTTACTGGTCAACACTGGTAATGGAACGAAGAAAATCCAAGAATATAGCTGTGCACTAAACATAAAAACAATGACTCAAAGTGTACTGAGTTTTACATCCTCGCACACAAAGTCACTATCTGGGACGGTTTTGAGATCGGAGGCTTGGGACACTCATGGTTTATGAGATATTAGCAATAATAGGTTTGGCAGCGGATTCACAAATTCATACAAGCTCCCCTCCCAGGCATGCTTAACAACACTGCAGCCATCAGCACCAGAAACAAGGAGCCTGCATCATCACCATGATCTGTATTAAACAGCCTGGTTCCTGTCCCTCCACGCAGGTACGGGTCAAAGGACAGCTTGATCTTCATGGAAATGAACAGGACTGATTTCAACACAGCCTTCAACTTCTTACGACGGGCAAACGTCAGACACACTGTATCACCATTTTTTAATACTCCGTTTTAACTTTTAATTCTGATACATTTCCATCGTCAGTAATAAATGTAAATATACCCAGCAATAAAACATATTGCCTAAAAGCTGTCTATTTGACTTTGGTTTGTAAGAGAGCTGTAATTCCGTGTCACAAGATTAACAGACAATGGTATGACAGACCCCAATTAGGACTACCTAATGTTACTTTAGGATTCGTGCTAACTGAGGTGTATGAAACCAGCTATTATATTTCAAATTGCAGAATTAAGTCAATGGACAGATTTAAAAGCAGTATTGCAGTGTTAAGAACGACAGGAAAAGGAACATGGAGGAGGAGGAGGAGGAGGAGGAGGAGGAGGAGGAGGGGGGGGGGGGGGGGTCACCACAGTGCAGTAAACGGCCCATTCTCTCAGCTTGGCATGGAATCAGGTATAAACCAGTCTAGTGGGGTTAGCCGACACAGGGAGGGTGTGGAGTAAGCTAGCCCAGGGCAATGCTGCTCTGGTTAACACCCAGAGCGCCCCAGATACACAGCGCTGCAGCTTGGACACACCATTAACCCTCCAGTGACCAGCAGCAATATACTGGAAAAACATCACCAAGCAACTATCAGTCAACATTATACAGACAATATTTTTTTATGATCACAATTTTATTTCTGGCATTTCATACATTATTCTGCTTATACCTTCATTTGGTAAACTTTTTAAAGCAGTTAATTACACGTGTCCCTCTGTGTATATCCAGCAAACTGACTACAGTGCGTCTTTCAGTCCCCAGCTCAGGCTGGTCAGTGATCAGATCCTCACAATGCCAATGCAATACAATGCAGGCTAACTGTCTTAATCCATTGTAAATACAAATAGATATTCCTTAATCTTTATTCCTGTATCAGTTTATAGCTTACAATTAAAATATTAAAATATAGCTGGACATAATATATCAGCTAAATTGAAAGTAATAAAATGTGAGTAACTCTTACTTAGAGATTATTTTGGAATTCTGATAATAATTAGACATGTTTAGATTTTTTTTTTTTTTTAAAGCACCTGCTGACTAGATCCAGATTCAAATAAATATTATTGCAATTTATGATTTGATACCCATGGGAAAAACTGAATGTGGCAATAGACCAGTTCTGAAAATATACCCTGTGGTCGTCCCATTAAAAGGTAAAAACTTCTAGACCTTTGTCCTTTTTACCCATAATAGAATTTTACCGAGAGAACCCTAGAATACAGCTGTGTATCAAACATGAACTCTGTATCTCAGTGTGCTGCTTCTACCATGAGGAAACCTAACAAGTGAGAGACACATTCACCATGAGCCAATGAGACAACTTAATCCCCAACTGTACCTTTTATATTTTAAGACAACACCATTAGAAAAAAAACATAAATAAACGATAACAGGCATGCTGCAGAACTAATTCAATGACATCGCAAAAGACTTAATGCTTGTCATTGACTATTTTGTTTCTTTTAGTATTTCCAAATGTAGCACTGCTGTATAAGGGTCTGCCACTTAAGACTTTAAAAGTGAAAACCAATATAAAACAAATAAGCACAAAAGCATGAATACGAGTGAATAGTGTACTTTTTATTGAACATGTACTGTATTTGATAGTTTAAAACAGCCATTTACACAGAAGATTGAAAATGTCTTTACTCCACTAAAGGTAGATTTACAGTCTTGCCCATCAGACGGTATCGGGATACAGAACTCAGTCACAGCACAGCCGCGTGGCTCCTCTGCCACAGAGAAAACCTGCTCTCTCTGCGTGCTGGTGACACACCCACTTAATAACCACCCTGTATACTGAAGGGTTCATTGGAATTCATCCCTCTGCACACAACACCCCCCCCCCCACCCAGTCCTTGTTAGTTCATAGAGGTTTCACAATGTACCTCACTTCACAGTACTCTCTTGTAAATAAAATACTCCAATTATCTGCGGATACGATAATTTGAGGAGCGATATAAAACAGTAACGGGTGGGCAGAGTTCTGATTTTCTCCTCCCCTTGATGGTGTTACTCATTTCTTTCAAAGCGAGTGGAACTCCTAATTGCACAGTAGGATTCTGCAACATCATTTAAAATGTAAAAATTGCCCATTTAGTGCTTCCAGAGTGCAGAAACAAGCTAGTAGCTGATCTACTGGTTTCAAAGTCTTATACCGAAGAATAAATACTAACAGGGGTTTAAGCATATAGGTTACAAACCAGACCCTGATACTGATGTCATACATGTATGATATAAACCAGACTCTGATAATGATGTCATACATGTAGGATACAAACCAGACCCTGATAATGATGTCATACATGTAGGATACAAACCAGACCCTGATAATGATGTCATACAGCCACCTGGAATCTATATCCAACGGAAATGATGTCACAAAACTAGCTATACTGAATATTCTAAAAATATAGAAATAGCAAAAGCAGCTTAATAAATTCAGCACTATTTAACATTTAACAGTTATGGATGACATAATACAAATATAACATAGGGTGCTGTGCAAGACACAAGCTGATTTTCATCCACTCGTGGGAGATGCTCTGACCGGTCGAGAAGTGGATATCAGCTTGCATCGCACCCAATACAATATTCTCTATATATGGACATACACGAGACTGCTTGAAGTGCAGATATCTTTTCTTGCAGCGAGATATGCAGTGTTAAGTGATTCTATTTCTCATACACCTGTAGAAGTCTGCAGGTCAATTAAGATTCCCATTCGACTCAAAAGTAATGAATTACACCTCTGAAGAGGAGAAGAAAATCAGAGCCCTTTACCCATTGTGATGCATCTCATTACAGGTCATACAGAGTAGCCCATATGTATTGTGACGTTAGCACATTGATCCACCTCATACTGTGCAGTGGATCACAAGGCTCATGTGGAGATTGTATATCATGCTGCCAGTAGTACACTGTGCTTAAGAAGCCACTTGGGGACTAAACTGTGAAAAGGTATTTCTAGAGTTATACAAAGCACTGAAACAGCATGACTGCCACAACTCCCTCTATGGCATATAGGGGTCACTGTGCACCCCCTAATTCAGTAACACTTACTAGCATCTGGGCTAAAAAGTTAGTCCAGCCCCGACAGCATGCTGAACGAGCCTCCTAAACCTTTAATAAGCAACAGCAGCCAGGCAGCTGCAGCGGGGTCAAGAATCATTGAAGCAAATGCAAACGCTGAACAGCACAGCAATAGAAGCAGCTACAGTGGAACTTGACAGTTATGTGGCAACTAGCTCTCCCTCTCTATCTGTGTGTGTGTGTGTGTGTGTGTGTGTGTGTGTGTGACTCAACCATCGCGGTTTAGTCCAAGTGACTTTAAAACTGCTCTACAGGATCAGGAAACGGGTTATAAAATGAAGATGTTTCGTGGTAGCTCGACCGAGTATTTGATGTTCAGGTGTGAACAGAGGGTTAGAAGGTGGTCACAGCGAGGACTGTACAACAAACCTTTTGCTTTCACACTTCTTACCAAACCACAGCGACCACAAGCTTCTCCTTTGGTTGGCTGCAACAAGTCTGTGCAGCTGCAGACCAGTGAACGTTCAAGCTTTTCCTGGGGCTGCTTCTTTGCCTGCTGTTGGAATCCTGGTAAGCTCTGTGTGGCGAGCCCTCGATGGGGAGGTGACGGGTGAGCAGTTCGTATTTCTTAGCGGTACGCACTGCTCAATGGCAGCAAAACAGAAAAAGCAAGTGCAAAGCGCAGAACAGCACGGTTTTACATAATAATAGCAGAATTGATCAGATGGTGTCATTCAAAGTGGTTGTTACTTAATCTCTTGAAAAGAGACGATGGCGATAGTCCTGAATTAAACAGAGCTATGTGGCAGTTCAGTATCGGTAGTGTGGGCTTCTAGAACGGGATCGGGAACGCCTGCAAAGACAAGAACGCAAGTCAGACACACGCACACACACACACACACACACACACGCACGCACGCGCGCGCGCACTCGCACACAGACACGCGCGCTCTCACACAGATACTGGAACCCTTTTCTCCATCACATGTGCTTTGTGCACCAAACACAAAATGGAGGAAACAGACAGAATCTCGTTCACTTGAGCTGGAATGATCCCATTGTACACAGCAGCAAGAGGCAGTTATATTTCACTAAGAAAAATGACAGCTTCAGGACAGTAAACTCCCCTCCCTCCCTCCGTTTTAAAGTATTTAAAAACTAGCAGGTTGAGAATTTCCCTCCATTAGAGTGTTGTTACTTTTTTATACTATACAACATTAAGAAACTACATGTGTACACCTTACAAATCCTGCTCTATAAATACTACAGCTGGCATGCATATCTTTGACAACTGCTAGAGGACACACACGTACATACCTTCTAGACGAACCGTGCTCACGACCTGCAAAACATCAAGACATGAAAAGCTGATTACAATTCAAGGGTTAAAAAAAACCACACACACACACACACACACACACACACACACACAGTAGTTTGACAGTGCAAAACAGAAAGCAGCGTGTCAGGACAGTGGTACAGGGGCAGCCAGCAAAGCCGTCACAGTGCTGCGTTCAGCCGACATTGCTGGATGTTTGTGTGTTTAATGAAGTTATTTAGGACCAGCATTTTTTTTGGTTTACAGCACACATAACTAAGTATTTACTTTTTGGTCTTTTGGGGATGCATTTAATGAAGTTATTTATTTTGGTGTCACGGTTCAGTGCTGGAGGGTGGACCGGGCCTCTAGTTTGCTATGGTCAGCACACTCTTGTTTCTATAGCCTGCATGAAGGTGCTTCTTAACTGACCCACAGCATGGCCTTGACCTGATCATGCCGACAGCTGGAGGGGTCCGATCCAGGCAGCCTCTGCCATGACAAGCTTTTAAACAAACCGCTTTAGAGCTGAAACATGAAAATGGTTTAAATGACGTGCGTTAAACCATGTGTAAGAGAGAGAGAGAGAGAGAGAGAGAGAGAGAGAGAGAGAGAGAGAGAGAGAGAGAGAGAGAGAGAGAGAGAGAGAGAGAGAGAGAGAGAGAGAGAGAGAGAGAGAGAGAGAGAACGAAAACATTTAAATACACATTTAAAGAAGTGTGTTTAAAACACATTTAAAGAAGAACCGCAGGGTTGTAGTGAATGCAGAGTGACACATGCTTCACAGTGCACATTAGGGTGAGGTTCTCCATACTAGCTGGTAAACAGAATCAGGGTGCGGTATACCTGTGTCTGAGCAGTTTCATGTACTTTAAGTCACAATTTCACTACTCTTAAACATCAACTTAATGAAACTATTAAAACAGGCGCAGAGACAAAAATTGGAAAATTAGAACAAACTGTGAAATGTAATCTGAACTATAAAAATTAACACACTTTGGAACACCCACACGCATGCTTTACAATGTTGCGAATGCCGAGGCGTGTGGAAATTGAAAATGCACACACGTATTTTCATTTTAAAACCTGATCTCTGGTGTTACTGTAGGTTACAGGAAGCTCTCAGTCTCTGTGCCTTATTCCTGGGTGATCCGTTTGCACTCCCAGGGTAATTTCAACCCAGCAGTGACTCCTGGGTCAAAGCATATTACTCTGAGGCATACTCAAGAGGGGAATCAGCTGATTGGTTATAGACAGTAAAGAAGCCAATGAAGGGGTGGAGACAGTTTCCACTTGCCAGGTAAAAATGACCCAGGGATTTCTTTAACCTACCGCAGTACCAGATATAATCTTTTGAAATGAAAACACGTTTGTTAAAAGATGTGTTTCTTTCAAAACTGCACATTTGAGACCTATATTAAATGACTGGATGTGAACTTTTTTCTTTTTAGCTACAATTATTTTTAAAGTACTCAATTGACTTGGGTTTCTACAAACACATTCATTTCATGACTGTGTGTTTAGTCATGCTGTTACCAGGAACAACTTTGCTCAACCTTTTCACAGGCCCTGGCATTTACCCACGTATAAGCAGATGAGTCAATTTGCCTGATTATACGGAGGATTGCTCAGGAATTGCCCAGCACAAAGGCTCTAGACGTCAGCCTGTATGCATGCATGCACAGAGGGCCGTGCTCTGACCTGCATGTTGAGGTAATGAAGGTGTGCTCTGACCAGAGAATTTGAGCAGTAAAAAATTCCGCTCACCGCTCATAATATCCTCCACTCTTTCTTCCACTGCACTCCAGACAAAAAAAGCAAGCTCCTCTCCGCTCACATGGTATTAAAAAAAAAAAAAAAAAAGGATCATAAATAAACTAGCTGTTTTTTCCCCACACTGTATTGGCGATTGCAGATGAGAAGATGTAATGTACATTCAGAAAGGAATACTATTTAATCTTCTTTATTATAAATCGCATAGCTTGACCCCCCCCAAAAAAAATCCCAGTAAAGAAAAAAGCAGACAAAATGCTCAGAGAAGTTATCTAATTCAATTCAACGATGCTTTCTCATTATTGATCAGTACTGAAAAAAATGCGTAAATTGAAATAAAGTAAAGGTTAGGAAATATCATCTTGCAATGAACAGGTTTTTAACAGGCTCCTACAACGTCGTGTACGGTACACTCCCCTATTTCAAACTTTGCATTTGGGTCGTATCAAATTAGCTTTATACTGGGCTTGTTTGTATTCAAATATCTCATAGGGAGCTCAAAGCAACCCACAAACACATATGAGTGAATCTCAACAGGGCTGACGGAGCACCCTGTAGTGAATGAAATACAGTATCCTCAAGAGTGCAGAAAATATAAACCGTGTTCACAGCTCTGTATTGGTGCATAACCGCAGAACTGTATAAAAACAATATAGGCTATGTAATAACCAGACAGATGGACACACGGATGACGTTTCTCACATTTTTATATGGCAGCTCCACAATCGTGAGGATATATATCTTTCACTCCATAATGAATTAAAGTGAAAACCTCTGTACTTTACATTTCTCTATTACCCAATGATAAGGTGTTTAAAGCTATGGGGTCAGTCATTCAATCAGCCACACAATTCAGTCTGTGATTTATAAGGATCCATCACTAAAAGGGTCTATAAGATGGGATTTCTGCATTAAAAAATGGAAGGAAAAATGACCTTAAATTAGCAAAATTCCACTATAGATCCTGGTCTATTAAAAAGAAAATTGAACTGACATACATATGATCTATATTGTTCATTTTAACTAACCCACCAGCGCACCCGCGCACCCGCGCACCCATCTCCAAACCGACGAGTTTGTGAAATATATTTGTCTGGCTTAGTGGGCGTGATGTGAGCTACAACTGGAGCTGGACGAGAAGTGTTCTAGAAGTCAGTCTAGTAACAGAAGCCCCATCAAGGCCAGGTCTGCAGCCCTCGGGGCCAGATGCAAATCTGCACAATGTTGTGTGTCTGTGTGTGATCAGGTTCCTGCTAGGGGCAGCGAGAGCCCCCCTGGACTGCCGACCCCATTGTGAGTGTGCCTGAGAGCTGACCTCATGAATACAGCACTCTGAAAGGCAAGGGATGAGAAGCTGCTCTAACAAGCTGGGAGGGAGGGTCTCAATTAACACGGTACTCCACTCTGACGGAGCCATTCTCCAGTATTAAGAGACTGGATAATCCCATTCCACCCTCATTTGAATTTGGGAATGAAGACAGATGCCCGCTGCTGATGCTGCGGGATGAGACATTGTCCCCAAAGGCTGGGTAATGTAGACCTGACACAAGCTTTTATAACAATTACATAATCAAAAAGGGATTTAGGATTAAAAGACAGACACGGCTTTAAAATACATTATCTTGGCTCTTATTCTGAGCTTTTTAAATTGAAGACGACCTTCACAGCTGGATATGAAGCTCTTCAGATAACGCTCACATTTAAGAAGTGGCATACAGACTCTTACTGCTGCCAGTCCTTTCATGAGAACACACATCTAGATTCTGGCTGGGATCTGTAGTAAGTGAAGATAAACTGCCCTCTTTCTCTGCCTGAACTTGTCGCGAAATTCCCCATCTTTGACTCTCAGCAGCCTCATTTTAATCTATGCTCTATTTATATAAAGGGAGCTTGTCTTTAACTCAGGCGAGTGTCTGGGGGGGATGGTAGGGCTTTGAGACCTAAACCCCGCTTTCCTAAAGGCGACTAGAGTCTAGACATATTAATACCCATTGACACACTGTCCGACTACCACTGTTAAAGCTCCTCTTTCGAACTCTGCTGCAACAGTAAGAAGAACGTGAGTGAGTTTAGTGAGAGATTAGCTCTGGCGCTAGTGTCTGATGTACTTGCACCCCATGTGGCCTGCAGTTCACTTGTGCTGACGTTACTTTCAGAGTTTAAAGTGGCTGGACTTTTTTTTTTGTCAGGGAAGTTAAGGACTGATCAGGGCTACAGGCTAAATCCTTTTGGTAACAATTTTAAGCAGGCACATGTTCTTGCAGTCAAACTGAAATGCAAATAAAATGACCATGTATGTCAGTAACCCTGACATACATTTAGTAACACTAAAATAATAGCAGAACTGCAGTGGAGCAACATTGGAATAAGAAATGTTTTGTTGTTTTGCAACAAACTTTCTAGTCCTGGAGATGATTAAAAACTGGGCAAACATTCATAATGAATTCAACAGCACAGGAATAATGCGCTTGAATGAGAGGAACACACAGCCATTATTTTAAAAGCGTGCCCTCAGTCTTACTTCAAAGCAGATGGCACACAATTGGGGAGTGTTTAGGTTGGTTGGGGAATCCTTGGCTCGCTGCGCTTCAGAACTGAGTGGTCCTCCGACGCTGGAGTTCTCTAATGGCTTCACGATGGGCTCGCAGTGCGATACAAAGCGGACGGCTGACGGCACTCGTTTCGGAGGGTTGAATAATTAGGCATTCCAAATTGGGGGGGAAAAAAGTTTCATTAAATGTATTTATTTAATTTAATTTCTTTCAATTTTTCTTAATTGATCACTACTGATACTTATGGATGATAAATCATAGCAGCATGTGGGCTTGCAACACAGAGCTGGATTTCTCACACGTTATGATCTAAGGGCTCCTGTTTAATAGTGAAACAGGGCTAGATCACTAGGAGTCTTTCTCACTATAAGTAAGTTAGTCATGAGCCCACAACTGTGGGCCCTTACTGGAGCATCGCAACATATTACTGCTATCCAACTTGCTTACTGTTAATACTGCCCATTCAACACCAACGTGAAGTGGCCTCTGCAACAACAATCATTGAGCTTCATGAGGTTTCAATAAAGAACTGGTAAATACCTTTCCTCTAAAATGAGAGTGATTTATTACGATATTTTGGATGAGCCTAAAAAACACACACAGATGACAGAGAAAGATCATCAAAGGCGGTGGGGGTGGCTTTGTAGCTGTTGCCATGGTTATACAATGCTGTACACACTGAAGGACACACGTTTTTTCAAATGATGGTTTACCTAAAAACCCAGGATCCTTTCAGAATTACTTAAACAAAATCGGAGGAGAGGCATTCAGCCCATCAGTGCTGGTCCAGTTCCTAGTAGCTGGGTGATCTCAAAACTTTGTGAAGTTAAAGGACTCTGATGTATCCTAGTCTCCATTTTTCAACACATCCTGTGGATTTTTTTAAAACCCAGAAGTTTAAAAGCACCCATGTGGCCTCAAGTGAAGCCTGTTCAACACTGTGCCTCCCACTATAGCTGTACACCAGTGAAGCCCCTTCAACACTGTGCCTCCCAGTCTCCCAGTAATGCTGCTACACCACTGAAACCCCTTCAACACCCTGCCTCCCAGTGGATGTAAGAAATAGCACATTTGTTGTAAGTGGTATTTCTTACTAATCTATTCTTGCATCCACTGGGAGCAGAGTTACTCTTTGGTGTACCAGCTGAATTTAGAGTGAATATTTGTGAGAACTCGACTGAGACCTCCGGGGTGCGTTAAACAAAACAAAAAAACAAAACAAAAAAAAAAAAAAACTGAATGTGATGCAAACAGAAAGCGACATACAAAGGGGTTCTAAACAAAGGTAACAAATATTTTTCGACCCAAGCTCTTTAAATGCACCAAGGAATCAACCCGAGTTAAAACCAGTGCTTACAGTATCTCTCTCACATTACACCACAGGCTGCAAAGACTCACTGGGTTCTACAGTTCCTGATTGAGTGTCTCGCTGCTGAAAGATTTGTCCATCTGAAGGTAAATGGCAAGCTGTTGACATCCTTCAAAAGTGGACTGGCTTGCTCGACCGGTTTATTTCCCGCTGGGCTGGCTTGTGTACCTGCTGTCTGCAGTAGCAGCTCATTAGCACTCTACAGCTTCACCATTCCCCTGCCTCCACACTTACTAGCTTTCTCTTTTCTATTCAGATCGCACCGGATAGCCTTTCTTTCCTCCCTAATCTCCTCTTCTCACACATCTGGTCAGATCAGCCCTCACACTAGACCTTTCCTGACCTCCCCGTTTCCCCCTTTGTGTGCTTGGTTTGGTAAGCTGCATGAAGCAGACCCTACCTCCTGCCTGCAACTCTCCCCTGTCCATTTGCAGCAGTAGTCTAAAACAAGAGGCAACAGACAATTGATACTGAACCATCCTACCTTTTAGTCTGAATCTACCTCTACTCAACTTCCAATGGTGTCCTGTGGTCCAGGTCTCTGCTTGAAAATAGTGGCTGACACCATTGACCTCTTTCAGGATTGTAAAAAATCTCACAGTACTTTCTAGACTAAGTAGTTCCCTCCTCACCCTATCATCATTTTTTTTTTAGCCATGGGATTACTCTAGTTGCTTTTCTCTGAACTCTGCAAAGCCGTAACGTCCTGTTTGTAGCGTGGAGACTGAAACTAAGCACTGTGTTCTAGGAGCAGCCAGACTAATCCCACCATTTAACACAGGGATATCAGTGGAGAGCAGACCATTCTCCAAAATGCTGCTGCCCAACCAGTATTTTTAAAGCGAGAAACTGTGTATCACAGCTTGCCATAAAAATGAGCACTGGAGGCATTTATTTGAAGTATGCTACTTTTAAAATAGTGTTATTTGTCCTACCAACAGGTTTAGGCAATAACAGAATAACAAAAGCGTCCTATAAAAACATTAATAGCACTAGCAATCTTGGAAAGATAAAACTAAAGAACTGAGGGCTGACAAGCGGGCTAGCAGCTTGAGGGCTCAGTGCTGGTTACCGTCACACCCAGATCCCAAACAAGAGCGACATGATTCATGGAATCCGTGCCACTGATCAGTGGCGTGGTTTCAGACTGGGAGGTTCAGTCTCCGAAATGAGTGCCAGGGATGGAAATAAGACTCCCATTGCATAGCAGTGTGATCCATTCCTGGTTTCACTATGAGTTTAGTAAGACGCACCTGAGCTTGTTACCTCTACACTGGGGCTAACCAGGCTCACAGCAAAACCTGGAATGGGTTGAACTGCTATGCAATAGGAGTCTAATTTCCATCCCTGGAGAGCAGAATGCAAGACCCTCCGATCCAGGAGGGCAAAGCTATCTGCTCCTCCGCTCCCCACAGCACATCTCATTGGGTCTTGTTTCAGGGGTTGGTTTCCTATTAACATTAAAAACACATTTGTAACCAAATCAAGAAAGCCATTATTAGCAGCCCTACACTTTTTTTTGTATTGACTGTGAAGAGATATTAAATATGGAATACATTGGCTTACATTGTACACTTACTACTATGCAAACGCTAAGGTTAAAAGCTTTATTTAACATTAATATTTCTGACTAAACATTTAGGAAGAACTCAAAACATTTAACACTCAGCCAATGTTTAAACTCTGAACACCCCTAGTCTTGTTTGCTATCTGCTCTATCTCACCCAGTCCCGTACCCATCTGACTGGGGTCTAGTTTGCTTTTAGCTACACTGAAACCTGTCCTGTCCTGATCCAAGTCCTGACATCAATTAATGAGAAAATGTATCTTGTGTGATAGTCAGTCCTTGAGCGTTCCGACATCATTCATGGCATTGAGATATATTTAATTCAAAGAGAGCGGCTGGCACAGAAGTTCATGCTTCTTCATTCACTGTTCAATTCTACACTAAACTGTACACCGCCAGCTCTCTGCTTTCCTGTCCAACCACTCTCTGCTTGACCCTTTCCAATCTGGCTTCCGCTCTACTCACTCCACTGAAACCGCCCTCCTGTCTGTCACCAACTCACTTAAGTGTGCCCGAGCTGCCTCTCTCTCCTCTGTCCTAATTCTCCTCGACCTCTCTGCTGCCTTTGACACTGTTGATCACTCTATTCTACTATCATCTCTTGCTGACCTGGGGATCCCTGGCACTGCTCTGGCCTGGTTCTCCTCCTACCTCTCCAACCGCACTTACCAGGTAACCTGGCGTGGAGCAACCTCCACACCTCACCCTCTCTTAACTGGAGTCCCCCAAGGGTCAGTCTTGGGTCCTCTCCTGTTCTCTCTCTACACCCGCTCCCTGGGCCCCCTCATCGCATCCTATGGTTTCTCATACCATTTCTATGCTGATGATGCTCAGATTTTCCTCTCCTTCCCCACCTCTGACTCCACCATCTCCTCCTGTATCTCTACCGGTCTGTCTGCTATTTCCTCCTGGATGCACTCATATCACCTCAAACTCAACCTCTCTAAATCTGACCTCCTTTTCTTTCCCTCCTCCTCCCCCTCCTCTGAGCTCTCTATCTCTGTTCCTCTGGAATCTACCACACTCTCTCCCTCTTCCTCCGCTAAGAACCACGGAGTCACCCTGGACCCCTGCCTCTCTTATTCCCAGCACATCTCCACTCTGGCACGCACTTGCCGATTCTTCCTGAGCAACATCCGAAGAATCCGACCCTTCCTCACCAACTACGCTACCCAGCTCCTGGTCCAGGCCCTGGTACTCTCCCACCTAGACTACTGCAACTCCCTCCTGGCTGGCCTCCCTGCGTCCGCCACCCGTCCGCTCCAGCTCATCCAGAACTCTGCTGCCTGCCTGGTGTTCTCTCTGCCTCGCTTCGCCCACGCTACTCTACTACTCTGCTCACTCCACTGGCTCCCGATCACCGCTCGCATCCAGTTCAAGACTCTTGTACTAGCCTACAGATGCCTTGACCAGACTGCACCCAGCTACCTCCAGACCCTCATCTCTCCCTACACCCCCACTCGACCTCTCCGCTCCGCCTGCACTAGAAGACTGGCTCTACCTCCGCTACGCTCCCCTGCCTCCAGAGCCCGCTCCTTCTCCACCCTTGCTCCGCAGTGGTGGAATGACCTTCCTACAGATGTCAGGACTGCCCAGTCCCTGACCACATTCCGGCGCCTCCTTAAGACTCACCTCTTCAAACAGCACCTGTAGAACTCCTCTGTTTGTATCCTGGAACACTATCACCCTTCATTTAAATGTGCTTTATTTTGCTCTTATCTGTCCCCTATTTTACTGCATTTAATCCTGTACTTCAGAATACTGTAATCTGCCAAGTGTTTAACCTGTAGTATTTTGTATTTAATCATATCCTGATGTAACTATCACTATTTAATCATATCCTGATGTAACTATCACTATTATCTGCTGTATTATTGAATTGTGTTTTGTCACTTGTACTTTGCTTGAACAAAAGTTATTGTATTTCTTGCTCTTATTGTATTACTTGTATTGTAACACTTGAAATGTATTTGCTTACGATTGTAAGTCACCCTGGATAAGGGCGTCTGCTAAGAAATAAATAATAATAATAATAATAATAATAATAATAATAATAATAATAATAATAATAAACACACTGTAGGCTTTCCATTTTTAAAAACCTGGCCACAGCCAATCCCTGCCCCCGTTTGCAGATTCCATGCTTTATTGAGGGTTAAAGTATTGCTTTCTATACTGTTTGTTATCTGAACAAGGTCAGTGTAGAGGGCTGTCTACTTGACTTGCTTCAATTAACAATTTATGACCGAGTGTTTAATTTGTTCCATGTCCTACCATTTTAAGAACATAAAGTTTATGAACAAGAGGAGGCCATTCAGCCAATTAGTGCTTGGCTGGTTCCTAGTAACATGGCTAGGTAACCCATTCCATACCCCCGCCACTCTGTGTGAAGAAGCGTCTGTCCTAAATCTCCACTTTCTAAAACCGTGTCCTCTGGTCCTGGTTTCCATGAGGATTAGTTAGGGTTAACTGTCACCTCCTTTTAAGACTGGAAAGACTTCAAATCAACAAGCCTTACCTCATCAAGGCTTCTTTTTGCTATGCTAAGTGAATCCAGTTCCTTTGACTTCTCTTTGTAGCTCATATCTTTAGAAAGTACCAATGACAAAACTAAATAAGGTATAAAAAGGTATGAGCAAAGTGTTTCATTTTAGATTATACAACAAAGACTGCTTCTATGGAGGTCAGTCATCCTGTTATTGCCCGGGAGACACAGCCTGGTTTCTGTGGCCGTGTCAGTCAGAGGGATGGATGCTGTGTATGAAGGAGTGCTGTTGTACTTACTGTGCTTGGGTGACCGAGAAGGAGAGCGGCTCTGTCTGCTGTACTGTCTTTCCCACTCGTCCCTCTCCTTCTCTCGCCTCTCCCGCTCCCTGAGAACAAACAAGTTCACGTCACAAACGCACACAGTGCCAGCCGTCTAGCCAGCAGAACTAGCAGGTCAGCACCGAGCTCAAGAAGACTAGTGTCTGCAATATGGCCACATCACATTTCTCTGCAAAGTTTTATTAAGTATTTTATAAATGAGAAAAAAATCGCCTTCTGAGTCAGAGTGGGAGGGCAATACTTGATTGATTTACTGTACAATTAGTCAAAGTGTTTGGTAACTAACAACTGGAAAATTGCTTTTGAAGTCATTGAAAAAAATTGGCGATTTTTCTGAACAGTGGAAGTGTAGGTTTTATCAACATGTTTTTTTTAAAACAAGGGGGGAATAATCTGTAGATGCTGCAAGGCCATTTTGTATTTACCGTGTGTCATATAGTAAATACTGAACAAAAATGTTTAAACGACCCCTTCAAAATAAACACCGAGACTTTTTAGCTGGCAACTCGGTTGACTTCGGATTTCACAACAGAATCTTCAGAGCTAGGAATGAACTGCCAACGCCATTGCAAAACCCCTTCAAACACCAGCAGAAACAGATTCCTACAACATCCAGTACCCCTCACAGATTAACACTGTCCTTCTTGGTGTCCCCTAGAACGCAATGCCTGATCACACACTTGTCTTTAAATATCTGCCTGTGCTCAAACAGCATGCTTGCTTGCTGCCCAATGCACCACAGAACTCCACACACACGGCCGAAAACCACTGGCTAAGGTGCAATTGTTAACCTCCGCTTCTAACAGACTAATCCTAGAATCGGTAGTTGTATTTTAATAAAATTTAGAGTAGCAACCTGGATAGTGCTAGGAGAATTATTCACATATTTAAACAAATGCTACATGTGTTCACATAACAGAATTTATAAATGACTATAGATATCATGCAAAGGAAAGCAATGCACACATGACGTCCGAAATAAACACATTCTGCTGTACAGAAGTGCTTCTCTCTTGTTTTGGGGTTACTGACACATATTTCAGATAAACACACACAAAAGAATATTTGTTTGAATTTTAAAAGAATATGCAAATTACATATGTTCAATATGTAGATCCCAGCACTAATTCTGGATGCAACAGTAACAACCACTACAATTGCACACGGACCGCAGAGAGCGGGTAACCTGGCAGCGCATTAGCGCCACCTTGTGGATAAAAATTCCAATTACAACATCTTTAAAAGGAAAAAACCCAACCTGATTCCTCATTTCTTCTATTCTTAGAATTTGTATAAAAACCAAATGAGTATACCCAAATTCAATGCAAAAAAACCTAGGAGAAAAAGGTTTGAAAATGAATATCGTGTTACTCACTATGTAGTTTAAGACTTGAACGAGGATCTAAAAACTGTCAACGCCCACATTCTTCAGTCTTGTATAGTTGCATTAACATTTAAATAGGACAGTTTCCCTTAATGTGTATAACTGATCTATTGTATTATACAAGTCTTCTTGTTAGCACTGTGGGCACTGTTTAGCAAGTGCTGCAAAGGCAATGGCAAATTACCCAACAGGAATAGCTTAAAACTAGCAATAAAAACACTGTTGTACTGAGCAATGCTTTTCTAGCCTTGCACAGTAAAGCTAGTTTTATTCCTAGCAAAACTTGTCTTTGCATGTGTTAAATATCCCCTTGGAATTAAGGGTATTGTTAAAAACAACTTTACACACTAAAATGAATTCCTTAGGTGAGCAAACAAACTTTTAAAACTTTAACACAACCAGCAATTGGTGATTTATAATCACATGGTACTGTTGCAGATAGCTTCCCTATAAAATCAGCAGTCAAAAACCTGAATGGATACACAACACGTAAATTATCAGCGCTTTTAAAAGCCTTTCAGTGTGGTTACAATACAGAGGGTAATTATGAAACTATGAAAACCCTGCGAGAAACATGTATTTAGGTTTTATTGAGAGGTTATAAGTGTTCATGTCTTGAGGACAACCTCTCCTATTTAAAGGCATCATGATGTTTGAATAAACGAATGCACACAGGGTTGCTTTTAGACAGATCACGTTACAGGACTTGCTTGACTGTCTGCAGTATTTACTTTCTCTTTGTCCTGCAGCAATGCCAGAAGTACACTCTAGGAGGGATTCTGCAGTTCCGATACAGTGATCCTCATATTTTTGCGCTTTGGAGGCCACTAATATATAGTGCAAACTTTACTTAAAATACATCTGTGTTTTTAACATAACACAGACTTTATCCCATCGAGTTTATTCAGCACACATGAACCCTGAGGTGCTGGACCGCTTTAATTTCAGTGCCTAATGTGTCTACTAGCACTTGTTTGCAATGGTTGCCACATTCTTGCATCACCCCATTATCTTTATGATCACCATATAGTATCATTTTTTTTTAAACAGACTTTATTGATTTGCTATTCGTGGTTATATTGAATTATATAACTTGTATATAGATATGATTTTCATTTAGAGCAGTAGGCCAATATAGTTAGGTTTACTGCTTTGTCACCATTTATAGTTTGTTTTTCTATATACTTTTTATTTGCCATTTGTGGTTATATTGAACTCTACAACATTTGTATATAAATGTGATTTCTTTTCATAATGCTAAATTATTGAATAATTTAATAAAAACACCTGCGTTTCTGACGTATTTATTCATACATTTCAAGGCTAAATGGTTTTACATACGATTTGGCCATGTACTTTGTGATATTTTGCTTAGTCTGGACTACTTCCATAAAATAACTTAAAATGGGGCAAAACCGCGTAGCTCCTCAATGTTAGTAGATATTCAAAATCTGTTTTTTTATTTTTATTTCAAAAGGAGATCCCAACGACTGCAGCATGTGGAAAACCTCCTTGTAGCCATGCAAAGATGGGCGCGTCCATTGCAACTCCCAAGAGGAACAGTCAGTTATTAAAGTTTAATTTACTAGGGTCTGCGCTGTTTTAAAAGGTAACGCTTTATTAACATGTCTAACAGACAGCATGCTCACCTTGAATAAGCAAATAAAGCTGGTGTGCCTTTAATATGACAGCCAGAGCAATGCTGTTCCAGCTTTAAGAATACCAACAGGCCCTTGGAGTGAACACCTAGCCAAGCACAGGAAGAATGCTGTAACTGAAGCAAACGGAAATCCCACTCAGCACAGGGACCTACAAATGTTGGGGAAAAGTGCCCCTCTGTGGGCAACAGTGGCAACAACTCTAGCAGCCACATTTTAGTGTTCTATGAAGAATGTATTCTTGAAATGCAATCTGTGTATAACTTTACAGCAGTACTGTATTTAATTCCAGTATCGACTGTTAATAAATAGCATGTTGAAGGACATGCGAGTGGGGCAACACTGAACCCAAACCCCTGTCTGGCCAGCAGTGTGTGTGTGTGTGTGTGTGTGTGTGTGTGTGCACACGTCTGTGTGTAGAGAGATCTGGTGTATAGAAATAGAATTTGGGAGTCTTTACTTCATCCTGATTTTGCGAGCCATGGCCCTCAGCTCATCCTCGCGCTCCTGAAACAAAGGGAAAGAAAACATTAAAGCTGCACAATCTGGAATCAGCACAGATTGAACAAGGGCATACCGGTCACTAGAGGTAAACCGACACTAAAAGAAACTTCAGGAGTTCAATCACAAACGTTTCAAAGTCTTTTCAATGTCTTCAGTGAATCTTGGTAATACACTTATTGGTAAAGTGTGAAGGATCTCTTAATGGTCCCATTAAGAGCAATGTGCGTGTGCTGTACGTAGTAGACGCTGGCCTTGTCTTGAACCGCCCTCTACTCACCTGTCTCTCGTGCTCTTGCTGTTGCATCTTCTCCTGAGCAGCCTTCTTATCGGCTTTAACTAAAGAAATAGAAAAAAAAGTCAGCCAGTCGTCAGCTGTGATTGCCCATCCATAACCTCAAACATTCAACTATGCATTCAGGTAGAGCTACAGAATTCTCGATGCTTTTGCTTTCGTTGTTTGAATCAGGGCTTCTCCACCCTGGTCCTGGGGACCCCCTTTGTCTGCTGGTTTTCATTCCAACTGAGCTCTCAATTACTTAAACTAGACCCTTAAATGAATTAATAATTTGCTTATTTATTTATTTATTTGTTTATTTTTTACTGGTTTTCAGCAATTAAAACAATTGCAGATTTCATGTTGGCTATAACATTTTATAAGTAACTTGAACTCTGCAACTTTTTGGAGCAGAGAACACTTAAAAAGGTCTAAATAGGCAAATTAATAGTTCAATTATGGATGAATTAACCAAACTGGTTTTACAGGGCTGGACAACAATTACATTTTTAATTACTGATCACATGCCGATTATATCACGTTTTAACTCCCACTAATTGTTCTTTTTCTCTCTCACTTTCTGTATTTTTCAGTTTCCCTGTCAAGCCAAGTCACTGTTCTCACAATATAGTGGGAGCTGAATTAAAGTGACTAGTCTACAGGAAGAGGGAGCAACCAAACCTCTAAGTGGCGCTGCCAGGACAGATTAGTCAGACTGAGCTCTCCACAGAAATCAGGTGCTGACAATCAGGCGAGGGGCATTGGTGTCCATCAGGCTGACTTACCATTCAGAGTGAAAGGCATGAAGAAACAGCTGCTTGGGTTTGTGATGATCACTGCTTTTCTTAGACTCTCTAGAGAACAGCAATTACCACAAATACAAGCAGCTGTTTCTTGTGTCAAATTAGCCCAATCAACAGCAATGGCCCTCAACTGATTTCCATGGAGAGCTCCAGCTCAGTAATTTGTTTGTACAGATCTGCAGCTCAGTAGCAGTGGCACAGATCGTTTGCATGTTTCTAGCTGTTTGGTAGCGGCCTCTAATCAAGTTGAGTGAATTTCTTACACTCTCTTTGTTGTGTCAGACACACAAAGCCTGAGAACCTCAACTTGCTTAAAGCTAGCTACCAAGACTAAACAAACGATTGATATCCCACGAATCGCCCATGCAGTACTGTAAGTGTTTTGGAAAGAGTTCTTACGCTGTCTGTTAAGCGCCCTGTTCATGCGGAGCTTCAGCCTCTCCTGGGGGGTCAGCTTCGACTGGAAGGGAAACACAAACTGGTGAAAACGGGAGCCAACCACTAGAGCCCTGCTACAGGGAGCCCACTGCCCCGGGCACTCCTCCAACAGCAAACAAGCGGATTAGCCACAGTGTACAGGTAACAAGCTCATGCATGTCTCCAGGAAAGGATCCAATTACTATGCAATGGGTGTCTCATTTCCATCCGTGCAAAAGCAACGAATGCTGGAGTCCTCATTCCATTCTTATACCTGTTTATAAAACACACGCTGGTCTATAGTACAGACTTGCCGAGTGCTCTCTTTGCCTCGTGTGTAAAACCCATGTAACACCAGGAAAGTTTTGGGAAACTTTTTTTTCTGGCCACTCATGAAGCAGCTTGCTCTAGGTGACATTTTTAAGCAGTTTTCACCTCGTGAATAATTCAAACACTATCTAATTTACTGTGTGAAAAACTACTTACAGTCCCTGCTTTTCTTACTACTTCTTAGCATCAGCAACCTTATTACTGGTTCCCTGGTTTTAATGGTGATGAAAAGCCTTTGGTTCTTTGCTTGCATTTTTATTTTGTTTTTTTAACTGTAGTTTAAGCTATACAGAGTTGCCAGCCAAAACTATTAAAACACATGACTGAAGTCTTTACAATCTTAAAAAGAAGTTAACCCAAAACAATACATTAAGCGCAGCACAGAAACCAGAACCAGAGGACACAGTTAGAAATTAAGTGAAGACAGACTTAGGACAGAGGGAAGGAGACACTTCCGAGGGTGGTGAGGGTTTGGAACGGGCTACACAGTCTTCTTGTTGAGGCAGAATCACTTGGATCCTTCAAGACCCAACTTGACAAATTTCTGAGATCATTGTCATTGTGTTTATGAGTGTTCTTTTAGGATTGCTAACTAGCACTATGGAGTGTTCAATAGCTATGCAGGGCACACAACACAACACTACAGACAAACAGAGCTACACAGGTGCATCGTGGTACCTAATCACTCACTGGAGCGGACATGGTCCGATTGCAGCAAGACCGCTGCTGCACAGTTAAAGTGAGTCGACACCAGAAACAGTAACGTCCCTGAACTGTTGTGTGCGTCCTGTTTTCTTTAATATCATTAATATCAAGTTAAAGAATTAAAAAAAAAAAAAGCAAAGAACCAACACAATTAAAGGGGAGCAGTGATAAAGTTGCTAGTGCCAATAACAGCCATGGGTGGCACTCCTTAAAACAAATCTCTCCTACTGAACACACCCGATTGGTCCCCCTGAAGTAATGCAACTACATTCTGTTTCCTATTAAAATCATTCCTTTAACATATGTTTATTTATTTTTATAATGGTTACCGATAACCTTTAAAATACATTTATAAAATCATATTAAAAATAAAATATTTATGATTTATCTACACTCCACTAAATCCCACCTAAAGCACGGCTAGATAGTATCCATAAAGATGTGTTTAGTAAACGGTTTAATGGGACACAGAGCGCCCTGCTTTGTCCACAGACTCAACAGTAATGGCACTTGTTCAGTTCTCACCCAGCACAGGCCAGGTTACAGTGTAACAAACCTGCATCTTCAATGGCAGCAGTCACTTTGAGAAAGCCTTTTCTTTTTGGGTTAAAGGGGTGTGTACATGTTATTCACACATACACATTCACTCATTCAGTCATTCATTCATTCATTCTGTGGAGCTGGGCTGTACACACAAACACACACCTTGCACAACTTTTGAAATTTTTTTTTTTTTTTTAAAAAGAGCAAAGTTAGCAGAAATGGAACAATTACATATTTAGAAGTATTCAGTAACCAGTATACAGTTAGTTATGGTGGCCTTATTCTCACACATAACTGAGCGTGAAATGAGAAAACCTATTTTCTAGTACCACCGAGATGTCTTAATACTGTACGAGTTTCTGTGTGGTTCTCCATTCTCCCCCACCCTCATCTAAGGATTTAAGAGGATATGCTTTTTACTGCATGTTTAATGCTCCTAAAGACTTCATAAGTACACCTTCAGCTACGCTTGTGAAGAAGATACACTTCGCCTATTTGTACAGCTGCCACTTTCACTTTTCTTTTTTTCCCCCCCAGAAGTGATGCGTCTTAAAACCAGAAAGACGAGGTGAAATTCTTACTGACTTTGGCAGCTCCAGACTCTTTACCAGCAGGAGTTTCAGCCCTAAAAACAGAAAGAGAGACGGGTTAGGATATGCACAGTATATCACCACTGTCCTGACAGTTCACTCTGAAAGTGCTGTCCTCCCTAAACTCATCAAATAACTGGACAGCAGGCAGGAGTGTCCAGGTCAGGTCTCTCTCTCGGTGCTTGCACCCATTGTACAATGTCCTTCACATTTCATACACACTTTCCCAACAGTGCGTGTGTAGTGCGTTTCCACTATTAAAACAGTGAAATACCAGAGATGCCACTACATGCTCCCTGAAAAAGTCACGCCACAGAAAGAGAGGATACCTGATGGTTTAAGTGAGCGACGTAAAAATAATCAACGAACGACGGTAGAAACACAGGTGACCAAAGCTGTGTGTCTAAGATAATTATCCATGGTCTACGATGGTGGATTTAATCGAGTCATTTATTTTTGTTTTACGGATTGCTGTGGGGAGCAAGCTTGGCAGAGCCGCTTTTGTGACATCACGCAGCTTCAAGCTGGAGATTGAAATATGAAATAAAAAAAATCAGGTTTGGAACCCATCCACGCGTGGTGCAAACCACACATCCACACACTACAGCACAGTGTGAGCGGAGGCGTGAAGCAGTGAGCAGTTTTGTCAGCTGGAGTCACTAGAGGATCAGCAAATATTATTCAAAGCAGCTAGTGAAGCTGCAGTACATTAATCACATGTTCTGTCATCTGAAATCTAACATTCTGGTAACAAGTTAACCTTATTTGGTCTCTGAAGGAGGGTGGCTAGGGAAGACATAGACTCCCTTTGTCAGACTGTCCTAGAAGACAGACTCCCTTGCTCAGTTTGTTCAAGGTGGTTTAATAGGGGGGATGTCTATTCAATGGACAAACAGCAGCAAATCTAAATACCGTCACAGTTTAAATACTAAACAGGAAGAAACCTGACATTTGACTTCAAGACATAAATAATCAGAAGAGACACTGTCACAGTTTTTACAAAACTCCCTTCTTTGAACGATTTAAATGCCGGTGGTACTTAGACCCCGCTATTGTTTAGATCAACTGAACAGGGGAGTGTGAAGAGGCTGGAGAGAGACCGGCACACTCACTTTCTCAGTGTTTTGCCGTGTGGGAGGGTGTGGCTGGGGAAAGCGACACAGACAAGACAGAAGTTTTAAGGGGAGAGCGACGGACTCACTTTCTCAGTTTGTCCCCGATTCCAGGCGATGCAGCAGGCTGTCTGCTCTTGTTCCTGCTGGGGGGGGAGGGGGAGGGGGAGCGGCTGGCTGACTGGCTCTCACTTCGACTGCTGCTGTGATGCCTGGCCCCCCCGCCACTACTGAGCCCGCCCCTGCGATACCGATCCACCGAGCGAGATCGACTCCCGGACCTGAGGAGACAGCACACCGGGTAGAGAGAGAGACAGACAGGCAATGAGCTCCCAACAGCACCAGCAACAGAGCCTAACCAGGCAACTGCAAATCCACTCCCTTATCTCTCCACAGCACCAGCAACATCAACATGAGGGGGTTAGTAGTTTAGTTTAAACATTCTCCAAAAGGTAAACGTTTAGTGGTCACAGAAATGTGCATGTCAGTTAGTTAGAGGCTGGCCTTTGAGTTTATACAGCAGTAACTATTTTTTATTGAACATCCAGTATTTATTCAGTCTATTCCTTTCACACGTTTGTGCTGTACACAATCATATTGCACTCATTGCAGTCTGTGAACCCACCTGGTGCGTCTGCGGGAGGAGGAGTATCGCACCCTGTCTGTGGAGCGGGAGCGTGTCCGTGAGCGTGATTGCGTGCGTGTCCCCCCGGAGTAGCGCCTCCCCCGGCTGTGCGATCGAGAGCGCCGGCGCCCCCTGCTGTCCGAGTCAGACCTGCGGCGTGTGCGAGACCGCGAGCGACTGCACCGGCCAGTCCTGCGCTGACCTCTCCGCGACCTGGAGCCTGACCTCGAGCGGGACGAGGAGGAAGACGAGGACGAGGAAGAGGAGGAAGAGGACGAGGAAGAGGAGGTAGAGCGCCGCCTACAGGGCAACACACACAGCACCCGTCAGGAAACACAGGCGAAGCTGCACACACCATGGGCCATCAGTCACTCAGATTCTCAGTGTTTATGAATCTAATGCTCAACTGCACCAGACTGTTCAAGTAGTCACTGTTCTAAGATAGATGAATGAAAACTCAATTTTAACACAATAGTGCTGAATTTAGAAATACTAAAAGAGACTTAATAAATAAAATGACAAAATATTCAGCATTTGTCAGTGAATTTATTTAGTTTCTTTTAGTAGTTCGTTATATAAAAAGCATTAGTTTTTCACAGAACCAGACTGATCCATGCACTGGGACAAGATTGCTTCTTTCTGTGGGTTCAGGCACTATAATGAGAGTGTCTGCCAGGAAAGAAGTATCTGATTTACTTGATCTCCTTCCACAGTAAAAGGCAATGAAACCAGGTCACTTTTCAGATACTGACTGAGTGCAAACTGTATAAAACATCTCGGTCTCTGTGCCGATTCCCACATACTAGCATGGATCTGAATTGCTCTAGAGTAGACAATGACTATAGGCAAGAAATGTTGCATAGATCTTTCTAGTTCAAATTAGGAAACAGTGAATGCTGAGCTGCCTAGTGTGTGTTTTTAAATCATTCAAATGTGAAGGTTACCGACCGGGAGGAGCTGCTATGACCTGTGGCTGAGGCGGAGGCTGCCGTAGAGGCAGAGGCAGAGGCAGGACTGTTCTTGGAGGCTGCGGTGGAGGCTGCTCTCCCAGGGGCTCCCTCTTCATCGCTGCCCCCGAAGCTGGTGATGAAGGTGATCTTCTCCTCCTGGCTCGGGCTGTTGGTGCGAGACCTGGAGCGGGACCCCGAGCTCGACTCAGACGGAGACCTGCGGTGGAAACACAGGGCACCGAGTCAGGAGCTGCAGCACCACTATTCTATTAATCATCTGGACCCCTTTTTTTAAAATTTAGTAGTCACCAATTATTTTTTGTATTTCCTCCTAATTTAGAATATCCGATTACTTTTAGGCTCAGCTCACTGCTACCACCCCTGCGCTGACTCGAGCAGCAAAGACGAACAATCGCTGTCCTCCGAAGCGTGTGCCGTCAGCCGACCGCTTCTTTTCAAACTGCAGACTCACCATGCAGCCACCTCAGAGCTACAGGGTCGGAGGACAACGCAGCTCTGGGCAGCTTACAGGCAAGCCCGCGGGCGCCTGGCCAGACTAAAGGGGTCGCTGGTGCGCAGTGAGCCAAGGACACCCTGGCCAACCTTAGCCCCTCCCCTGGTGGCGCTCGGCCAATTATACCCAATGCAAAATACCATTATTGAAAATAATGGTCGGCAGTGGAATAGCCTGGACTCGAACCCGCGACGTCCAGGCCAGGCACTCCACGTGGAGCGCCTTTACCGGATGCGCCACTTGGGAGCCCCCCGTATTTGTTTGTTTTAAATACTAGTATAAATTGATTGAATGAACTTGCCCAAGTTGAATTATATCCACATTTTTCTGTTAGTCTTTTTTGTTTGGGTGCCCAAAATTCCATAATAAATCACTCCCCTTTTACAGAAACACGTTTGTTTAAGCAGACTCGGTTTCTTCATTGTAACATGACAAGGGTTCACTTTGCAGTGGTTAACAATGGAATGGAAGGCTCAGCAGTACAGCGGACTGCCAGCTCTCAGCAGCACCACAGGTCATCTTGTCTTATGAGCAAGTGATGTGCACTGATGAAGCACCGAGTATCCACCTGACTTACATTTTACTTTACGAGAACGAGACAGGCAGCACTACCTTTCAGAGTAAGAATCCTAACAGCACCTACTATAACTCACATATACCTTTTCAGAGTTACCAAGCACTTTGTGAATGGCGTGCAATAATGTGTGTAAATGTTTCAGACTTCTAGAATTAGAAAAGGAGTGCCACCTGGTGGCCTGCAGTATGATTGCAGGCTGCAGTGTTGAGAACCCTGCTCTGACTCTGAAACAGAGCCATGGTTAGGGGTTTAACTCAAGCTCCTTGCAATGACGATGCTGCTCACCTTTTATAGGGATCGTAGGTCGGGCTGTCTCTTCTGGCATAGCTGGAAAAAAAAAAGTAAAAAGGAAAAGTTTCAGTTAACATGTATTACTATGACACACACTTCTTCATTAAGCATGATTTACTATGTATGCTCCTAGACATCTAGATGTAAGCATGCACATTTACACAGCAGTTCATAGAATCACTAGCATTGTACTACTACAGCATGGCTTTAAATTCTTTAAAAGGTTACAAAGAGTGCTGTTGGTTAAAACATCCTTGTCGCTGATGCAAACCGACCAATGCTGAATTTGCATGATCAGTTTGGTTTACAAACAGACTGAAATGAAACCCTACCTCAGCAAACAAACAAGCAGCAAGGTGGTGATGAAACCTCCTAGAAACAAGCACATCTGCAACACACCACAGCTGCTATCCTCTGACAGGCAGCAGGATTCAATCTCTTATTTCCAGTAACATGGGTGTGGACAGTACAGTACCCAGCCTGGCTTGCTGCTTGTAAAACAATTGTAAAACTTAAAGGACTGCGAGTGGCTGCAGCTTTGCTTGTTTTAAAAAGATTAATCTATGATAAACATATTCATTGATGGCTGCAAAATCAGTGAGGAAAAATTATTGGAATTTCTTTCCACACGTGGTCCCATTCACTGATCTGAGAAGTTGAGAATCATTAATAAAGGCAGGAGCACGCTAACACTAGCGATGTGCTGAGACTGCTGCTTTCTGTCCTGAGATCCAGCACTAAAAAGGTCTCCAGATCTTTTTATACATCGGGTCCTTTTAATAGGAATCAGCTTCCTTTGGATAGTAGGTTCACAACGACATTTCAAAAGCACATTCTCTTACAAAATGTGTTCACTGAAATATTTTGGATATTTGCTAAATGTATCTAAGTGTCTGTCTTCTCTGTTTGGCACTAGCGTGCTGTCTCTTACCCCAGCAACTCAACTTAAAATGAGACCGTGGCTTGAGTGAGGAAATTATTCACTGTTAATTTCCTAAATTAACTAAAAATTAACCCTTTGCGGTCCATTGCAATTATTCCTATCAGGTCCATTGTCGGACCTTGTCCGACATCATTATAGGAACGCAAAAAACGGGTTTTAGTCGTTTTTTTCTCCGGAAAAAGTCGAGAAAACCATTCAATGGCCGAGTGGGAACGACAGGAGCCGAGACAAGTCGGGGGGGGGGGAAAAAAAAAAAAAAAAAAAAAAAGGCGTATCTCATGAATAGTCATACATAGCCCTGGTATCAGATAACGGGGCGGTCGTAAGTAAACAAGCTGGCTGCCTGTGAATCAGCGCACAGAGAACACGGACATTTGCAGAGCTTTTTTGAGATGTTATAGTAATAAAATAACGACTTGGATCGCATTATTGAGGAGTTTGGTGATAAAACGAGTGATCAGGAGATGAGTGAGGGGGGTACCTGGGGGGGCTGATCTGCCTGCCTTTCAGCCTCTTCTCTCTGAACTCCCGTCTCTGTCTACGGGACCGCCGACCCTGCAAGAGATAAAAAAAACACAGGCTTTAGAACAGCGTCATTCAGCCATGAATACACCAGAGAATTCCTCTGTTACAGTACAGCCTCTCCTAGCTCAGTGCCTGTGTCAGTGGTTGCAGTACAGCCTCTCCTAGCTCAGTACCGGTGTCAGTGGTTGCAGTACAGCCTCTCCTAGCTCAGTACCCGTGTCAGTGCTGCTGCAGTACAGCCTCTCCTAGCTCAGTGCCCCTGTGTCAGTGCTGTTGCAGTACAGCCTCTCCTAGCTCAGTGCCCCTGTGTCAGTGCTGCTGCAGTACAGCCTCTCCTAGCTCAGTGCCCCTGTGTCAGTGCTGTTGCAGTACAGCCTCTCCTAGCTCAGTACCCGTGTCAGTGCTGCTGCAGTACAGCCTCTCCTAGCTCAGTGCCCCTGTGTCAGTGCTGTTGCAGTACAGCCTCTCCTAGCTCAGTGACCCTGTGTCAGTGCTGTTGCAGTACAGCCTCTCCTAGCTCAGTGCCCCTGTGTCAGTGCTGTTGCAGTACAGCCTCTCCTAGCTCAGTGCCCCTGTGTCAGTGCTGTTGCAGTACAGCCTCTCCTAGCTCAGTGCCCCTGTGTCAGTGCTGTTGCAGTACAGCCTCTCCTAGCTCAGTGCCCCTGTGTCAGTGCTGTTGCAGTACAGCCTCTCCTAGCTCAGTGCCCCTGTGTCAGTGCTGTTGCAGTACAGCCTCTCCTAGCTCAGTGCCCCTGTGTCAGTGCTGTTGCAGTACAGCCTCTCCTAGCTCAGTGCCCCTGTGTCAGTGCTGTTGCAGTACAGCCTCTCCTAGCTCAGTGCCCCTGTGTCAGTGCTGTTGCAGTACAGCCTCTCCTAGCTCAGTGCCCCTGTGTCAGTGCTGTTGCAGTACAGCCTCTCCTAGCTCAGTGCCCCTGTGTCAGTGCTGTTGCAGTACAGCCTCTCCTAGCTCAGTACCCGTGTCAGTGCTGCTGCAGTACAGCCTCTCCTAGCTCAGTGCCCCTGTGTCAGTGCTGTTGCAGTACAGCCTCTCCTAGCTCAGTGACCCTGTGTCAGTGCTGTTGCAGTACAGCCTCTCCTAGCTCAGTGCCCCTGTGTCAGTGCTGTTGCAGTACAGCCTCTCCTAGCTCAGTGCCCCTGTGTCAGTGCTGTTGCAGTACAGCCTCTCCTAGCTCAGTGCCCCTGTGTCAGTGCTGTTGCAGTACAGCCTCTCCTAGCTCAGTGCCCCTGTGTCAGTGCTGTTGCAGTACAGCCTCTCCTAGCTCAGTGCCCCTGTGTCAGTGCTGTTGCAGTACAGCCTCTCCTAGCTCAGTGTCCCAGAGTCAGCGCTGCAAGTCTCACTGAGTACATGGCTTTCTCCTCCTCCAGGGCTTTAGCGTGTTTTATTGCTTCAACCTCCTGTTTGTCTTTCCGAAGCATTCTGAAAAACAAGGAAGCAGTAATGAGACTGGCGCTGCAATCGATAATTCAAATAGAAGTCAAAATTAGCAGCAGCTATAATATTTTCTTTGCCAAGATTAATTGGACGGTTTCATAAGTTTGCTGGAGCAGCAGCTACAAGCAGTAGCTAGATCAAATTATATATTATGTGTTAGTAAATCTATAGGCTAAATTAGAGGAAGTTAAATGCTGATTGACCATACACTACAGTGGCTACTAAAATGAACACACTGTCCCAATGGATAAAAGCTTGCATATTTTAAATCCAATGTGTATTTTCTATTGCGGCAGCGATCTGGTTTACTCCACACTAACTCAGTTGCTAGTGCCTCCACTAAGCTCTTAATAACCCCTCCTTTAGGACTGTAGAGTGCCCAGAAGGTGAAGCAGTCTACAGTTCACAGCTCTCACCTGACAAAGTCTCCCTCTGCCATGCCGTAGGAGGTGGCCAGCTTGTTCACTTCCAGCACCTGCTCCTCAGCCAACTCATCCACATCCACCTCCACATCTGCACCAAGCACAGAGACAGAAAGGGGGAATGACACAGAGCTAATCACTGTCATGAGACAACACATCCACATCTGCACCAAGTACACAGGCAGAAGGGGGGGCGACATGGAGAAAACCACAAGCCTAATATAATAGAATGACTCAATGAAGAGAAAACTAAAGCCTCTGATCTTGTCCTATAGCAGATAACAGGGTCTATTTAAAAGATGTAAAAGGTGTGGCGGATCTGTGCTGTCGTTCATTAACTCCAGCTGGTGTCCTGGGCTGGTTTATTGACCACACTAATTACCATTACTAAATGAAATAACAATACAGTGAGGTGCTCAGAAAATCAGGTTAGCAATTAAGGCAGTTTAAAAATCATTAAATAGACACCAAAAAGTAGGGCTGTATTTTTTCATTGTAAAAAATGCGTATTTCACAGTCTAAAAATAAGTATTTCAAGATATTTCTCGATTAAACAAAATACAATAGCGTTGTCGCATTTTGGATAATTTTCTCTTGAAATGTTCCTAAATATTTAAATGCTTATCTGAAAAACAGTAAATGTTAAATTGTAGAATATTACGCAATTTTTTATGTCCACCTTTTAAAAAAGACATTCTATTTTCACCATCAGTAAATTATCAAACAAAATAAAATCAAACAGAAATAAATGTTAAAGTAACAGACATGTGAAATGTCCCGTTCTTGTTCTGGGCAGAGCGATCTTTAGCAAAAAAATTTCCGCTCTTTGATGCAGCTGGTGTCTTTATCGTTGAAGACACTTTAATAAAACATCGTGCAGCTCTATGCACTAAACCGGCTGCCAGGTTCCTAGATGCAGTGTAACAGGGAGTGCATCAATAAGGCAAGCGTTTGCTGGATTTATTTTTAGGTGATAAATATGTATATTTATACTATTTTTTCACAAAACAAAAACAGGTTCCGATCAACTAATCTAAAGCAGGGTCAATACCAGCACTTCCCACCCATTCTTTGATCCAACCATAATCATTATAAAATTAAACCTCTGATCGGTTCCTAAAGTACCTATTAAACCCTGAAATCAACCGGCAGAACAGGATCAGATTTCAGCACCTCCAATACCTAACGGAGATCGCTCTAAATGATCTCCACGCCTAAAAGCGTTCCCAAGTTGATGCATTGTTTTTCTGCCAACTGTCTTCCAGACGTACCGATGTCTGGGATTTCTTCGTCCTCGTCTGTCTCGCTGTTGTCCGAGTCCTCGTCCTCCCCCTTATCAGACGGGCTGTCTGCCTCAGTCACAGTGCTGTCCTCATAGGTATACCCAATTGACACCTTCTTCTCAGCCAGCCTGCTCACACACAGAGACACGGGCAGTTTACAAACGCATTCCCTTATTTATAGTGCATGATGTCCTCTCTGTTGCAAACAAGTAGGTCGGTAACAAACTTTATCCCAGTTGCAGCAAATACAAAATTAGAGCCATATAATGAAAAAAGGGTGTTTGGGGTTTAAACGCTAGCCAAATATGAATCATTTAGAATTCAGTCTAAACATCAGAATTGTTCATGTGAAATGCAGGACTTGGTGTTTACACAGAATGGTATGAGGTTATTTATTTAATATTCAGTATTACTCAGAATATATTCCATATACACACTGGTGTTGTACATGTTAGTGTAATCTTACATGCCAATAGTCTTGCACTTCCTTGGTCAGAATAGAGGTGAAATGACCCAGGAAGTGAAACAGTCATTTTTTAATGTTTCTTTTTTTTTTGCTCAAACATATGTTTTTTAAAACTGAACATACGCGACCACTAAGAAAGTGGTCACAAGAGCTTAGTAAGTGTTAAAAATGGATGAGTTTTGATGGGCTGAATGGTCTTGTCTTGTTCCCGGACTTTTCTTATGTAAAAAGAACTACTGCAGCCCAGCAGCGCGCCCTCACGAGAGCTACTCACTTCTTCTTCTCCTCCTCGTTGGGTTTCTGCAGCCCCCCGTAGAGCTCATCCATGTAGATCTGGTACAGACACTGCTCCTCAGAGACTGCAGGGAACAAAGGCAGGCAGGACCGATTACATTGAAATCTCCAAGGAGAAACACCATACTAATAACCGAGGCTTTTAAAAAGAACATTTTCTGCCTTCTCATAATAGTCTGTTATTTTGCTCTGGTTCCGTTTTACTTTGGTTCAGTTTTAGCCACTTAACAAAATGATGGTGAGCAAATCTCTAGATGCATCTAAAAAACGAAATGTATCTGCTGAACCAACATATTTCTTTCAAGCTTAAACCACAACACCATCCTTTGATGTTTTAATTGACTGCTTGTCCAGCCAAACAACTGAGGATTTGCATGGAACTGGGGATCCAGCAAAATAAACACGTTTTCAAATCTGTGGAGCGAACTGCACCAAACTGACTGAAATCTAGCCTGAATAGTTTAAAGGCTATGCAGTTTGATTAACTTGAAATGTTTGAAAGCGTTACTGAAATAAGCCACAGTTCTCCTGCCTCACTTATTTCACCACCTGAACCCTGCTCTACTTCCCCTTCACACACATCTACTCACTGCTAGCAAAGTCGTTCTGCACCAGCCCTCTGTATCTCTCATAGTTACACTTCCTCTCGTCCGACTCCTGCTCCGAGCTCCTGCAACACAAACACTACACTTAGAAGATTTACTCAGAGAAACTGAATCCATGGCAAACACTGACTAGAAGTCTTTATCAATGTCTTTTTAAAGAGAAATTTGGGGTAACTGCACGGTGTGTATTTTCAAACTACTAATGTTAAAACTAGGGACGTTATTTGTCAAGGCGATTTCAATTTGGACTCTGTGAGCTCCAGTCAGGACTGCAGGTTGGTAAACACAGCAATTTTACAAGAAAGCGATTCATACATGCGATATTTGACTTGTGTAATATTACAGACTGGAAGCAGACTGCAGCCCCAGTTTGATACTGGGAACAAGAGGAGATTAAGTTAAACAGGTTTCACGGTGCAGATGGAAGTGTGGAATTAAAGGCAGGACCAGCACTTACACAGTACTTATGAGAGGTGGAGTGTATTTGGGGATGTAATCCAGGTGCGCTCGGACATCAAAGCGGTCTATCATGTTGTTTGCATCCCCTTGCCAAGGCATCCTGGAGGAACACAACGGACACACAGATCACATTACATACACCAGCACTGGCCTGCCGTGTTCACGGTCAAAACATTACTGACCAGAGGTTTCTTCACTCTAGGGGTTAGGTTCCTAAACATTTAAACGTTAGGATGAAAAACATTTGCACGTTTAAACTTTAACACATGGGGAATGCTGGTAACCAATCAGAAAAGCCATCACTAGAAGAGCTCCATCGCTATCATAAGCAGCTTGTGTTGGTTTGTAAGACTGCGTGTCGATAGCAGTTAATTGGATATGGAAAAGAAGACACTTACTACTACACAAAGACTAAGGCTAACACACCTATATCTGGCTTGCATATATTTGATAACGGTTAAACATCTAGGCAATTCAAAATGTTTAATAAACACTTGACACCTAAAATATTAACATCCTTATGGGGATGTTTTTTATCTAAAAAACTGGTATGTTTACAACTAAAAAAATGTCATACTGTGCCTGTACAATATACATTCAAATAGATTTGCTGTTAAAAATCAGTCCATCTCATAATGAAGGATCCTAGATAAATGGAATTAATATCATTTAAAAGCTTGGAGCCCTCACGGTACGGGTGTGCTAGTGTAAACGGGGTATTAGTGAGTTTGCATAAATTCTTGTTTTGCGCAGTGGCACGCTCAGTTACAGAAATTGTCTAGCAACCAGAGAAAGACGCCATGTCCAATTTCTTCTTGTACCGGAACAAACATGGGTTTTTTCATATTTGAATATTCTTTATATTCATTTGCATGCGATCTTTTTGATAAAGTCATTTATAAATTATGTTTGTTGAATATTCAAATGGTTTTCCCAGCACTAATGTATATGTAATGCCTGATGCTGGCATTATTTATTTATTTATTTTTTTTAAGATAGAAAAATGTTGTTTATGGCTTATTTGCTAAAAAATTGTCAAAACTTTGATATATTAAGAAAAAAATATTTCCTCTGGGACCTTCAGGATTTTTCCACTGCTGGCCACATCGCGGCTGCTTTTCCTGGCCTGGTTTGCTATATCATACCCGCACGCATGTTCGAGAAAATAGCCAAAGACCTTGATGATCATCGATTCAGTTGAACACCAGGCCAAAATAAAGTATATAGAGCGAAAATTAAAATATCTACCAACGTTCTTTCAAACACAGCACTCTATCCCACAACCCCCCAGTGACCTTTTGACACAGAACAAGAATTCCAAGGTTGACCACATTTGGAAACAGCACTGAAACGTGTTTTTCTTGCCAGGGCGGTGGACATGAGGCATATGTCTATTCAGCAGCAAGGCCCTGTTTTGTTGGTCCCCTGATCAGTTTAACTCACTGCCCGCGGCGACTAAAGTCTCCCACCCACTGAGCATTCTATACTGCCTGCCAGAAACGTGTTGATCATTTTTTTTTTTCATTTTCTGTCCAATCAAATGCTCGTTGCTAGGTAAAACATTGCACATTAATGAAGTCTAATTTGTATTTTGTTTGGAGAGCATATATCGCAATGTGATTTGTTTTTGTTTAACTGGGATAGCGACAACAATAATAATAAAAATAATAATTTCCAAATGCTAAACAATTCAGTTTTTTGTTTATAAAAATGTTTATTCATACACTGAAGTAGTTAATACTAAAGAATATTAAATACATTGTACAAACAATTGCCTAATGAGTAAACAGTACATTTGAAAAAAAATCATTAATATGCATAAAATGTTATTCTTTCCTTATTTCAGATATTTCTGTAATAGTGTCAGGGCTGGTAGGTGACGCAAATCAAATGAAGACATAAGCCCGATATCTGCTCCTGCAAGGGAGCCGGCTCTTTTGTACAGCGTTATCGGCGCTACGCTTCAGAGCGCGAGGTCCCGGGTTCGCGTCCCACCTCCGACTGCGAGAAGCTCCTGCCTGCGGGAACCGCGGTTCACCACAATATTTAAGGTAATAAGCAGAAACAACATTTCAAATCCATTTGTGAGGAAAATCTGACATTTGATAAAAAAATTTAAAAAAAACAGCAATTCGTACATAAATTATAGTTGCATATGTAGCAACACTAATTAGAATATACTTATAGGTGCAAATTTAGTGACAGTGTGCAATATTGAAAGGGAGAAGACAGGGCTTTTTTTAATGACTCTTAGAATGTGAGTGCTCCAAAGCAGGAAGGCAGTGAGAGAGTTAATCGGGCAGTTTCACTGTGTCAGAGCTGCTGCATGTTAATAAAGAGCAGGGGATGCACTCACATGTTGACCGGGCTCTCAGCAGCCAGGGCCACTGCAGAGTCCAGGTGGATTTTATAGGCCCGCCCATGGACCTGCAGGAACTGCGCGGGGTCCTTTTTCTGCAGGGAAACAGAGGAGCAGTGGCAGTTTTACTGTACAAATCACACCAAACAGCCACCGTGCTTACCTGGGCATGTGCTGTCTTCTGTGAAATTTTGTTAATTCACATTAAATCTGTTTATATAGAACCAGCTGTGCTTTAAACATTTAGAATGCTTTGTCACCGACAGAGTTCAAGATCTACACTCAGTGAAATTATAAGTGTAGTTGCTGCTAGCAGGTTCCAATGGTGACGTGACTTTCAATTTACTGTATAAGGACCCTTCACTTATTCCCTGTTTTTAATGTGTGTCTGTTTTTGGGTGTGTACTTCAGAAAGAGAAATAAAGAAGGAGCACTGTACAGATGTACAAAATCTAGTCAAATTAACATGCGGTAAACCTCTTCGTTGTTCTCTCAGAGAATAGAGGCACTACTCACAATTTTCTCATAGAACTCCCTGCGGCGCTCAGCCCGTCTCTTATAATCCACCATCATCCCACGCAGCTTTCGCTCATGCTTCCGGGCTTCGTGCCACATGCTGGCACCCTGCACTGCCTTTGGCACCCTAATCCTGGAGGCAGAGAGGAGCACATGAGGAGTCAGGGATAAGAGCTAGGATTTAAACTAAGGGATTAGAGTAAGTAGCAGGGCTCTGAACAATATAGCGTTACAGTCCCCACATGTTGCTACAACTGTTAATACCCACCTTGTCAAACAGGTAACCCAGCAATATCTGATTTAGAGACCAGATCTCAAATCCCCAGTGCGCTAGAGCGGACATTTGGAAAAGAGCTTTGAAACAGACTTTAAAGTTATAAGTGTAAAAAGTTGTCTCTCAGATCTGAAAGAAAGGTGTTAGACGGCAACAGAAGTACTAGTAATTAAGTAAAGCAGAAAATAAAACAGCAAGCATGCAGGTACATCCACTCCTCACCTGTAAATTAAAAATTAGAATCATCATCAGATGAAAAAAAGTGATGACAGTCCCTATATCACCAATATGTACAAACTGCAGGCTACAGAACAATAGATGGCAATGAATAGCTTATTGAAAATTGTAAGAGAGATATTTACAACTTTAAGGTTTATTTAAATTAGGTCTTAGTATCAAAGTGTTCCCAAGTCACATGTAAAAATGTGACAAGACACCTTTAATTTTACATTATTATTATTATTATTATTTGTTTATTTAGCAGATGCCTTTATCCAAGGCGACTTACAGAGACTAGGGTGTGTGAACTATGCATCAGCTGCAGAGTCACTTACAACGACTCACCCGAAAGACAGAGCACAAGGAGGTTAAGTGACTTGCTCAGGGTCACACAGTGAGTCAGTGGCTGAGGTGGGATTTGAACCAGTTACAAGCCCTTTTCTTTAACCACTGGACCACACAGCCTCTTGGCATTAGGCCTATATCTGTGCACTACACCAGTCCACGGTTTAGATTGCACCAGCATGAGCTGTTGTTTATTTTTACATTGCCAAAATGTAATTTTAGATGCTTGCAGTATGTGTCTGGCAGCCAGACAGTCATATGCAGCAGCTGCAGCAAAAGGCGTTCATGCACTCCAAGATATATTATATGACAAAGCAGGTAATGTGGTAACAGTCTATAGCACACACGAACAGTGATGAGCATCATGGGTGTTGAGAGTTTCTTGGTCCTAATCCTTGCCCACTGTAGTCTAAACACACACGATTGAATCAGAAATGTCAAACCCAAGACAACCAGAATCCAATCACCACATATAATTGCGTCTCCCAACACAGCACATATATCTTACCGCTATCGGGACGAGTAAACTGACGAATAGCCTACACACGCTTAATAACGAATAAACCAATTAAGATTCAAACAATATGTACATACGGTATAACCAGTATTTTAACCATTTCACCGCAGGTATATGGTTACACCGTGCAGCAGTCTGATGTGTTTGAGTGCTCCGTCATCCATAACAAAACTCACACACCTTTCTTCCATTCTAATATCCAAATGTAAATTATATATACATAATATATATTATATATATATATATATATATATATATATATATATATATATATATATATATATATAGTGAGGTAACCATAGTGTATGAAATGCAATTAGGAATGAACAGTGTAACAATTGTCAAAATAATGGCAATGGCTATTCAAGATTTAACTGAATTCCCGTCTCCCAAACAGCAAAAATACTCCATGATGCCGTGGTTAGCAATTGCAGTTAATTGAAGACGGATTAAAAAAAAAAAAAAAAAAAAACTCCCTTCACAAAAGACTTTACCCTCTTCGCTCTCTTCCTGTGTTTAAATAACAGTATGCAATGGTTGTAAATGTATCGCTGTTACCTGACTCAATTGTAGTTGTTGTTAAGGAACTGTATAATTAACACTCGCTTCCAACCTACAGCACAGCAGCCATCACACCGCCACTGTACAGTCCTCCGATATCCCAGCAGTCCGTGTGGTTAAAGGGGCGTGGTGACGAGTTAAGGACAATATAGTGGTCACGCGGTACTCTGTGGTTCCCATGGGATTTAATGGGACAGTATATTGTTGTTATACTAATATCATTGGATAGTATGGGCATTGGATACCATGATAATTGGTACAAAGATAGAAGGATATGTGCGAGTATCGCTTAATAAATAAGTAAATAAAGTCATTTTTGTATTGCTAAGTACTTTTTGATATCACATCTTTGAGTAGAGACATGCTATTATTATCGTCATATGTATCAGCGTCATTAGCCTACGTATTTCGTGAGTGGCGTAGGTACAATTTGTCATGGAAAATGACTGTTTTCCACTATATATATATATATATATATATATATATATATATATATATATATATATATATACACACACACACACAGTACTGTGCAAAAGTTTTAGGCAGGTGTGAAAAAATGCTGTAAAGTAAGAATGCTTTCAAAAATAGACCTGTTAATAGTTTATATTTATCAATTAACAAAATGCAAAGTGAGTTAACAGAAGAAAAATCTACATCAGATCAATATTTGGTGTGACCACCCTTTGCCTTCAAAGCAGCATCAATTCTTCTAGGTACACTTGCACACAGTTTTTGAAGGAACTCGGCAGGTAGGTTGGCCCAAACATCTTGGAGAACTAACCACAGTTCTTCTGTGGATTTAGGCAGCCTCAGTTGCTTCTCTCTCTTCATGTAATCCCAGACAGACTCGATGATGTTGAGATCAGGGCTCTGTGGGGGCCATACCATCACTTCCAGGACTCCTTGTTCTTCTTTACGCTGAAGATAGTTCTTAATGACTTTCGCTGTATGTTTGGGGTCGTTGTCATGCTGCAGAATAAATTTGGGGCCTATCAGATGCCTCCCTGATGGTATTGCATGATGGATAAGTATCTGCCTGTACTTCTCAGCATTGAGGAGACCATTAATTCTGACCAAATCCCTAACTCCATTTGCAGAAATGCAGCCCCAAACTTGCAAGGAACCTCCAGCATGCTTCACTGTTGCCTTCAGACACTCATTCGTGTACCACTCTCCAGCCCTTCGGCGAACAAACTGCCTTCTGCTACAGCCAAATATTTCAAATTTTGACTCATCAGTCCAGAGCACCTGCTGCCATTTTTCTGCACCCCAGTTCCAGTGTTTTCGTGCATAGTTGAGTCGCTTGGCCTTGTTTCCACGTCGGAGGTATGGCTTTTTGGCCGCAAGTCTTCCATGAAGGCCACTTCTGACCAGACTTCTCCGGACAGTAGATGGGTGTACCAGGGTCCCACTGTTTTCTGCCAATTCTGAGCTGATGGCACTGCTGGACATCTTCCGATTGCGAAGTGAAGTAAGCATGATGTGTCTTTAATCTGCTGCAGTAAGTTTCCTTGGCCGACCACTGCGTCTACGGTCCTCAACGTTGCCCGTTTCTTTGTGCTTCTTCAAAAGAGCTTGGACAGCACATCTGGAAACCCCTGTCTGCCTTGAAATTTCTGCCTGGGAGAGACCTTGCAACTACCTTGTGTCTTGTTGCTGTGCTCAGTCTTGCCATGGTGTATGACTTTTGACAGTAAACTGTCTTCAGCAACCTCACCTTGTTAGCTGAGGTTGGTTGTTTCTCACCCAGTTTTATTCCTCCTACACAGCTGTTTCTGTTTCAGTTAATGATTGTGTTTCAACCTACATATTGAATTGATTAGCACCTGTTTAGTATAATTGTTTAATCATACACCTGACTATATGCCTACAAAATCCCTGACTTTGTGCAAGTGTACCTAGAAGAATTGATGCTGTTTTGAAGGCTGGTCACACCAAATATGGATTTGATTTAGATTTTTCTTCTGTTCACTCACTTTGCATTTAGTTAATTGATAAATATAATCTATTAACATGTCTATTTTTGAAAGCATTCTTACTTTACAGCATTTTTTTCACACCTGCCTAAAACTTCTGCACAGTACTGTGTATATATATATATATATATATATATATATATATATATATATATATATATATATATATATACCCATTCAATGTAAAGCAGGATAAAAACTAAGGTTCGCGCTTGAGAAAATAACGGTCTCTGCACAGCACGAGACTTTATAAACTGGAACCGCTTGAGTGCAGACACGGATAACGATTATATTCTAGTCGTTGTTACTTTAGTAATAGTCCTATTATTATTATTATTATTATTATTATTATTATTATTATTCGGAACACGAAAAAATAGACTGAAAGTTAAAACACCGCCACAAAAGCTCCCAGACGGTCGGAAAAGCTTTGATACTCCGGGACATTAAGTCTGGTAACCTAGCTGCTATGTCGTTTGATCAGTTGAACTCTGAATATCACTACAATAATAAATAGGTACAAAGTGGAAAAAAAGGGTAACATTATTTATAATCACGTTCTTAACTATCTTCTACTAAAAACACGTTCTTATCTCACGTAGGCAAACCTTGCTACAGATTGCGCAGATTTGCAGGTGTTTACGGCAGCCTAATACTTACTGAAAGAATGCGCCTATTTGCGCAATGGTACGGTATCTGTCAGTGGACGTTGGGGGCGGAGATGGAGACGTAGAGTAAGATGGCGATGCCCGGGTGAAAGTCGTGTATGTTAGTGACGCGTGTGTATTTATTTCAAGTGTGTATATAATCAGTTAAAAGATAACTTTTAATGAACCGTTAAGTTCACAATGGACTTGTACTTCAGGATTATATAGTGCTAGTTTCTGGTGCACACAACGAGGCAGTGTGATCTTAATTACAGTGCTGTCTCATCATTGATCATTTGCTAAAGATGAATCCTAAATTATAGAAACATTTTGTTAGCTGCAGTAAGTGTACTACATTCAAACGAGGTAGATAACATAGTGATGCAATAATTTGATAAGGTATCCAGACAGTGTTTTTGTTCGACTCGAATATCCGTGTAATCTCACTTACAGAATTAAGTAGTCTCCGAATTGTTAAATACACATTTCTTTACATAATGGAGCAAGATCAACAACAGATGCGAAATGTAAGTTTGTATTTTTTGTAATTGAAGTGTAATAACTAGTTTTCGGTCCCAGGCTGTACACGGGCGCACGCATTATACGTACGTTTTGTGTTTTAAATCTGAAGTTCTACTGTATATACATATTTGTTAAAAATATTCGACATAATGATTACTTATAACGCCAGTGTATTTCCACATTACAATATTAAGCTTTGAACGTTGCTTTTCCAAAAACAACGATGTCCAGTGTGGAGTCTGGACACATATCCAGACGAAAGAAATGATCATGTTTGTTAGGCAAATAATGTTGACCAGTAGTTCCATAAATTATCGTGATGCTTCTGCAACAAATGTGATCTCTTCAGAGCCAAATAAGAATTCTTAAAGTGGTAGATCTATTCTGGAATTGTCCAAACTTTCTGCAGTTCTAGAATGGGTGGATGAAGCACTAGCCCTGACCTTCACACTGGCGTTAACACCAATCCAGTGCTGTTAAATCCATCAGTCTTTTTACTGGAGTGCTGATGGATGTAAGGGCAAGTTGATGCAGTCATGCATTTCCAAGAAGGGGCCTCCCAACGTCCAGATGCAATATTTTGAGATTGTTTTTGAACAGTAAACATGCACATGAATAACTGTTAGATTTGCAATACTGTTGTTTTCTGCATGTAGTTACCATCTCCGTGTTTTTCCAGTTGCGTGATTTTCTCCTGGTCTACAACAAGATGACCGATATCTGCTTCAGCCGCTGTGCGAGTAACCTGAGTTATAGGACGCTCACCATGGATGAGGTCAGGCTTCCTTCAAATAAGACATTCATTTAAAAGAGGGTTGAGTCTGCTTGTCATGGTGTTTAGGAAAAGTAATTGGTTGGAAACTTACAAGCGGCCAGACTGAAAACATCTCCAAAATGACTGAATCCCAGGAAGGTGTTTGACTTGGGGTTGCTTGTCATGAAATTACTCTCCTTGCCATTCAGTGCCCACTAAAACTCTTCAGTGAATAAAGTCCACCACCCACCGATTCTTAAATTCCCACCATTAGGATTAAAACATGGCATGCTTTTTTTCCCCCACACCCTTTTAGTCATTTCTCTCTCTGTTTCTTTCCCATCCCAGGAGAGCTGCCTGGATAGCTGTGCTGGGAAGCTCATTCGTTCCAATCATCGTCTGATGGGAGCTTACGTGAAGCTAATGCCGACCATCGTGCAACGTAGACTGGCTGAGTATGAGAAAAAGGCTGGAGAATTACCACAGGCTGCAGAGGGTACCTCTCTGCCCGACTCGAATGCCCCACTGCCCATCCAGCAGAGTAACCTCCAACCTGCAGACACAAACCAACAGGCTCCTATCACACCTCCATCAGAAGTGACTGCATCCCCTGGGAGCTAGAAAACAGGCACGACTGTCCTGCACAACAGCCCAGGACAAATGGGTTCTGCAGATCGTGCGCAGGCCTGCCAAAGTGACGTGTAATCAGGACTCCACCGTTAGAAAGACAGTGCCTTTAAGCCCAAGGCTGTCTCTGTTTTTCCAATCCTTTTGTCCCTCTGTTTGTTTGCAAGTTATGTTATCAGTGGAAATGTAAACAGTAATGCTTCAAGTAAAGGTGGACTATTTCAGATACCTCATTGGCTATAAAGTAGTGATGGGCAATGAAATGAAAAATATTAAGTACGATGTCAAGCTGAATTTTGTATTATTTTGAGATGTGTTTTGATGTCTGAACAGTTTATATGATGTCTATCCCGTTTATAATACCGAAAGTTCACATTTAAACCATGTTGATGAATACATTAATACTCGCATAAGTAATCACATACACAAAATTCAATGAAATGCTGACGCGTGCGCATCTCTCAAAATAATACAAAATTCTGCAGGACACCAGACACACCAATAATAGTGCCAAACTTAATGCAGCATGCAAATAGCGTTTGGTACCTAAAGACCAATCAATGGACTACAATGGTTAAATAATACTTTAGTGTGTGCTGTTTGCCTATGAGACTGACAATGATTGGTATGTATGGGGCTTTATTGTATCTTAATATAAAATAAACTTGATTATACTGCTTTATATTGTAGCAGTATTAGATATCGAGGTATGGAAATTATCAATATTTAACAATATCGATGTCATATCAAAATATCACTGCTGGTGGGCGTTGTATCCATGGCACAATAGTATAATCCTAGCTCTGACTTTATCTTGGTAACAGCAAAAAACACGGGTTTATGGAGGATATTAAATGGAATAAAAAGGTCTGTGTTGCTCGATTTAAAGAGTAGCAGGGTTCTGAAAAATATAACGTGACACGTCCCCACGTGTTGCTACAACCGTTTAAATAATGAACCTGTCATTGGAAATAAAAAAAAAATGTTAATGAGGTAATCAATACATTGCAGGCCTATTCATTTAAATAGAATTGTTGAAACATCTGATTTATTTATGTATCTATTATTGTATGAAACTGAAGACGATCCTGTATGAAGAGAAATGAAAGCTAACTTACTTTAAGGAACATACTGTGATGTGTTTAGCATAGGCTGTGTTCACCCACTTTAAACACTCAAAAAGACCATGTTTATTTAATTTTCATCTCATTATGTAAAAGCGAGACTGGTTAGAATTATTCTCCAGGTTTTACTTGCAAATCGTTCTGAAAAGTGGTGCTAAACTGTTCCGAAAACCCACCACAGCACCACATTTGACACCTGATTAAAAAATTAAGGTCCTTTCCAGTTTGACCCGGGTTGAGCGAGACAAAATGCGAAATAATCAACAGCCAGGCCTGTGTGAAGGTTTCACTTCCGCAAGGAACATTTCTGTTTATTCTGTTTCGCCAGATTTTTGTTGATTGAGACACAGCATGAGCCCGATTGCAGCAGGGGTGAAGAAACATTTGCTCTAATTAACTTAAGAGAAGCTTGGATGGGCATTGATACGCGCGTTGTGTCCTTGCGTCTGTCACCCAGGTCAACTCTGCTTTATCAAAAGCAGTGTGAAATCACGTACCCGACCCGCACGACACCAGGTCCTGACCCGGGTAGGGTCCAACCCAGTATTTACCAATGTGCTAGGAGCTCTAGTAATTTCTGACAACCGGAAAATCTATTATCTAAACTGTGTCCATTTTACATTTGTGTAAAATTAAACTGAATGATATACAAACTTTGAATGAGTATAGATTTTCTGACTGTATAAATGTTGTGTTGTTTTTAAGTGCGTAGATGGATTATTGCAGGTATAATTAACAGAAACAATCACTGACAAAGGAAATGTCCAGGTTCTGGAATATGAATGGGCTGTAATGTGAAAAGTATTCCTTGTTATAATTATTATTTATTTCTTAGCAGACACCCTTATCCAGAGCAACTTACAACTGTTACAAGATAGCACGTTATTTTCACATACAATTACATTATTTTTTACACATTATTTTTACATACAATTACCCATTTATACAGTTGGGTTTTTATTTGTACCTTGCTCAAAGGTACAGCAGCAGTGTCCCCCACCTGGGATTGAACCCACGACCCTCTGGTCAAGAGTCCAGAGCCCTAACCACTACTCCACACTGCTGCCATATATATCTTGTTATAAGGAACCCCATTAAATTCCCACAAGAATCCTGTAAGAAAGATCCCCTAAGAACCCAATAAGAATCCTATAGGAAACCCCATTCAAATCCAATGATAACCCTATAAGAATCCTATAGGAACCCCATGGTTTGTGAACAATGGGATTTTCATAGGTCCCAATTCACCTTGGGAATCCCATAAGGGTTGTCAAGTCAAATCAGAATGCTCCTGTATTACAGCAGCTGGGGGCTATATAAGTGTCAAGCTTTCACAGCTCAGCCCTTTGGAAATGCCAGCATTGACCAGCGCTGGTGCAATGTGAGTGCTGGTGTTGCTCATTCTGTATTACTGGGTGAGGAGACCAGTAATGCAGAAGATATTGTCCCATTCCACAGTCAATGACTCGAGTTGCTGTGCACCTGTCCTGTGCTGTACCAGCTGGGTGAAGCCTTGGAAAAGTGTACCACCGTAAATCTGCTCAATAATTGTGCAGTTTTCACATGTGTATGGATATACTATGATTTGCCTTGGTTTTTAAATTATTGTTATATGCTTTACCATGCTTTGCTATGGACTTTCTAAGGGGAACCTGTAAAACATTTCCATTTCCTAAAACCCACGGGTCCCAGCCTGCTAGCAGTGCTAGAATTGTCAGGGAGGGGTCTTGGAGACCCGCGTATTTACTACAGCACTTTCTTGTAGTACTATTTTTCTCCACTAGATGTCAGAAAACTCAAATGTAAGTTATTTATACGGAAGAAAAAAATTATTATGGGGTGCTGTTTTCTCTTTTTTGTAAGTCTGATTTGCACAAATGTCTGGTTGATATACCGGTAAATAAAAATAAAAATAATATTTAATTGCTAAATTATTGCATTATTAGGATATTTAGGATATATATTTTTTTAAATATAAATGATCATAATACATTGTGATTATAAACCATTAATATGAAATTATCACATATGTTTTAGAACGTGCACTAAAAAAAAGCAAATCAATTTACCGAAAGGATCCTAATCATTGTTTGAGAAAGTATCTGGGCTCTCTACAGCCACACAACCGTAGTGAAGGGATCTGTGTTTTACCCTGATTTTAAACATTGCATTCAGATCAACCCTAACCTTTACATGTGGTGTCTTTAATGTGGCTATAAGTTAAAACACTGTGGCAGAAGCAGGGTTCATTTTTACTGGACAATGCCGGTAATGGATCTTAATTAAGAAAATGAAAGAATGCAGCAGTGTAGCAAACATCAAGACAATAACTGGAGCTGTACTGTCTGAGAGGTCTTTATCATCATTTGCATGTGCAGAATGCCAGTTAGGAGTGATGCTGATGGGTCACCTCCCAGCTGTCAATCCTTAAGCAATTGACTGAGCTCTATAAAATACATGAAATGAAGGCTATCTTTTCAACACTGGAATGGATTTTTAGGAAAAGGGATAATGATGTCGTTATGGTCTCTGACTCCATGGCATCCTCCATTGAAAACCTGTTTAGCTAAATCTAGACAGGATTTAGTATATGGGTTAGAGCACAGAGCACATTTATTTTAGAAGTCAAATGCTTCAGCCCATACATAACCTAGTTCCACAGTTCCATTCTATACCACACACGTCACAGAGTCAGGTTAACACAAGTTAGTCCAGATAGAGGCACGTCTACACAGCTCTCCACCCTCGCCACAGCCGAGGAATACTCCACAGAGTACAACCGCAGTGGTGCCGCAAATTACCTACAAACAACTATAAATTACCTACAAATTAACTACAGCAAGCATTTGGTAAAGGCTCATTACAGAGTGAAGGGGGGTGGAATAGATGTCAGATTATCAAGTGGAAATGCAAATGGAAATCAAGACCCCCTTTATGAAAAAGTGAGGCTAAAACGTAGGGTAAGGAAAGGAAAACATGTATGTAAGATTAATCCATTGATCAATAATACATACTGGTAGGAATATTAGCAGAGGAAGTTACACTGAGCAGATAAAGGGAGCCCTTGAAGTCCTATTGATTGGGGGTAAATACCTGACGTGTGAAACCTGTAACGAATATGAAAGAATAGAATCTGACTTAATTACATGTGGTAAAGATAAAGAGGAAAGGAAACTGCTGTTACAAAATATAAAGAAAGCAGGATGGAAATAACACATGGGAAAATACTGACTAAAGCAACAACTAATTGGGAAATATAGACAAGTATCTTTAAATGTATTAAAAATACAATACAAAACGGGTCTTGTTTCTTTGCTGACCAATAGTTGGCAGTTATAAGTATATGAATAGGCTTCAAGCAGCTATAAGCCAGAAGACAGGAGCAGTCTGGCTGAGCACTGACACATGCCTCATTTAGTTTTGAGTGCAGACACACAGTAAATGAAATGCTTGTTCGTGAAGTTTTGTTTAACCTCGTTTGTTTTGATTTAGTCTTTTTGCCCCAGGAGTTTCCACAACACTGAAAAGGTTGACAGTGATCACAGACAGCAAGATATTACCTGTTGCACACTTCCATTAGATATACAGGGTCTCAGAGGTGCAGTCTGAAAGAATCATGTTAGTCAGCATGTACTTGCATTTTTATCTGGTACTGCTCTAGGGTTAAAGAAAGCTGTTTGCTAGCCATGCTTTTAGACTTGCACTTCCTGGATCATGTCACCTGGTTGGTGACACTGACTCTGCCTTTTCTGTCATTAACCAACCAGCTCCTTATGACTGCTTTCAAACAGTAACAGGACCCAGAACACACTGCTGAGGTGAAATAGTGTAGTGAAATCCTGAAAATGTGCCCAATATTAAAGATGTGAAGCAGCCTTGGCCCGTACTGTACAGCTTCTGGCAGTGATGACGGATGCATGAGGTCAGCTGTCCACCCTGCTACTGTCAGTGTCCCTCATACAGGAAGTGGCTCTCTCCTCAGCTGTAACTTGCGCCAGCCTGGAGATCCTGCCAGCCCTTCAAACGATGAGCAAACTTCCCCCGCCGCCCATCCACACCCACCCCGCTCCGGAAGGCAGGGAAGCAGGGGAGCAGGGGCCAGGCCTCTCCTCACTGAGCTAGCAGCTGCCAGGGAGCTGGGGGCTGGGTGGGGCTTAGGCACTGCATACCTAATGGGATTATTCTACAGTAGAAATAGAAGAAACCAAGTCACCCAGCAAAGAGGAAAAGTTTGTAGAAGGCACTGTTGGGTAGCACCTGATAGAATAACAAAGTGATTGTGAAGCACGTGGTTTCAGGTGTTGTGGTTGCAATCCATTGCATATACATTAGATTTTAGAACATGAATACACAGTTTTAAAAAAAAAGTACAATGCGATGGCAGCCTCACCCCACTGTAGCTGCTAGTATTGCCACTCTACAGGACAATTGCATTGCCATGAAGAACATTTCAGAAGGGTATAGTTAACATACTATGGTTCCATTCTGCCAATGACAGCACCGTTTAAATATGCAGTTTTGAAAGAACTTATATATCAAACATTCATTTTAAAACATCAGATCTGGTCCTACACGAAGTTAAAGAAATCTTTGCTTCCAAACCATGCTTTTAGACTGTCTTGCCCTTCCTGGATCATTTCACCTGAGAGTGAAATTCTCCCCACCTTTTCAATGTGTTTACTATAGTTTTCCATGTCTGCCATGTTTTTTTTTAAATATACTTTATCACACCTCTGTGCTTTCAAATGCTTCCCTATGCTTTACCATGCTTTCACTATACTTTATTACACTTTTACTATGGGACACTTTTATAAGGACACTTAGCACACAATCCTGTGATTGTGACGATGGAAGTCCATACATTAATAACATGTATTTATCCCAGTTACATCCCAATCACATCACCTTGCTGGAAGTACATTGCTGTAAGTGCGGCTACGTGGTTTTGTTTGTAGGTCCCGTGCCGTCTCGTTGTCCCAGTCCATCCTCTTTATATAATGTTGTATCCAGGGTTGTAAAGCTCTTGAATTATGAGCCAGTGCAGTGCAGTGGATTCACTGCTGGATTAAAAAGCCCCTGCGTTTTTGGCGCAGTGCCAGCTGCGCACTCCATGTTCCTCCCTGCCCCCTGGCAATGAGTCTGTTTACCTGAGAAAGAGCCTCACACACCCACCCCAGCCTGCACCCGGGTGGGGAATTACTTTTAAAAAATAATCTGTTAGTGGGGCTCCCAAGTGGCGCACCCTATAGTCTGGACGTCGTCGGTTTGAGTCCAGGTTATTCGATTGTCGACCATGGACAGGAGTTCCCAGGAGGCGGCGCACAATTGGCCGAGCGCCGCCCTGGGGGGGTTTAGGTCGGCCAGGGTGTCCTCGGCTCACCGCACACCAGTGACCCCTGTAGTCTGGCCAGGCGCCTGCAGGCTTAGCTCCAACGCTGCAGCTCTGAGGTGGCTGCATGGTGAGTCTCCAGTGTGAAAACAAGTGGTCGGCTCACGGCACATGCTTAGGAGGACAGCGTGGATATTCTAAATTGGGAGAAAAAAAATAATTGGCGACTACTAAATTTAAATAAAGGTATTCCTATACGTTACAGTGTGGGACACAGGTGAGGCATGTGGATGGTATTCCTATACGTTACAGTGTGGGATGTAGGTGAGGCATGTGGATGGTATTCCTATACGTTACAGTGTGGGATGTAGGTGAGGCATGTGGATGGTATTCCTATACGTTACAGCATATCAAACCACGATAATAAAGTGGGATTAAGAGGTAACTTAAAATGGGCATGAATAGTAAGGGGAAATGAAGTAAAAAGTCTCTTACTTTTCCACTAAGGTCAAGTAACAAAATTAATGAGAAAATTAATATAATTTTAAGGAGGCAATTAAGGGATTTGGTCTCATAGGGCCTTATTTCACAGCGGTGACTCCAGGCTTTAATGAACTCCCTTTTTTTTAATGTTTTTTTTCTTTTTCTTTAAATATTTGAATTGTTGTGTGTTTCTCATTTGGTAACATTCACCTAATTCTTTCTGTTTGAAAAACAGGAGGTAATTAAAGCCTGGTGTAAACACTTTGAAAATATGGCCCTTAGTCTTACAAAGTCTTTATTTCACTCCTATTTTTTGAAAGAGCTAAAAACACCTATTCGTTTTTACAAAACTAGAATAAAAAAATAGGAGTTCATTAAAGAATAGTCCTCATTGTTCAGGGCTGTGTGAAGCTGCCGGTCTTCACTGGGGATTGTCAGAGTCTGCACTACAGTGGAATCCGACTGACCAGGCACTCTCAAGCCAGGTGTTCTGTTGTGGGGAGTTGCTGCAGTGAGGGGACGTAATTGGGCATTTTAAATTGGGAAAAAAATTGGGAGTAAAATAATAATTATTTGGATATGAAAAACACTAATGATGTTAAAGTTGTTATTACAAACATATTTCCATGATTCTTCACCTGACTTAAATTCGCTATAAAGGTCTCAGGTGTACAGTTTTGTATAACGAGCACGTCTGGTCGCACTCAGGTTACAGAAATCTCTGTTTACAAGCCCTGCTGTCCGGTAGTGCTACACTTCCTTGGTCATGTGGGGGAGGATATTGTCCCCACCCTTTCAACGCCTTCTTAGCTGTCATTAACCAACCAGCTGCTTTCCCTATTAAATGGCATGCACCCCAGCCAATAAAATGACCCTAATGATACTGCTGAGACAAAGTGACCAAGAAGGCGTAAGTGATGAAATAAGGCAAGCTATCAGAGAAAACTCTTTCACCCAGTCTAGCACCAAATATGTTTGAAAATGAAAATACATGGCTGCTGTGACAAGCTTCTTTCAAGACAGCAAGAAATGTTCCAGATCTTACAGTTAATGGACGTGAACGACCGGTGAGACTACTGGAATTATTTTGCTCACTAAAACCACTTTCATTTTGTTGCATTAATCATTGCGCCGTAGGATTGTATAATTTCCATAGAAGTTTAACTCCAGCTGAAATGTTAATTGAATTGCTTCCTAATGGAGTCTGCTCTGATATCCTGAGCACGGGCACAAACACTTAGATTAATGACGGGATATTTGGTTTCTTTCGGTTGCAATGCTGCAGTGCATGTCCTTTGGGACTGGTTATTTGCTTTAGTTTGATTTACTTTAATCCACATACCTAACTTCTTAAAGTCTTATAATCTCTATCTCCCTCTGTGCAGGTGGTGCAGAGAAAGAGAGGCTCTTATACTCTCTGAACAGCCTCCCTCTGTGCAGGTGAAGCAGAGAAAGAGAAAGGGAGGCTATTATACTCTCTGAACAGCCTCCCTCTGCTCTGTGCTGGTGGTGCTAAGAGACAGAGAAAGGGAGGCTCTTACACTAGTAACTGTGCTGTAAACTTCAAATCATTTGAAAACGTTTTATTACAATTCACACTGATGACATTAGCATTGTACAAAAAATGTTCAATAAAAAGACCAAACATAAATATGTACATCATTTACAATAACAGTAGTATTTACACAGAAGTAGAAAAATCACACATCTTGAGCAGGAATGTGTTCAAGCACAAACTTGTTGATAGAGGAGGGCTGGGTCGCTTGGTTATAGTTTTTATATAACACACAGTTTCAAACTGAAGCAGGAAGATAGTCACCTAGTTAGCAACCAAGAGAACTATTAAGGTTAGCTTGAGCATCCGTTAACAAGGGATACACTTCAGTAAGCTGCACAATTCTGCAATATATCTGTGCCATTTGGAGCAGGTAACTTCACATGTCATTTGAATTGCTGTTTCACATGTGCAATCATTCAGAGAGGTACTGAACTATATTGATCCCACACTGATTACCTGATCTTTTGGAGGAGCCCAAGTCCCAGGACTGAACAGCCTTCCACCATTCAAATCATATGACAATGTCACTTTTCAACTGGACCTACAGGTGTTGAGAGATTACATGATTTGAGTCCTGGCACTTTGGATTCTCCAGACAAGCTCCAAGCAGCTTAAAGCCAGGTAAAGGCAGCTTTAGAGAACAATAATGACTCAATATTGGATCAACTGAACCCAGAAAGACCCAGAATACTTGCAAACATACAGGGGCATGCTAAAAAGCAACAGACATTGGAAGTCACTTGACACGACTGTAGAATGAAAACAGATTCCCTGCAGTAGTTTGGGATCAGCAGCCGTTCAGCCGACCACAGCTCATCTCTTCCTACACACCGTTCACCCCACTGGGGGCATCTCATCTAATAGGGCAGAATGAATTGTTTTTTTAATGTTCCCAGTTTTATTCCTGATACTTGCTAGGCTATTCCATGTAATTATATCTCTCTGTGTAAAAGGACTTCCTACCTTGTTTTCTAAACTTTGCTCAGCTTCCAGTCACACTCTCTTGTCCTGGTCACTGTGCTAAAATTGAAGTAGTGTCTTGGGTTAACGTTCTCTCTACTATTTAGGATTTTCTACCCATTTTGTTTGTCCATGCTTTTCCCATTGCTGTGCTATGCACTTACCATACTTAAACTTCCTGACTCCCTATAGTGGACAAGCACCATGCTCCCTGACTCCCTCTTACAAGTGGAGAATTGACCCAACCCCTTCAATGGCTTCTTTCCTGTCATTAACCAACCAGCTGCTTTCTAAATTGACTGACCTGCAGCCAGCAACATGACGTAAAAGACACCACTGAGGTGAAATGACCCAGGAAGTGTAACAGATAAGGCATAGAAACTGAGAACTATAAAATGTGTTTCTTTCAAAACTGCACATTTCAGACCTGTGAAGTGCATCTAGATTTGAAAACACAGTGATACACATTCTAGAAGACAAAGATCTGTAATATTGACAAGAATTACTTTTTGCCGTCAGGAATCTGCAGTAGATGATCTTCACAAACCCTGCTGAGCAGGCTCCACAGTATAGTGGTTTGATGTGTTTGAAGAAATGGGTTGTGATTGCTCCCTGCCCTGTAGCCCCTTGGCTCATATTAGTATGTAATGGATAACCCTGTTTAGCTCACGGAGAGTCACGTTATTGTCTCGTTCATTTATCTTCCCCTCACGGTTGTATTACAAGGTTCATACTGAATGCAAACATATGTACAGTGCCTATAGAAAGTCTACACCCCTTTCAAAATGTTCACCTTTTGTTGCCTTATAGCCTGGAATTAAAATGAATTAAAATCGTTTGTTTTTTTTTCATTTATCTACACATCCTACCCCACAACTTCCAAGTGAAAAAAATATTCTAGAAATTTGTAGAAAATAAATTAAAAATAAAAACTGAAATAGCTTGTTTTGATAAGTGTCCACCCCCCTTGTATTAGCAATCCTAAATTAGCTCAGGTGTAACCAATCGCCCTCAAAATCACACACCAAGTTAAGTGGCCTCCACCGGTGTTAAATTGTAGTGATTCACATGATTTCAGGATAAATTCAGCAGTTCCTGTAGGTTCCCTCTGCTGGGTAGTGCATTTCAAAGCAAAGACCCAACCATGAGCACCAAGGCGCTTTCAAAAGAACTCCGGGACAAAGTTGTTGAAGGGCACAGATTAGGGGATGGGTATAAAAAAATATCAAAGGCCTTGAATATCCCTTGGAGCACGTTCAAGACGATTATTAAGAGGCGGAAGGTGTATGGCACCACCAAGACCCTGCCTAGATCAGGCCGTCCCTCCAAACTGGATGACCGAGCAAGGAGGAGACTGATCAGAGAGGCTACCAGGAGGCTAATGGCAACTTTGCAAGAGCTACATGCTTTTTATGGCCAAGACTGGTCAAAGTGTTCATGTGACAACAATATCTCAAGCACTCCACAAATCTGGCCTTTATGGTAGGGTGGCAAGAAGGAAGCCATTACTCAAGAAAGCCCACCTTGAATCCCGTTTGAAGTATGCAAAAAAACACTCAGAAGATTCTGTAGCCATGTGGCAAAAAGGTTTTTGGTCTGACGAAACTAAAATGGAACTTTTTGGCCTAAATGCAAAGCGTTATGTTTGGCACAAACCCAACACAGCGCATCACCCACAGAACACCATCCCTACTGTGAAGCATGGTGGTGGCAGCATCATGTTATGGGGATATTTCTCATCGGCAGGGACTGGGGCACTTATCAGGATAGAAGGGAAAATGAATGGAGCAAAGTACAGAAACTTCCTTGAGGAAAACCTGCTGCCCTCTGCAAGAAAGCTGAAACTGGGACTGAAGTTTACCTTTCAGCATGACAATGACCCAAAGCACACAGCCAAATCTACACTGGAGTGGCTAAGGAACAAAAAGGTAAATGTCCTTGAGTGGCCCAGTCAGAGCCCCGACCTAAATCGAAAATTTGTGGCATGACTTGAAGATTGCTGTCCATCAGCGCTCCCCAAGAAAATGACAGAGCTTGAACAGTTTTGTAAAGAAGAATGGTCAAATATTGCCAAATCGAGGTGTGCAAAGTTGGTAGAGACCTATCCCAACAGACTCACAGCTGTAATTGCTGCCAAAGGTGCTTCCACCAAGTATTAACTCAGGGCGGGGGAGACTTATCCAATTATGATCTTTCAGTTTTGTACTTTTAATATCTAATTTTTTTCTCAATAAAAACGTTTTTCCCCTTAACAGTGTGGAGAATGGTGTGTAGATATGTGGAAAAAAATCCTCATTAAATGCATGAAACTCTGAGGCACTGACACAACAAAATGTAAAAAAAGTTCAAGGGGGTGTAGACTTTCTATAGGTAATGTATACAGCTCTGTGTGGACTGGGTTTATTAGAACAGGCTGCGCCATTCCATAGCCAAGATCATGGAAGTCAATAGAGGCCACAAGATATTTCTGCTGGACAGATCCACTGAGGAGCAAAGCTGTACTCCCAAAATCACACTGTCACTTTACCCACTCTGCCCCTTCTGAATGTTTCTTTACAGGACTAGCGCTCCCTTAATCCAAGCTCATCCCCCTGTGTTCTTATACCTGCACACCTCTTCCCTCACTGAAAAAATGACAGCAGTGCAGTAAATATTGTTCACAATAACTGGTTTTAGCCTCACAATTAGTTTTACGTATATGTTTAATAAGCAAATGCGCTCCCCTGGACACCTCTACAAGATGCCCATCAAAGTGCACTTCTGTAGGGTCGGGTGAAAATAGAGACACAGGCTCTGTTTGCCTTTTATGAGAGAACACTACAAAACATATTATCCTGATAAGCAAATCTTTAAAAACGAACCTTACCAATATATGTGCCCCACTGGTAGGTAATATTTCTCGGTTGAATTTTTCAAAATACAGGTTTTAAAAGTAAATATAAAAAAAACGCTCTGAAATTCAACAAGCAGGGCCTCTAGCAGTGCTTAATGGCTTCACACCTACTTCACAAAGCAGAGGGTCGGCTTTCAAACACGCGGGGTCAAGCTAGCAGTAAAGCATGCCTGCCTGTTTCAATCCTGCACGGACGTCAGTTTCTTGACCAGTAAAGCACCATCCAACCACAGGTCCACGTGCAGAAGCAGCATAGCTTGATCACAAAAAAAATACAAAACAGTTAAAGCCCTAACTATGCATAACCCTTGCTATCTACCTGCAATTACTAATTAGGAACCAGCTACATCTCCCATCAGTTGTGAAACGTACATCCTGGGTCTGTCAATGGCAGATTCCTCTGTCAGAAACTCTTTCTGAATGGGTGTGTGCCAGCAGCATGACTGGTGTCTGCGGTCCCAGCTACCCTGTCTGCCTGCCTGCCTGCCTGCCTGCCTGCCTGCCTGCCTGCCTGCCTGGCAAAGGTGCTCACACCTCCAGCTCCTCCCAGTCCGGGCAGTGGAAGTGGTTGAGTTTCTCACGCTCCAGGTTGGAGATATCCACTTTGGGCACCTCGGGGCACTGCATCAGGAGCTTCTTCTCGGGGAGGGGTGCGGAGGTGGGTGGTGGCAGGGCTAGCTCGATCTCCTCGGGTTTGGGCAGGTTCCTGATCAGGTTGATGTACTCGCGCTGGTTGTTGATGCTCTCGTCGGGCGGGCTGCGCTGACAGTCCTTTCTCCGGCGATGACGGACGATCAGAAAGACGCAGAGAGAGATGACCAGGACTGCTAGCACTGACAGCAGGATGATGATCAGATACAGGGTGCCCCTGGAGCCTGGAGACAGAGACAAGAGTACAAGCACAGAGGCTTCGGTCAAAATACTCCAAAGTGTACCTTTCAAGTTTCTAAATAAACAACCTTACTTACTTGAAGTGGCTGAAATGAAATACCTGTTGTTTTTATTTCAAGGTCTGTATTTCTAGCAAGTCCTTTTGAAAAATCGAGCAATGTAAGTCCCTTCAGATCTCACGTTCTCCTCTTCTCCATACCTTTCTCAGATGTATGCAATCACTGAGTGCTTCCTACTGGAATTCCTCAAATACTGATTTTAAAATTGAGAGCTGCTCTTCAGTCTAAGGATGCAATTGCTGCCTACTGTATAAGAGCACATGACTTTAAAGTCTACTTTGGTTATATAAAGTGACAGCCCCTTATACATCTTACTAGTAAACTTTAAAAACGTTCCCACAGTAAAAGCACAGCAAAGTGTAATAAAGCACAGTGAAAGCATGGGAAATCATAGGTAAGTATTGTAAAGCACAGAGAGGTATGATAAAGCATAGGGAAGCATTGTAAAGCACAGAGAGGTATGGTAAAGCATAGGGAAGCATTGTAAAGCACAGAGAGGTCTGGTAAAGCATAGGGAAGCATTGTAAAGCACAGAGAGGTCTGGTAAAGCATAGGGAAGCATTGTAAAGCACAGAGAGGTCTGGTAAAGCATAGGGAAGCATTGTAAAGCACAGAGAGGTCTGGTAAAGCATAGGGAAGCATTGTAAAGCACAGAGAGGTATGGTAAAGCATAGGGAAGCATTGTAAAGCACAGAGAGGTCTGGTAAAGCATAGGGAAGCATTGTAAAGCACAGAAAGGTCTGGTAAAGCATAGGGAAGCATTGTAAAGCACAGAGAGGTCTGGTAAAGCATAGGGAAGCATTGTAAAGCACAGAGAGGTATGGTAAAGCATAGGGAAGCATTGTAAAGCACAGAGAGGTCTGGTAAAGCATAGGGAAGCATTGTAAAGCACAGAAAGGTCTGGTAAAGCATAGGGAAGCATTGTAAAGCACAGAGAGGTCTGGTAAAGCATAGGGAAGCATTGTAAAGCACAGAGAGGTATGGTAAAGCATAGGGACGCATTGTAAAGCACAGAGAGGTATGATAAAGCATATTAATACACAAGGCAAACCAGGGTAAACTATAAGAAATGCATATTATAACAGTGGGGAAAGCATGAGCAAACTGCAAAATTAGCATCCAAAAATACTATGGTAATCTTTTATAAGGGTCTGTCCACAGGGAACATATATTTAATGCTGTTAAAAGCTACTTAGTAGATATTCCCCTCTGGCGACGGGTTACACAGCTTGGTTTTCTTTGTGTAATTGAAGGCAGATATGTCAGATATGTGAAATCCACCCAAATGTTTTAATACACACTGAAATGTAATCGTTGAGGGATTATTACTAGAGTGAGGTATTTGACATGATGTATGAACTTTTTAGTGACAACCCTGTATGGACCTGTTTTAGCTCTGAGGAGCAGAATTAATACTGCAATAAATCACTTACTTTTTTTTTTTTTTTACATTGCCAAATTTTTTACCCCCGTTTTTCAATTTAGACTGTCCTCAGTTCCCCCACAACAGATCAGGTGAACCGCAGGTCCTCCGATCCCTAAGCCAATTCCCTCTCAGACCAGGAGGAGTGAGATTCTGGCCAGTAGGGGCGCTGTAGCATGGGGAGGTCCTACGGGAGCACGGGAGTGACAGAGTCAATGCAATGCTGTCTGTGGAATCCTTAATCCTGGCTGGAGGTATCCTAATGGTATGCAGCATGCTGGGAGTCCAGTCCTATCTAAGCCTGGCTGTTGCAATTAGTTCCAGTGAATCAGAAAGCTATCTTGTCCTGTAGGCATCTTAAGTTAGGCACACTGAGGTTAGGAAGATCTTTTAGCTGCTTAATCAAATAGTTAGAGAGAAAGAATATGCAAGGCTTACATTCAAAGGGTTAAGGTAACACAAAGAATTCAGTCTAGTCTAGTTTCAGTACACTGTGGATAACCACAGGACAGCACGGAGGCAGTCTTGTTGGTAAGAACGCTCACTTCTTGTTTTCTCAGTCCTCGTGATTTTCGACCTGCTTCCCTGTTTGAGGTTCCAGACTCCAAACCCAGGAGCAACTCAAACTGAATTAAAGTGTGAGACTCATGAAACGGTTTGGGGTTCCTATGTTTTCTTTGTAAATCTGTATACCATAGATGTTAAAACAATCAATCAATTTATCCATTATTGATTGTCATGGCTTTTGTGAGTCTCAATTAATCATTCATTGATCGATGAAGCCCTCGGTGCTCTATTCTGAGCCCCACCTTTATTATATTATATTATATTATATTATATTATATTATATTATATTATATTACTTGTGCATGCATGTTCCCGTTGTAGCTGAAGGCATTTGAAGGCGTTGTTGCTTCTCGCTTTTTCTATGTATAATAATAAGCACAGGCATTTTCAGTTGTATTTCGTGCAGTCTACACACTCCGTTTGCTTCTTGTTTTCTCAGTGCATTGATCACTGTCCATTATTATCTCTCTGATAGTCCATTCGAAGGTTGCTGGCAGATTGCACCTCTGGTTAAAACTGTCACTGAAGTCTCAAGGCCAGGAGATCCCAGGCAACTTTCAGCAGCTGTTTTTAAGGCACCTTTTTTTAAAAAGCTAGTTGTAGGGGGCTATTGCAGGGCAGAAGCTGTTCATGTGTAAACAGTGTGTGTGTGTGGAAATGTAAGGTTGGCAGGGATGGGGTTTAATCCGTCTGCCAACAATCACAGGTGTAGTAATTGAGTGCTAATAGGGGAATGGCCACATGTATAAAAACACTGTTTGGTGTCAGAATGGGATAGCGCCCCCTAGAGACTTAGAGCGGCCATTTCCCAATTAGCACTCAGTTACCTAAATGGGGAATGACCATACCTGTGATTGTTGGTAGGGATGGGTTTAACCCATAACTATTTTCACCATGTTGCCCTAAAAATCCCTTAATAAACCTGTTTGAAAATGTCACCTACAACTGCCTAAAATGAATGTGAACGTGACTGTGTGGTGCCCTGTTCTAAACAGGCATCCCCTTGGCCTACCTTGGCAGTGCGCTCCATGGCAGGGGTCCTTCAGGCTCATGCAGTCCTTGCCTTCGTAGCCCTCGGGACAGGCACACAGAAAGCCACCCTCGGTGCTCTGGCACAGCGACTCCTGCTGGCAAGGGTTGGAACTGCACAGGTCCAGCACCACCTACAGGGCAAACAGCAGGATTGATTATTTTCGATTTGTTTGCTCTCCAGGAAAACCCTATTAAGATGTAGCATCTGGAGTGAGTCTGATCTACAACACATCCATAGCTATTAAACACTCAATAGTACTGTGACAGAGGTCAAATGATTCTTGGTGTTAGATCTCCCTCCCGAGGGCACTGTGTAAAGGGAACAGAGTACCTTGTACTAAATGGCACGACAGTTTATTACCAGGGTTAGGTGGAAGTCAGCCTTCTAGAAAGGGGGCAGAGCTACGGTACACAAACTCAGTGACCAGGATGGGAAACGACATGGCATCCACAGATTGGAGGAGCGGATGTGCTCGTTGACCAAGAGGTCATGGGTGACCTTATAAAAAGGGGATGTAGTGATGTGATCTGTTCCTGTGTGAATGGTTATATTAAATAACCAGAAGGAGAACCTGTGTTGTGAAACATGAGTGTTTTGTTTGTTTTTGTTTGTCGTTAATAACACTGTTTGTAATTATTTGGACGGCTAACACGATCCGGAGCTGTCGCCAAAGGCCAGCACTAAACCCGGATCAACAACACTGCACTTTTGTTGTCACTAAAGAACTGTATTCACCACGAGCACTAGAGCACACACTGTGGACAGATGTCTGTGTATGTGTTACGTGCGGGTGAACTAAAAACTGGACTGTTATTATTTCGGGGGCAAACCCGCAGATTACAAATGAGCAAAACACGCCGCTGTATTGCTTCATTACCATTGTTATTATTTACTGTTGTTTTGCCATCAGGCCATTGGATTTAAAAACCATTAAACAACTTTGCACCTGGATTATAATTGTCTGTCTGTTTATTAATCACTGCTGCATTATCTTCACCTGCACACAGTTAACCACTTTGCCACACGTGCTCATTTAGAAATACTAAAATACACTTAATAAATATTGCTGGCATTGTAAGGTGTAAGTTAGCTACAGGGACCACAGCATCAGACACTGCATATTAAAGCTGATGCAGGGACATGCACTGCTGAAGTGAAGTGCTCTGGGAGTCTGCAGACTGTATAATGGCTTCCCCTTTGTGGGGAGCTCAGCGCTGTGTTCAAGCCACAGTACATTACCAGAGAGACGAGGCTACTTAACCTCTGCGATGTGGATTGCTTTTATAAAACAGGGTCGCCTAGCAACCTGTCGCTGTTTCACTTTATTTTATAGAGCAGGGGCTCTGGGACTGAGACAGCACTGGCAGTCTGGGGGCCTGTCAAAGCTGCAGTCTTCTGTGCGTTCATTCACAAGACAATTCAGAGCTCTGTTTAACCTTTCTACCTCTATACCTTGTCACCCTGCATTGGAGGAGTTGAAACGTAGGTATCCACTATGACAGTATCCTTCATAAAAGTGTCCCGTAGTAAAAGCCCAGCAAAGTGTAACAAAGCACAGTGAAAGCATGGAAACGCCCAGAGGGGTATGGTAAAGTATGTTAAAAACATGGCAAACCATGGTAAATGCATGGCATAACCAAGGATTAAAGCATGTGGAAACTGCAAAATTTACCATAGTACAAAATTATAAAGGATATTTACAATGTGGGGAATAATTAGAGGAGGTTATACAGAGTCTAGACACGCTCTGTGAAAATGTGTGTAATGTATTAATGTGAATATTGGTGTGGTCTGGCACAGTTACATAAACCCTCTAGCCTTCAATTAAATTGCTTGTATTGCTTCAGTGTACAGATTAAGTTTTTTTTTGCAGAAGTCAAAACTTAATGAATGTTTAGTGAGAAATCTCACCGAAGGAGAAATGAAGACAGCAACTCCTGTTTCAATTAAGTCTAAAGCTCCAAGGAATTCTCAATAAAAGCAATAGTCTTTAAACATATTTAAAATTCCGGGTAAACATACTAATGGCTTACACGTTTCAACCCGTAGGTCTTCCTCCGAGCACAATAGAGATTTTGAACAAGGAAGGAGCCGCCTCCCTCTACATAGCATGAATAACAGTCATTATAAGTTTCAGGTGGTCATTCACTCACACATATTACAAATCGGCACTAACATTTGTGGGGGATAGCAATCAATTATCATCACAAAACATTTTACAACTATCATAGAATTCGGTTATTCTTACAATTAGAGTTCAAGGACATCAAATTGCATCATCATTCCATCCAAAATGACTCTATCATTTGGAAAATGTCCAGTGCGTCTCTCAATAGAAAGCAATCAATGAATCTATTACTGCAATCAAGTCATTCATTTAAAAAATGTACAATTATTCTATACATTGTCACACCTTTAGATACCATTTTTACAATTCAAATTCAGTAATATCAAAGTCAATTGCACATTAAATCGTAGCAGTTCTACTATTTCTTGTTCAAATGCCCAGTACGCATTTCTTAATAATGAACCGCATTCATTCAGCACATTACCCAGATGACACACAGTAGAATTGTTACTTTCCAATGTCTTTCAGTTAGCACGATCCATCAAATATCACATAACATAAAATACAGTCATTGCGATTTAAATTAGGGCACACAGATTCAACTCCTCATTAAGTCCAAATGGTTCTAGCACTTGTAATGCAAGTATCCAATGTGCCTCTCGTCGCAGAAGGAGGTCCACTAGATTGCCACCCCGAGTAAGGACAGTGACCCTCTTCACACCCACAAATCTTATGTGAATGTGGAGAAGATCCATGTCCAGCTTTCCTATAATGTTTCGCAATAGAATAATCTTGGTTCCCTTTCAATTCGAAGATGACCGCCAATGATACTTTTGGCATATGCCTGCTTGTCAGGTATTCGCTGAGCATTTTATATCAAAGCTGCCGATAGGCCCCTCCGCGGAGTGACGTCGTCGGTCCTGCCTCATCGAGGTAATAAATAGTCATTGCGCAGTGACATCAGTCTCTTTTGCCTTTCACAGACAGGTAGATAAGGTGGGTGAGTATTACTCTAACCTTTTCCAGTTGTGATTGACTCTACAGCTCCTTCTGCAAGTTTTTTCTGGAGTTCCCTTTGCAATTAATTGCTGGAAGTAGGCTTGCCATTTCCCCGGAATCAGAAACTCTGCAACTGAAGCGTTAAAAAAAATATTCTTCAACAGCCTACATCGCCTAGCGATTCTAGGCTGCTTTCTAACCTCTGTTCCTTACTATAGTTTTCCTCTGCTTTTTGCAGCTGTAAAAAAAAAAAAAAAAAAAAAAAAAACAACGAGAAGGGAGAACACGACCCTCCAGCGAGTCCAGCCTCGCTCTGCAGTCGCTGTTGACTCGAGGACTCTGGGCAACCTCAGTACGCCCACTCGGTGTGCGCGGCCGATTACTATTGATTTTACTGTTACAGTACAAAAAATAAATGACAACCGTGCGCTTCCTTCATTGGGCCTTGGCAGTGTGTTCTTGTGTAAAAAAAAAAACAAAAAACAGGTGTGTTTTCTTTTTCTGTCTGCTCTTCTCCAGGTCCGTGACTGTACTACCACGCTGCAAGTTACGCACTGCACCGGTTGCGCTCCACGCGGTCTGGATGCCATCTTGGGTGCTCCACTCCACTGCAAGCTTCGAGCTGCACTGGTTGTGTGACTGCACTGCAACTGCCTGCAGGCTACGCTCCACACCGTTGCAAGCTACTCGCTGTTCCTGGTTGTGTGACTGCAAGCAGCCCAGACACAGACACACAGCCCAGTACCTTGGTGCTTTGCCCTTGGTACTTGGTGGTTCGGCGCCCCCGTGTCTAGGCCTTGACGCCCCTGGTACCCTCGGGTCCTCGGTGTTCAAGTGCTTACCGACATCGGTGGCTTCATGCCTCGGTGCTTCGGCATCCTCAGTGCCTCGAGAGCTACACGCCTCACCGTTTCGACGCCTCGAGGCCTTTCGAGCCCTGTGCAGCAGCGCCTTCGGTGCCACACTGCTCTAGAGCCTCGGTACCTCAGTGCTCCGGCATCCTCGAGGAGCAGCAGTGTGGAGTAGTGGTTAGGGCTCTGGACTCAGTGGGTTCAATCCCCGGTGGGGGACACTGCTGCTGTACCCTTGAGCAAGGTACTTTACCTAGATTGCTCCAGTAAAAACCCAACTGTATAAATGGGTAATTGTATGTAAAAATAATGTGATATCTTGTAACAATTGTAAGTCGCCCTGGATAAGGGCATCTGCTAATAAATAAATAATAATAATAATAATAACTGTATGCTTCAAGGTCTTTTTAGCCTTGCGCTCCAGTACCCTCGAGACCCTCGGGCCCCGGGTGCTCCATAGCCTCGGTACCTCGGTGTTCGACACCCTCTGTGCCTCGAGGACTCACATCACTCGCATTCGCGGGCTCAATGCAAAAGAGACTGACGTCTCCGCACAGTGACTATTTATTACCTTGGGAGGCGGGACCGACGACGTCACTCTGCAGAGGGGCTTATCGGCAGCTTTGATATAAAATGCTCAGCGAATACCTGACAAGCAGACATATGCCAAAAGTATCATTGGCGGTCATCTTCGAATTGAAAGGGAACCAAGATTATTCTATTGCGAAACATTATAGGAAAGCTGGACATGGATCTTCTCCACATTCACATAAGATTTGTGGGTGTGAAGAGGGTCACTGTCCTTACTCGGGGTGGCAATCTAGTGGACCTCCTTCTGCGACGAGAGGCACATTGGATACTTGCATTACAAGCGCTAGAACCATTTGGACATCTTCTCTTTCAGGGAACCAGGGTTACATCTGTAACCTATAGTTATTATTTCTAACTGCAATATGTTCAGCAATATGTAATTTTAAAGCTCTTTTTGTTTGGCTCACCTGTCCACACAGGCATGTCAGCATGTGAATTACACCAGTGGTATTGCAATTAATAAAACCTTTCATTTGTATTTTTCTGCCAGATCTGGGGTGAACAAAATACTTAGTGTTAGTTGTATTGGAACAATGTGTACAATGTCCGCACTTAAAATTACCATCAGGAGGGGTTGGCAACCACGATTTAGTTTGATCAATTTGAGGGCTAAACGAATGAACTAACATATCTCTAATATTCCTGGCACGTTTGACTGCAATACGCGGTGGACTATCCTGTATAATCTCCTTAAGGGAAAGATCGCTCTTCAAAATGGGCCAGGGTTTTAAAACGATCCCCCTAACATCATTCGACAGAGAATTAAACTCAGTAGAAAAGCAAATTGTTTGGTCACCTTTAAATCTTTGTTTTCTTTCTAAGAATATAATTCCGTTCTGTATCTTTAGCTTTTTGAATCGCTGACTTTAAATTGCGATCGTCATACCCTCCAGCTTTAAATTTACTAATTTCGAAACAAATCAAATTGTGTAAGAACTGTCCCGTTGGTATGTTTTTGATCAGGCCGTATGGGTGTTGACTTTCAGCAAGTAATGAAGAGTTACAGTCAGTTAATTTCGTAAACACAGTAGTTTGTAGTGTGCTAGTTTCATCTTTATAAAAGTCTAGAAAGTGTATTTGTTGTAGATCTCATTCACATTTGAATTGTAAGTTATTGTTCACAGAGTTGATACAGTGCCTTGCGAAAGTATTCGGCCCCCTTGAACTTTGCGACCTTTTGCCACATTTCAGGCTTCAAACATAAAGATATGAAACTGTAATTTTTTGTGAAGAATCAACAACAAGTGGGACACAATCATGAAGTGGAACGAAATTTATTGGATATTTCAAACTTTTTTAACAAATAAAAAACTGAAAAATTGGGCGTGCAAAATTATTCAGCCCCTTTACTTTCAGTGCAGCAAACTCTCTCCAGAAGTTCAGTGAGGATCTCTGAATGATCCAATGTTGACCTAAATGACTAATGATGATAAATAGAATCCACCTGTGTGTAATCAAGTCTCCGTATAAATGCACCTGCACTGTGATAGTCTCAGAGGTCCGTTTAAAGCGCAGAGAGCATCATGAAGAACAAGGAACACACCAGGCAGGTCCGAGATACTGTTGTGGAGAAGTTTAAAGCCGGATTTGGATACAAAAAGATTTCCCAAGCTTTAAACATCCCAAGGAGCACTGTGCAAGCGATAATATTGAAATGGAAGGAGTATCAGACCACTGCAAATCTACCAAGACCTCGCCGTCCCTCTAAACTTTCAGCTCATACAAGGAGAAGACTGATCAGAGATGCAGCCAAGAGGCCCATGATCACTCTGGATGAACTGCAGAGATCTACAGCTGAGGTGGGAGACTCTGTCCATAGGACAACAATCAGTCGTATACTGCACAAATCTGGCCTTTATGGAAGAGTGGCAAGAAGAAAGCCATTTCTTAAAGATATCCATAAAAAGTGTCGTTTACAGTTTGCCACAAGCCACCTGGGAGACACACCAAACATGTGGAAGAAGGTGCTCTGGTCAGATGAAACCAAAATCGAACTTTTTGGCAACAATGCAAAACGTTATGTTTGGCGTAAAAGCAACACAGCTTATCACCCTGAACACACCATCCCCACTGTCAAACATGGTGGTGGCAGCATCATGGTTTGGGCCTGCTTTTCTTCAGCAGGGACAGGGAAGATGGTTAAAATTGATGGGAAGATGGATGGAGCCAAATACAGGACCATTCTGGAAGAAAACCTGATGGAGTCTGCAAAAGACCTGAGACTGGGACGGAGATTTGTCTTCCAACAAGACAATGATCCAAAACATAAAGCAAAATCTACAATGGAATGGTTCACAAATAAACATATCCAGGTGTTAGAATGGCCAAGTCAAAGTCCAGACCTGAATCCAATCGAGAATCTGTGGAAAGAACTGAAAACTGCTGTTCACAAATGCTCTCCATCCAACCTCACTGAGCTCGAGCTGTTTTGCAAGGAGGAATGGGCAAAAATGTCAGTCTCTCGATGTGCAAAACTGATAGAGACATACCCCAAGCGACTTACAGCTGTAATCGCAGCAAAAGGTGGCGCTACAAAGTATTAACTTAAGGGGGCTGAATAATTTTGCACGCCCAATTTTTCAGTTTTTTATTTGTTAAAAAAGTTTGAAATATCCAATAAATTTCGTTCCACTTCATGACTGTGTCCCACTTGTTGTTGATTCTTCACAAAAAATTACAGTTTCATATCTTTATGTTTGAAGCCTGAAATGTGGCAAAAGGTCGCAAAGTTCAAGGGGGCCGAATACTTTCGCAAGGCACTGTATAATTGACAAATTGCTCAAGTTGTACTTTAGTTCCTGACCAAATTAATAATATGATATCAATGTAACGTTGCCATAACTGAATGTAAGGTAAAAACTACTACGATTTAATGTGCAATTGACTTTTATATTTCTGAATTTGAATTGCAAAAATTGTATCTAAAAGGTGTGTGTGAATGACCACCTGAAACTGATAATGACTGTTATTCATGCTATTTAGCCATTAGTATGTTTACCGTGGTTTTAAATATGTTTAAAGACTATTGCTTGTATAGAGAATTCCTTGGGGCTTTGGACTTAATTGAAACGCTGTCTTAATTTCTCCTTCGATGGGATTTCTCACTGGAGGACACTTCTATTTCCATATATCCCAGGACGAGGCACTCTGGATTTTAAAAGCTGTTCCTGAACACTTCTGTAGTGCCGGCATCAACATTTTCTACAGTAATATATTATACACACACACACACACACACACACACACACTGTCTCAGGTGGAAGGCTCTCTCTGGGAGCTGAACTAGGTGTGGGCTGCAGGTTTCAACAAGAGTGCGTGACTATAAAAACACAATCCCATATTGACAACCCAGAAAGAGAAAACAATAAGTCAGCCACTCAGCGTCCACAAAGCCCAGCCTGTACTGTGCCTGAGCTATTAAAACACCACATCAAGCTAAATATAGGAACACTACAAGAAACTTCCCAAATTCAATGACAAACGTTTCCACTGGGAGTCTTTGTCAATGTCAATGCCTCCCTCCACAGTGATGGAAATAGGAAACTGTTCCAGCTAGTGCCTCCTTCAGCCTACTTGACTCCACTGGACTAAATCCATTCTATACATGTAAGAACCGAACATACTTTTGCTTTTGCACTATAGTTACAATGGCATAAACTCATTTCTCCATGCACTTACATGTGAATATAAACACATGCACTTATCGATCAACACAAACAAGCGGAAACAAATCTGGAGGAAAAGCTTTTGTTTTTTTTTGCTCCTATATTAAAGTATGCTCTTATATTTTCACTTCTTTCCTGTGTTACAACAGAGGCCCATAGGAACCTATGTGTGGTCAGGAGATGGGGCTCCTAATACCTGTAACACAGGAAGGAAGAGAATAAGGAGTGTTGTGGCCGGATAAATAATATGTCTGGAAAATAAACATATCAACAAAGAAACAACAGGTGTGTCAGTAATCTGCCCCCTCTGCCCCCCCGGCCACGACTGGGATTTCAAACTTGGAGCTAGTTCAGTTAGAACAGAATAGTATAGATTAGGAATGACCAAGTTCATGACGATGTGATTAGCGATTATCTGGATATATTACAGCTGCTGTATCTATACACGGTATGCATGGGGTCTGTACTGGGAGCATGCTACTAACCTCGCAGTGTTTGCCAGTGAAACCCATTGCACAGTGACACAGGAATCCAACCTCCAGGTCTGTACAGAGACCTCCGTTCAGGCAGGGGGTGCTAGCACATTCACCCAGCCTGGTCTGGCAGTACAGCCCTGTGTATCCCGGCAGGCAGTGACATCTGTGGCCACTCGGCGAGTCCTGACAAGAAAACACACAGGAACAGTCACACAGTGGAAGGGCAGGACAAGCATCTCAGTCAGATACATACACCCCCAGTCCAGACCAGGAGTAACAGAGTAAGGGTGTGATTTATGAACATGCACATTCCTTATATCCACCATAGGCCTGTCCTGCATGTTTGTGTGGTCGGTGGCCACCTCTGATCATGCCGAATGTGTATTTCTCAGGCCCTCTTTACTGTGTCAGGCCCATGAGAGAAGAGAGTTGGACGCGTCATACAAAGAATGCAAGAGAATGTATACTCTCAACTTGATTAGAGCAGCCACCGAACACTTAACTGTATTACATAGTCATAAATCTAAATAAAAAAACAGACATAACTTGTGCTAAAGAATATCTTTACAAATGAAAAACGCTCAGGTCAAACTTAGCAAAATTATGCAGAACTGGTGGAAACTTGGTAAGGAGATTCTTCAAGTTAGCTATAGAAACCTTTGGGCTGGTAGCATCTTCAAGATATGAAGGCAGCACTAGTATGATGAAGGTACCAGCCACAATCTGTGTCTACTTGAGTTATTTTCACCTAAGTTTTAAAGAATTAGGGTTAGTCGATTTCTGCAGAGAGCTGCTCCTTTAATTGGCTGGTTATTTCATCTCAGCAGTGTCTTCAGGGAGACTGCAAGTCGTGTCAGACATTACAGGGAGCAGCTGGTTGGTAAATGACAGCAATGAATACTCTGAAGAGCGAGTAAAATGAACAGACTGCCTAAGGGATGCAGACTGTGAGATCTGTCAATCCGCAGTGGTATCATGCTTACCTGCATGACAGGTAAGATTTCACGAGTTTGACCACCTGGAGGAGCAGCACCCTCACTGCCCCAGCACACATACCCCACGCGGCCCCTTACTGTTACACACATACCTCACACTGCCCCCCATGCTGGCACTCTCCAGGGCAGGGATCGTTCCCTGCGAAGAAACAAGCAGACAAGCACGTCAGTGACCAGCCACCCGCGTCCCGAGAAGGGATCCTTCACCTACAGCATGTGGGACCTTATGACATACAGGCACCTCCAGCATTAAAAAAAGCATTCAATTCACTGTAACTAACATGCAGACAGATGGACAGCTGTCTTCATATGCCCCCAGACCGTGGCGTTCTCCACAGCTTGTGCTGGCGTATGTCCATCACAATTGAATAAATACTTCTCACGATATGAGACACACACACACACACACGTCTACACCAAATTGTGATAAGGAATTTCCTGTTCATTCTAAATGGGTACGTGCTTCAGACATGTGTAAAAATGTAAGTGTGGCATGCATACAGCCAGACAGACTGTCTTTGTCACACTTCCATTTTGACATATCTATGACGAACTTCTCCAGTACAGTGCAGTATAAGGGCATGGGGAAGCAGTATCTGCACAGCGTTGGCTTGTTCCTTACATCCTGTATACACACCCAGTCCAGGTGCAGATCAAAAAGAATTGCATGTCTAATTACGATGCCACTGTGGAAGGCAGCAGATTGTCTGCTTCACTGCACTGTGAGTTCTGGACTAGCTCCCTGTTGTGAATGAAAGGAGGATCAATTGAACATGTACAAATGGAGAGGGGAATACCAAATGAAAGTGTCCAGAGTATAAGGGTACCCCTGTGTAAGCAGCAGCGTGAGTGTTTTGGCTTGTCAGGTTTGCTACTCACACATGTCACAGTTCTGTCCGCTCCACCCTGGAGCGCAGACACAGAAATATCCTCCAATGAGATTCCTGCAGGCCAGCGCGTTCACACACAGCTGCAGCTCACACTCGTCAGCGTCTGGGAGCAGAGGAGAGGGGGTTCGTTACGGACGTACGGGACAGCACTGACTGGGTCACACACTCTGCAAGCCCGCAATTCAACAAGACCGGCTTTTATCTTATTGTATTTTAATTTTGTGATCAAAACAATAGGTTAAGATTTGAAAACATAATACATAATAAAACTTTCCTTTTTTTGTTGTATTTCCTGTACTGCAGATATATCATCCATAACCATTAAACTCTATACTATATATAATAGTGCTGAATTTAGAAATACAAATAAAAAAACCCAAAAAAAACTTTGTGATTGAATTTAAGTTTATTTTTGTATTTCTAATTTCCTATTGTAGATCAAGGAAAATCAATAATGCACAAACATGTTTTGTGCAAATCTAAAAACGTATCATGGGCACCTTTTATATTCATTCTGGATTTGTTACGTGTACAAAAAGCATTATGGCATTTTCCCCAACTGCAATGGAAATTTCACATCATTTATTTATTTAATTATTTATTGGCTCTAAAGAATCTAATACTCTCAATAACGTATGTTAAATAATGTTAATGTCAAGATTCAGGTATAAGGAATCATGTGATATATGTATGGATGTAAATCATGTCCTTTCAGAGCAGCTGGGGGATTGAGGCCCTGTCTCATTAGTTACCCAGCTGGCAGGTCTTGCCAGTCCACTGTGGCGGGCAGCTGCACTGAAATCCATTGTGCAGGTCCTGGCAAGTCCCTCCGTGGGCACAGGGGCTGGGCACGCACTCGTCTGTGTCTGCAGGGGCAACACAGATCAGCATGATCAGTGACACAGGCTGGCCCTGCAGATATTGGACCGTATTTGAACACCCTGAATGTGTTACTGCTCTTATAAAATGGCTCCCCAAGTGAATCAGTGAATCACATGAATCAGGCAGAGTGGTTCTGAAAGTCCCAAGCTGTGCTGGTGTGGTGACATATCTGCACAGACTGGAACTCCAATTCTATTCTTGGCATTTTATAAATTGTGTTAAATGAACGAATACAAACATTAAGGTATATGGAGGTATATGGTTTACCACTGTAAGTCTGCACTGTAGCATTGCTGTTTTCCTGTGGTTATACTAAGCTTTCCCCTTAGTTTACCATGTGTATTATTATTATGCTATACCATACATCTCTGGGCTTTACCATGCTTACTGTGCTTTATTATACTTTGCTACGCTTTTTACTGTGGCAAATGTTTAGAAGGGGCAGTACAAGACTAGTGCTAATCAGGTTAAACTAAGAGCTTGTTGCTGTAGTTTAATCATGTGGTCATTGTCCTGTGTACAGTACACAGCAGGCAGGTTTTTATAGTAATGTCACGCTGTGACAGAGATCGAATGAGTCTTAGTGTTAGATCTCCCTTTCGACCTGTGAGAGCACGGTGTACGAGGAACAGAGTACCCTTAATGAAATGGCACGACAATTTATTCCGTAGGGTAGATGGAAGTCGGTCAGTTCGGAAGGGGGCGGAGCTATGGCACCCGAGCTCAGTGACCCAGACGGTAAGCGGCGTGGCATCCGAGGACTGGAGGAGCGGATGCGCTCGTTAACCTCGGGGTCATGGGCAAGGGTATAAATAGGGGGCATGGCTTGAGTGATCTGTTCCTTTGCATATGGTTAAATTATATGACCAAGAAGGAGCCCGTTTGTGAGATCGACCGTGAGTGTTTTGTGTCTGTGTTCTAACACTGTGTGTCTTGTGTGTTGTTGTCTCACTAAAGATTACTGAGCACGATCCGGAGCTGCAGCCGCAGGCCAGCGACAAACCCGGACTTCACCACTCACCTTTTCACTACTGGAACTGTCTTTTGTTTTGCACCTTTTAGCACTTAAATCACGCACTGTCTTTGTGTTTGTGTTTAGTGTGGGTGTCGGAACGGGACTTTGGGGTTGCGGGTCAAACCCGTAGGATTATAACGAGAAGTGATACACGCCGCTGTATCACTTCCAGCATTATTATTAGTTACAGGTTTTGCCTTGAGGCTCTGGACATTTATTAATTTAAATAAACACCCTTGCACCTGTACCAACGTTTGTCTGTGTGATTCTTCTGCACTGCACTCACCTGCACGTCATTACCACTTTGCCACACGTGGTTGTCAGAAGTAAGGATGGACTACGCAACACTGTCGGCGCTGCTGGAGCAGCTGGACAGCAGACGGGAGGTGGAGGAAAGACGGAGAGAGGAGAGGTACACTGCGCTGATCGAGAGGGTCGGGCTGGCAATACCTCCCACAGCATCAGCAGAATGCAGCTTCAGAGCGCCCAAAGCACGGACGCAGAAAATGACGGCGGATGATGATCCAGAGGCATACCTGGTGGCATTTGAGCGGCTGGCTACCACCGCGTCATGGCCCCGACAGTTCTGGGCAAGCCAGCTGGGACCCTGCCTGATTGGGGAAGCGCAGGCAGCCTACCAGGCGATGGGGGATGACGACGCCGCTCAATATGACCTGGTAAAGCTGGCTATTCTCCGCCGTCTTAACATTACGGAGGAAACGCACCGAGTGAGGTTCAGGGAGTACAGGAGGTCCCCGAACGTACGCCCCAGGGTGGTCGCGCAGAAGCTCTGTGACCACATGATACACTGGCTCACCCCGGCGCTAAAAACAACTGCCCAGATGGGGGAGGCCATCGTCATTGAGCAGTTTTGTCATGTGGTCGGCGCCGAGACCCAAGGATGGATACGGCGCCACAACCCCGACACCCTGGAACAGGCAGTCAAGCTCGCTGAGGACTTCGAGGACTCCCTGGTATCCGCCCAGACCGGGCTACTCACCCCACCTCAACGGAGCGGCCGAGCCCCACCTCCTCTCTCTGCTCCATCAGCCCCACCACCAGGACCGGTTCAACGACCTCCAAGAGCACCAACCCCAATGGGCGACCTTGCCTCCTCTTCATGGAGACCAAGGTTGGCCCCCAGCTGGGGTAGAGGTGCTGCCCCTGCCCCGTTGCCATACCAGCAGCGGGACAGACCATTTAATACTGTGCCCTCCTTTCCCCCTACCTGTTTTAGGTGCCGCCAGCCGGGACATCAGGCTAGGTCATGCCCATCTGCGATGGAGTGTGACGTGGCCGTCTGTAATCTGGCATCTGAAGCGGGTAAGCGAGGGAAAAATGGTCGGGAGGGGCCTTGTATTGTTAAGGTGATTTTTGGAAATGTGAAAACCCATGCATTAGTGGACACAGGGTGTGGTCAGACCTTAATTAGAGCATCTCTCTTAGGCGGTATGGTGTGGCAGCCACAAGGTCAGGTGGCGATCTCCTGTATCCATGGAGACACGGCAACATACCCCACAGTAAAAGCATATTTATCGGTCGGTCCGATGAAACGTTCCCTGGTAGTTGGGGTAGCGGAAAGGTTACCACATCCCATTATTCTGGGTCGGGACTGGCCCAACTATAAAGATTTATTGAAATTAAGGGCAGTCCCGGCCATACACGCAAATGTGGCAGAAAAAGTAGAAGGGGAAATGATTGGTAATGTTTTTCCCTTTCAAGCGGAAATGTTCTCTTCCCTGTTCCGGCCGAAAAAAACAAACAAAGAGAGAAGGCTGCGGAAATGGGAGGGAGCGTTAATGAGACAAGGCTGGGGGCTGGTGGGAGCCTGTTATAACGGTGAAAAACGTCAGTCGAAGGGGGTCGGAACGCAGTGTGACCGAGAGGGCGAGGTTACTGGGCCATCAAGGGCAGATGTTACTCCCGCCCCGCTCAATATACCGGACATGTGGCACTCGAATGTGAACCTAGTGTGGGAGCAGGACAATGACCCATCACTGGTGCACATTCGGGGACAGGTCCGGTCCATTGAAGGTAAGGATGTTGAAGGCGCTGGGGCACTAGTATTTCCACACTTCATTATCAAGGGGCAATTACTATATAGGGTAAACCTGGCCGCGGGCACAGGACATCCTGTAACACAATTATTGGTCCCCCCGTCTTGTCGGCTGGAGGTCATGAGGCTGGCGCATGATATTCCTTTTGCGGGGCACCTCGGAGTTGACAAGACAAGGGAACGGATATTGGCTCGATTCTTTTGGCCAGGTCTTTATAAGGAAGTGTCGAAATATGTAGCCACATGCCCAGACTGCCAGAGAGTAGCGCCGGGTCGAGTGCGCCCCGCCCCTTTGGTCCCACTGCCGATTATTTCCACCCCCTTTGAACGCATCGCAGTGGACATAGTCGGCCCTTTGCTACCTTCTGACTCCGGGTATACGCATATATTAGTGGTGGTAGATTACGCAACGCGATACCCAGAGGCAGTTCCATTGAGGTCCACTAGTGCTGCTGCGATAGCCAAAGAACTAGTGCAGATTATGGCAAGAGTAGGGATCCCCAACGAGATATTGACTGATCATGGAACTAATTTCTTGTCAAATACGCTACAGCAGGTATATAAATTACTAAAAATACGTCCCATCAGAACGTCGGTTTACCATCCACAGACGGACGGTTTGGTGGAACGTTTTAATCAGACTCTAAAGGCGATGCTGAGACGATTTGTGAATCAGGAGCAAAAACATTGGGCATCGCTTCTTCCCTACCTCCTTTTTGCGGTGAGAGAGGTGCCGCAGAGTTCGACAGGGTTCTCCCCCTTCGAGCTCTTGTACGGCCGACAGCCTCGCGGCATTCTCGATCTGTTGAGAGAGGGGTGGGAGGAGCACAAAGGCTCGTCCAAAAATGTAGTGCAGCATGTGCTCCTACTGAGAGATCGCCTAGATTTGGTCGGTCGTTTGGCCCAAGACAATCTCAGATCGGCTCAGCATCGACAACAGCAGCATTACAATCAAAATGCATTAATCCGAACTTTTCGACCTGGAGACAAAGTAATGCTGCTACTTCCCTCAGCGGAATCCAAACTATGTGCTAAATGGCAAGGGCCATATGAGGTGATTCGGGCTATAGGAAAGGTGAATTACGAAATTAAACAGCCCGATCGCCGTAACAAAAAAGAAATTTATCATATAAATTTATTAAAGCCCTGGCAGGCAAGAGAGGTGTTATTTATAGCCCCAGGCAATATAGAGGATGATTTAGGGCCCGAGCTAGAACCCTCTAGCACAAAGAACATTTCGATGGGGGAACAGTTACTTCCTGATCAGCAACGTGAACTACGTAGGTTAATTGAGGAATTTAGCGATGTTTTTTCTAACACGCCCGGTAGAACTAACCTCGCTGAATATGACATTATCTCTCCCCCAGGTGTCACAGTGCGAGAGAGACCTTACCGGATCCCGGAAAGTCGACGGAGTGGCGTTCGCAAAGAGGTATGGGACATGCTCGAACTTGGGGTGATTGAGCCTTCCAGGAGCGAGTGGTGCAGTCCAATTGTGATAGTGGCCAAAAAGGACGGCACCAACCGCTTCTGCGTTGATTTCCGCAAGGTAAACGCTATTGCCAAGTTTGATGCGTATCCCATGCCTCGGGTCGACGAACTCCTAGATAGACTGGGGACGGCGAGGTTCATCTCCACTCTGGATCTGACGAAGGGATATTGGCAGATCCCGTTAACTCGTAGTTCTAGAGAGAAAACCGCATTTTCAACACCAGAGGGGCTGTTTCATTTTACAACCATGCCGTTTGGGTTACATGGTGCGCCTGCTGCCTTCCAGAGACTGATGGACCAGGTTTTACACCCACATCGTGAATATGCGGCAGCGTATATTGATGATGTGGTCATTTACAGCTCCACCTGGCGAGAGCATTTGGCTAGGATCACAGCCGTCCTTCAGTCTCTAAGGGCAGCCCGGCTGACAGCTAACTTGCGAAAATGTGCGTTTGCCAAAAAAGAAACGCAATATTTGGGGTTTGTAATGGGGAATGGCAGGGTGAAACCCGTTGTCTCCAAGGTCCAGGCCTTGGTAGACGCGGCAATCCCCAAAACCAAGGCTCAAGTGCGGTCGCTACTGGGGTTAGCCGGTTATTACCGCCGCTTTATCCCAGAGTATGCCACAGTGGTTAATCCCTTAGTTGACCTCACCAAAAAGAGCGCACCAAATTCAATTAAATGGTCAGAAGAATGTCAGGGGGCGTTTAATACTGTTAAGCAGAGACTTTGCCAGGCCCCTGCTCTCATCACGCCAGACTTCACTAAGAGATTCATCCTCCACACCGATGCTTCGGATGTCGGCTTGGGTGCAGTCCTGTCTCAAATGGTAGGCGGAGTAGAACACCCTGTTCTGTACATAAGTAAAAAAATGCTCCCTCGGGAGCGCAACTACTCCGTCGTCGAAAAAGAGTGTTTGGCCATTAAATGGGCTACTCACTCTTTAAGATATTACCTGCTGGGACACTCATTTGATCTTGTCACTGACCACGCCCCACTCAAGTGGTTAAGCACAATGAAGGACAGCAATGCCCGGATAACTCGGTGGTATCTGGCATTGCAGCCCTTCATGTACCATATGGTACACCGTGCAGGGAAAGACCACCAAAATGCGGATTATTTTTCCCGGGAGGGGGGAGTAATGGGAAAGGTAGGTTTAGCCGAGTGTTCCTTCGGCTCCACTCTGAGCGGTGGGATATGTGACAGAGATCGAATGAGTCTTAGTGTTAGATCTCCCTTTCGACCTGTGAGAGCACGGTGTACGAGGAACAGAGTACCCTTAATGAAATGGCACGACAATTTATTCCGTAGGGTAGATGGAAGTCGGTCAGTTCGGAAGGGGGCGGAGCTATGGCACCCGAGCTCAGTGACCCAGACGGTAAGCGGCGTGGCATCCGAGGACTGGAGGAGCGGATGCGCTCGTTAACCTCGGGGTCATGGGCAAGGGTATAAATAGGGGGCATGGCTTGAGTGATCTGTTCCTTTGCATATGGTTAAATTATATGACCAAGAAGGAGCCCGTTTGTGAGATCGACCGTGAGTGTTTTGTGTCTGTGTTCTAACACTGTGTGTCTTGTGTGTTGTTGTCTCACTAAAGATTACTGAGCACGATCCGGAGCTGCAGCCGCAGGCCAGCGACAAACCCGGACTTCACCACTCACCTTTTCACTACTGGAACTGTCTTTTGTTTTGCACCTTTTAGCACTTAAATCACGCACTGTCTTTGTGTTTGTGTTTAGTGTGGGTGTCGGAACGGGACTTTGGGGTTGCGGGTCAAACCCGTAGGATTATAACGAGAAGTGATACACGCCGCTGTATCACTTCCAGCATTATTATTAGTTACAGGTTTTGCCTTGAGGCTCTGGACATTTATTAATTTAAATAAACACCCTTGCACCTGTACCAACGTTTGTCTGTGTGATTCTTCTGCACTGCACTCACCTGCACGTCATTACCACTTTGCCACACACGCATATATACAGAACAGCCATGCTTGTGCATCTCTCCTGCATACAGAACGTTTACACTGTCATCTCTAATCCTATCAATACCGTACATTTCCTTTCCTAACCCAGGCTGCTAAAGGCATCCCCTTGAAAATAATCATTATTATTTGTTTAGTTTAGCAGACGCCTTTATCCAAGGCGACTTACAGAGACTAGGATGTGTGAACTATGCACCAGCTGCAGAGTCACTTACAGCTACGTCTCACCCGAAAGACAGAGCACAAGGAGGTTAAGTGACTTGCTCAGGGTCATACAGTGAGTCAGTGGCTGAGGTGGGATTTGAACCGGGGACCTCCGGGTTACAAGCCCTTTTCTTTAACCACTGGACCACACAGCCTCCTATAATCATGCAATACTTCCTTTGTAGAGATCTTTGAATATATTTCTACAGGATTTGTATTTCTAAGGGACAATAGCTGGGTCCAGTCTTGGTTCGTGGTTTATCACTCAATAGCGCTGAATTTTGAAATACTAAAAGAAACTTAATAAGTTCAATGACAAACTGGAAGCATTGGTTTCTGGTTTTATAACTATCAACACTGTTATCTGCTCTTGAACTGCCCCGATATCAAATCATACTGTGTTTTGTATTTGCTTTTATTAGGACTGAAGTCATTGTATTTTGTATCTTGCTCTTAATTGTACTGAAATTCTTGATATGTATTTTTTGTATACAACTGTAAGTCGCCCTGGGTAAAAATAATAACGCCCCCTGCCCCCTCAACCCCCCACCCCATTAAGAGTTTGGAGAGGTTACCCTCCGTGCAGGTGGGTCCACTCCAGCCCGCAGGACACAGGCACTGGAATCCAGAAGAGTCTTCAACGCAGGTGCTTCCATTAGCACAGGGGCTGGACAGACAGGCATGCTCCACTGAAACACACAGACACACAGCCTTCAAACACACACACAGCAGCTCAACAGCAAACTCAACAAAAACAGATCCGTAACTAATTTGTAGCTAAGCTTCAACTTATCAAGTTGGAGGTTTTAAATAATTCATAAATCTTATCTGTTGTGCTGCCATTCACTTTGTTGGTCACATATATGTAGTTACATGTTACAATAAACTGCACAGTACAGGCACAAATATCGCAACAACAAATTATTATTTAGAGATGGAGACTGTATTGTCAATTTTTTCCTCACCCACACCCCTTACTTATTAAATACCCTGGTATCTCTGAATAGAAAATCGACTCCTCTTTAAAAATATGCTTGCTAAAAGATGTGTTTCTTTCAAAACTGCACATGTAGCCAAAGTGCCAGACAGGCAAGATTTATGAAATCATTCTGTTAGCTACATGTACTTCCATTTTCTTTATGTAATGACTAATTTTCTTACCACAACAAAATATATATATATATATATATATATATATATATATATATATATATATATATAAACCTCTAAATTTGACTCTGAGAATCATCATCTGCCAGTAATTTAGTTTTGTGTGTGTGTGTGTGTGCGTGCTGCGTTAATCTTCTTTTAAAAACAACAGTTAAAGCTAAGAGATTATGGGCTAACAAATCCAGAACATCCTGTTTTACACTTCAAATGGTAACCTTGCACAGTCACTACCAAAAACTATGATGTGAATCATCACAATAATACAGTGAGCTGCTGCTGCTGCCGCCGCGGCTCACCGATCTCGCAGGTCCGCCCCCGGAAGCCCTCCTCACAGATACACTGGTACTCGTTGGGCTCAGTGTTGACACAGGTGCCCCTGTTCAGACAGGGCTGGTGAGTGCCGCAGTAATTCAGATCTGTGGGCGACAAACACAGAGGAAAACATCAGTCACTACGGGGGTTAGCATTGTTGGGGAGTAAGGCATTACATGTAATCTGATTACTGTAATCCGATTACATTTTTCAGTAACTTGTAACTGTAATGGTTCCTTTTCCAGACAGGTACCAAAATGTAGAGAAGTTACTTTTTGTTACATTTAAAAAAAAAAAAAAAAAAAGGACTACGACTAATGCGTAACGTTGAAATGAACCCTTACGTGTCACTTCAAAGTGCTTTTCACCTTGCTAGAAAATGGAGTTAGAGGAGGGAAAGAGAGGGCTCTGTAAAATGTAAAATGTTTGTTTGTTTGTTTATTTGTTTTGTTTTAAACAATACGTTTCTGTACAATATTGTTCAAGTGACTTGCAGCTGTAACAGATTGCTTTTTAAATGTAACTTTGCCACCACTTAGTAGCTTAGGCTTTTTAAAGTTCAAACGTTATCCAAATGCTAAATTTTCAGAAGCGTGTCTGATAAACATTATCAGAATCCCGCGTGTTAAATGTTTGTGTTTATACAGCAGTAACCTGCCCCTATTAAGTTTCAATTGTACTTCAAAGTAATTGTAGCCAACAAAATAGTTCCATTCACACTGTAGCACAGTCCAAGCAGGTCAAATCAGAGCTATCATATCGTGATAAAGCAAAGCAGATCCCCTTATATGACAAGATAGCTTTCAACGAGTCAGCCAGTGGGGGTCAGTATTTCTTACAGTATATAACTTCTTGTACACAAGTTTCATTATAATTAGTTAAGCGGTTCTCAAATTATACAGACATGTGTACTTGTGACAAATACATACAGATTTAGAACCCCAGATTCTGACTTCAAAAGTCCTGAAGTTTCTAACCCATGTTTATATTGGAGCCCAAGGGCTGTATTACAGAACAATTTCCTAACTTGCTTTCCTATCTTACCTTTCATGGCTAGGACAGGATTTTTCCGAACTTGGTATTACAAAAGCATCTCCTAAGCCAGCAGTGCATACACATTTCCTAAGTGTCTCATCCTATCCTAACATTAGTTAGGAAATCCTATCTAAACGCCAATCTTGTTCGTAAACGACTGATCGAGTCTGAATAGAGCAGGTTACATCTCAAGCTTCAGGGAACTGTCACCAGAATATACATGTTTTTAAGTTATGGCGTCTAAACTCGATTCAGTTGTGGCAACGAAATACAGAGTCGTATTTTACTCGGGAAGAGAATAAGGTTTTGATCGCAGAAAAAATCTACAATGAAATCTAGTTAACAATAAATAAATACCAGTATTAAAAAAAAAAAAATAAGCAATGCTTATTCAATTTCAGTCATAAACGCCATTTTAGTTTACTTAGGAATGCCAACACACAACAGTTACACAGGTTGAAGTAAAGCTAGAAATAAGAACAAATGCAGTGGCGTTCGTGCCTCCGGTGTGTAATATAATTGTGTACATAAAGAGTCCAAACTTGTATTTTTCGAGTTACATTACATATATGAGCCGCTGGTTATAGTTCAATAGAGCGTCTCGCTGTGTAATACAATAATGACAGAATCAACACAGGATACTTCATATCTTATTCCTCACTAAATCTTAAAATATCAAATCATCATAATTATCATAATCACTGACAACTTGTGAGCGCATCTAACTCCAACTCCATACTGTCCTGTACATAACACTTCTCTCAAGGGAGGTGGGGCTGGATCTAGACATTACACGTAGCTTACTGTTAAGGTACACAAAATATACTAAGGGATCACTCTGGTTCACTATGGAATACTCAGTATATAATAAGACCTAAATGCTCCAAAATATTTGTGCAATACAAAACTTAAAATCTAAAGCAAAACAACACTAATACATGTGCAACATTTTCTTTTGTTGGTTTTTTTTGGGGGGGGGGTGGGTTTGCATGGTTTGTTCAGATCTTGCAAACTAACAATTTTCTTTTTCCAACTGACAGATAGGAAAGGTTCCACCAATCCTAAATGTTAGGAAAGGAACTTAGGAAATTACCAAGTTAGGAACATTCTGTAATATGCAATTTCCTATATTAAATTAAGATAGGAAAACCAGTTAGGAGAGCATTTTCTCTAATATCAACTCTCCTAGACTTGTAAGGACATTCTGTCTCTGAAGATGAGACAAGAACGTCACTTTTGTAATATACTTTTGTAATATGGCCCAAGGTTAATATTGGTAGCCTGTTACATTCAAATAATTATTTATGTACCACAGCAGGTTCAAACTTGCTGTCTATATCTCATAGGTGATTAAGGAATGTATTTACTTTCCCTTTTTAATTAAAAGTAATTATATAGTTCAGTCGCTCCAGTATTGAGTTCTTGCTGTTTTTCTCTGCCTGACTTTGAGCTTGTCTGGAAAATCCTAAATGCTCGGACCGAAAAGCCTTCCTCGTGACGAAGGATGTTCAGCCCTGGCAGTTAGAATTCTCCAGACAAGCTGAAAGCAGCTCAAAACCAGCCAAAGCCAGGACCACTCAGAATGATTGCAGCGCTGCACAAGGGTATGAATATGTGTTCATTATCACTGACAAAAACAAGGTTCAATGCTTTGGGGCTATATCTCTGGTTGAGGAATTGTGACTGATTTTGTAAAAATGAGTCACATATGACCAATGAAACAGGCTGGGTAGACATGGGCGAGGGTGGGATTATCTGTCTGTCAGCAGTGCCCCCATATCACAGACAGACAGGCAGGGAGATAGACAGGGAGACAAACATACAGACAGGCAGGCAGATAGACAGACAAACAGACAGACAGGTAGACAGAGAGACAGACAGACAGGCAGGCAGGCAGGCAGGCAGGCAGGCAGGCAGGCAGGCAGACAGGCAGACAGGCAGAGAGACAGACAGTCAGGCAGGCAGGCAGATAGAGAAACAGACAGGCAGGCAGGCAGGCAGACAGGCAGGCAGGCAGGCAGGGTTAGTTGTAGTTGGTGTTGTGTTATTGCAGTTGGGTTGGTGCTGGTAGTTACCCTTGTTGCAGAGCAGGCCTCCCCAGTTGGTGTCGCACACGCATTTCCAGGGCTCGGTGCAGGAGCCATGCACACAGCCCGGGAACGTGACACACTCCTCACAGTTCGGGCCCTGCCAGCCATAGTGACACCTAGAGGAGAGGAGGAACACAAGCAGGTCAGCATGTACACGGGAGAGGAAACATGGCACTGCAGTGAAACCTACAGGAGGGGAGGGCCAGGCTGCACTGATCTCAGAACAGGGTACAGGTCTCAGGACAGGGTACCAGTTTGGGGAGCGAGGCGTGAGAGCCAGTCCACTGCCTATCACTCCTGCCTTTCACCTCTGGAGATCTGAGTTCTTGAACACTGTACAAATGATAACAGTAATGATTATAATGATAATATTATTGTGTTGATAAATGGCCGCTGCCTTCCTGTCCTGTAAGTGCTGAGCGTCACAAAGCCGTCTCCCATGGAAACGGGGCTGGGGAAACCTGTGACCTCACTTCCCTGCTCCCAGGCCAAGGATGCGTTTCCATAGCAACCAGTTCCACTACAAGACAACACCGGCAGGGGTAATAGCTATAGGGCCCCGGTCTGGCAGGGGCAGGGCAGTTGAAGCTCCCATCAATCACTGGGGTTTTGAAGCAGGCGGACTGGAGAGAGGATGTGAGCACACCCTGGGCAGACAGGATGCTTAGAGGGGTTTGTATTGTCCAAGGGGGAGACAAGGGCACTCCTGAATCACTTCAGAAACATACCGATCCACACAGTTAAGGTAGAATTAACCAGGTGTGTACTAAATTATATTTGGTTTCTTATTTTTCTATTTCTGCTTTTCATTTTTAACCTTGAAGTGTTTGAGATGGTTCACAGCAATATGTTCTCTAGTAAAGACCGTTGCAGCTTCTAGCTGGGTCCTCACAAAGGCTTGTTGCATCGTTGGAGTTTAAACAACGTCATGTATAGTGATCCAGGAAGCAGCAACTTCATTCATAGCCTTTTTTTGCATATACTAAATATAAAATATAAAAGTATAAAATATAAAAGTATCTAGATTAAAAACTGTTTTTAATTGTTCTATATTTACAAGCTGGATTTGTATCTTAATTGTTATAATTTTACAATTAAACTGTAGATTTCATTTTTTTTTTTAATTCCAATTTTATGACATTTTTGTATTTTAACTTTTTTAATGGTTCTATTTTTACAAACTAGCTTTTTATCGTACTTTTTTTTCTAATTTTACAATTAAGACCTATTTATAAAAATTTGCATTAGACTGTTTTCCATGAAGAGCTTTGGGACCCTTGAGATGCAAACTGCATTCTATTATATAAAATATAAGCAAAAGAACCAAAGATTTTCTACAGCAGAAACAGAAGTAAAGAGTTCAGAGTCCTATTCCTTATAAGAGGTAATACTGTATAATATATATAGCTTGGTTAGCACTCCTTTAAAAGGGGGCAGGGATAAAAGGTTAAGTTTAAAAAATCATCCTTAACTATTAAAAACTCAATAGTGTCGAATATTGAAATACTAAAAGAAAGTTAAATTCTGCATTCATGGGTTTAGAGCTTTTAACTCGTCTCACCAACAGGGGGCGACAGAATCTGTAGCGGCAGGGCATCACAAAACACTGCCTGTTACACAGACTTCTAGCTGAATTGTATTTGTTTTAGTATTGAAATAAAACTCTTAATTTATCTTTTGCAAAACCCAGACATTTTGAATTAAAAATCCATAGAAATGAAAATAACGGGCTGGTGGGAAACATGATTCCGTCATGTAAGGATGTGGCGTGAGATGTACGGTGCAAGGAAAGAGAGACACTGTGTCATCGTTTGCCCTCTTCAGTGGCACCTGTTCAATGTCAGCCCCCCCCCCCCCTCCTTCCTACCTCCCTCCTCCCTCACTTTCAGAGTACTAGCCATTCCACTTCCTTTGTGTGATCCAACAGGCAGATCATTCGGAAATCACTTCACTGTGGAGTGCTGCCATTTGGAAAAACTTTCACTCTCCTGTTATAACAAACCCGCAGAGAGGAAATGGCAGCCCAGCTCTCAAGGGAGGGGGGAGGGCTTTTCTTTTTTCTTTTTGTGGCATTTGTGAACTCTCTCCCCTCTCCCACTCACATCACCCCCCTCCCAAGTAATAAAACATTTCCATCTGCACCGTGAAACCAGTCTGTAGAACTCAATCTCATCTCGATCCCAGTATCAAACTGGGGCTGCCGCTGGTTCCATCTGCAGTCTACAATCTACAATCCAATCTGCAACTAGACAAGAGTCAAAGATCACCTGTACGCATCATGCTTTTGTATCACTGCGGTGTTTAAATTAATTCACCAGCCTCCAATATTTTCCTCACAGTACAGTATATTCACAGCCTTCATATTCTGCCTACATATTGTTTACTGCAGTCTGAGAAACCGGCCTCTCCCATCCTTCTCATTGGACGCTCATTAAGTCACTTCCACCATCAGTGTGACAGACAGAGTCCAATTATAATGGATTTGACTGCTGAGTCTGATTTCAAACCGCTTTTAAACCAGTGTGGATTAAGGTCTTGGCTCTGCAGTGGATGCAGTGTGGATGAGGGTCGTGGCTCTACAGTGGATGCAGTGTGGATGAGGGTCGTGGCTCTGCAGTGGATGCAGTGTGGATGAGGGTCATGGATGCAGTGTGGATGAGGGTCAAGGCTCTGCAGTGGATGCAGTGTGGATGAGGGTTGTGGCTCTGCAGTGGATGCAGTGTGGATGAGGGTCGTGGCTCTGCAGTGGATGCAGTGTGGATGAGGGTCGTGGATCTGCAGTGGATGCAGTGTGGATGAGGGTCGTGGCTCTGCAGTGGATGCAGTGTGGATGAGGGTCATGGATGCAGTGTGGATGAGGGTCGAGGCTCTGCAGTGGATGCAGTGTGGATGAGGGTCGTGGCTCTGCAGTGGATGCAGTGTGGATGAGGGTTGTGGCTCTACAGTGGATGCAGTGTGGATGAGGGTCGTGGCTCTGCAGTGGATGCAGTGTGGATGAGGGTCATGGATGCAGTGTGGATGAGGGTCAAGGCTCTGCAGTGGATGCAGTGTGGATGAGGGTTGTGGCTCTGCAGTGGATGCAGTGTGGATGAGGGTCGTGGCTCTGCAGTGGATGCAGTGTGGATGAGGGTCGTGGATCTGCAGTGGATGCAGTGTGGATGAGGGTCGTGGCTCTGCAGTGGATGCAGTGTGGATGAGGGTCATGGATGCAGTGTGGATGAGGGTCGAGGCTCTGCAGTGGATGCAGTGTGGATGAGGGTCGTGGATCTGCAGTGGATGCAGTGTGGATGAGGGTTGTGGCTCTGCAGTGGATGCAGTGTGGATGAGGGTCGTGGATGCAGTGTGGATGAGGGTCATGGATGCAGTGTGGATGAGGGTCGTGGCTCTGCAGTGGATGCAGTGTGGATGAGGGTCGTGGATCTGCAGTGGATGCAGTGTGGATGAGGATTGTGGCTCTGCAGTGGATGCAGTGTGGATGAGGGTCGTGGATGCAGTGTGGATGAGGGTCGTGGCTCTGCAGTGGATGCAGTGTGGATGAGGGTCATTGCTCTGCAGTGTGGATGATGGTCGTGGCTCTGCAGCATGGATGAGGATTGTGGCTCTGCAGTGGATGCAGTGTGGATGAGGGTCGTGGCTAGCAGAGTGGAAGGTGAGGCTGTGCGTCTCCTTACCTGCACTCTCCAGGCTGCTTGCAGTACCCATGCACCGGGTGACAGCCTTGCTTGCAAATAGCTGCAGGGAAGAAAAATCACAAGTATGTAACATGCAGACCCTGATACAGCTGTGAATACACAACAAGAGCAATGCGAACAGCAAAAAGAAAGATCACCAAGACAGATATCTCCATACAGCCCTTAAGCAGATAGGAACAGGGAAGCTAATCCTCTTATATCAGACAATACACTTTGCTCTGCTTTTATACAGAGCACATCTATCAAGCTAATTTTAATGAGTAACAATTTCAGTTGTCATTTTCATTTATTATATTAATTTCCTTATATGGAAAAGGTGTAAAATTACTGTGCAGACTTTCAATGGAGACTTCTAACTTCCATATAAGAAAGCCAGGTGCACTGCAATGATCCCTGGCAAGGTTTTCACTGCCTCTCTCTCCCTGCCGCCCACCTTGCCGGCACTCCACTCCCATCCAGCCTTCGCTGCAGACCCTGTTGCCCCCGGCGTCGCAGACATGGTGCCCGAAGAAGTCATCGCGAGCCCGGCAGAACTTGTTGCAGAACGGCCCGAAGTAGTTCTCCCCACAGTGGACGCGCACCTTGTATTCCACGCTGGCGACTCGGCCGTGGTGACGCAGAGGCTGCCACTCGCCGGGGTTCAGCATCCCCGAGTGAGTCACCCGCTCGATCAGCTGCTCCAGAGCTGGGGACAGACAGACATGTCACACAGACACACAGACACAGACATGTCAGACAGACACACAGACAAGTTATACAGACAGACACACAAGCCAGTAACATATAATAACCGAAAATATGCAAATATCACAGATGGACGGATGGATGAACAGACCATATAACCTCAGAATCGGATATTTTCAGTAATGGATGCTAAATAATGTTCATGCCAAGTTTCATGACAAGTGGATAAGCGGTTCAACAGATATATGAGAACTGTACCGTATTCAGATGCAGCCCAAATTTACCATGCTCAATTTGAGGAAAAATTAAAACATCAAATAAATATACATTTACAATGATAACACCTCAATAACGCTGTTGCATCGTACAAAACTGACACGAAACAGTGTTGTAGATTAACAATGGAGCTTGTTTATTGTGCTGCGTACTAAGATAGTACTTAAGATGACGTCTCTGTCGTACGCACACCCCTCACTCACTTACAGCATCACGCATCCAGGCAACAGCAACACTCCACAACATCAGGCAACATGTAACCCAACAACCACACCAGCATTGATCGCATTGCAGACACAACAGTGAGAACGGTATGCACAATACCAACTAAAATAACATATGCATATGGAGATTACTCACACCTGTGAACTGTGGTATTGCTTGGCATGTCGAAAAATACGGGGGTCTGATCAGCATTTCCGATCTGTCCAAGCTGGTGCTGTTTGTTACAAACACTGAAATTGTAAAAACTTCTGAAAATGGCTGCCTGTATGTCATGGATGATTCGAAACCGGGCAGTAATGTTTTGGTTTGTCTTTTCTCAGCAGTAAGTCACGTTGCTGCTTGCATTTTTGAGAAGCAAAAAATGGTTAAAAAAAGTGTGTCTTAAATTCGAAGGCATGCGGTATACATAGGCACGACTGTCTCCACTGTACACCCTTGGCAGGGTGTTTCATCCCTAGAACTGACGGAAGTTTTTAAAATCCTAAAAGAAGTTGAAAAAGTGAGGCCAATAAACAATTTTATTATTATTTCTTTATTTAGCAGACGCCTTTATCCAAGGCGACTTACAGAGACTAGGGTGTGTGAACTATGCATCAGCTGCAGAGTCACTTACAACTACGTCTCACCTGAAAGACGGAGCACAAGGAGGTTAAGTGATTTGCTCAGGGTCACACAATGAGTCAGTGGTTGAGGTGGGATTTGAACCGGGGACCTCCTGAGTACAAGCCCCTTTCTTTAACCACTGGACCACATAGCCTCCAATTTTAGTTACAGCACATACTGTAGACCAGGACCGGAGGAAACAGCTGGAAACTGAGTGAAGACAGACGTAAGACAGTGGGTAGGACTTTTTCTGAGTGGTGAGGGTACTGCATGGGTTACCTAACCATACTGGGATCCTGTAAGACTCCACTCAGTCTGCTGGGGTATCAATCATCCACTAAGATCCAGGCATTCTCCTTCTTAAATATGTTTTTTACAAGTTTTATTTCCTTTTTAAAAGCTTGGTGAAACTGTCCACTGGTTCCCATAATTCCTTTTCTAAATTGGCCCTATGCTGCACGAGCTTTCTGAGATTCTCATCCCAGCAATCTGACAGGATCACTCCTAATGCTGTCTGACAAGGAATTAGCTGCTGAGAGAGAGAGAGAGAGAGAGAGAGAGAGAAAGAGAGAATGAAGAGAGAAAGAGAGAGAGAGAGGGATATAATGAGAAGGTAATGAAAATTAGTGATATTGAAGACCTAGAAGTTATTAGGTAAGCAAATAAGATGTATCATGGTAACATATGTTAAAATGACTGATTTACAGTGTGTGGAATAACTTCTTGAGTTCAAGATACATCTAAACTGTCAGTGTGATGGATGTATATATATATATATATATATATATATATATATATATATATATATATATATATATATAATCTAATGCCAAGTTTCCTACTGGGAATAATACATCATTCTGAACATTTGATGGACTGCCAATATAGACATGTGATTGGAACTTGATTTGTAAAGAGAGATGAGAGAGAGGGAGTGAGAGTGCATGCGTGGGAAAGAGATAGGAAAGAAGCCAGTTTAATCCGTCCGCTGTCCTCGCTCCATTCATAAACTCTGATGTCAGAGAGAAGCCCGATGAAATCTCCTAATCCAGGTTTAGCACTGACTGCTGGGAGCACTGTTCACTGATCAACCTCCCTCCTCCCCCCAGAAATCAATCTGATTAGGACTACGCTTTCTGCCACAGTAAAAAGCGTAGCAAAGTATAATAAAGCACAGTAAGCATAGTAAAGCCCAGAGATGTATGGTATAGCATAATAAGGTATGGAAAATAAATAATGAGCATGGCTAATTATGGTAAACTATGGTAAACGCATAGTATAAGCATGGGCAAACTGCAATATTTACTGTGCAATATTTTTATTTAAGGGGAATGTCGGCAGGAAAGGGTTCATTTTTCGTGTACGACACCCTGGAGAATACGGCAGTCATGCTGTGTCTCAGGTCTCAGTGCCTGTGGGGTTTCCATACCTCTGAAAATATGATTGCTAGCTTAAATGGTTACATTTGTCATAAACCATCACAGCAAGCAGCTTCATAATTTCAGGGTATTACAGGGTATGCTTTTCATTAAAATCAAATAAAGTGAAATGTAAGACTTATGAAAAGTCTTTAAATATTTTAGCAGCCATAGGTGTAGCTACGGGGGCAGATGCTTAACAATATGAAGTGTCTCCAAGCCATTTGAATTATAAATAAAGACAGACAGACAGACAGACAGTAAGGGCCCCCCTCTATACAGGCAGCACAGCGGCTTGTCTCGTCAAGCTGTTTTGCATTACATCTCTCGCTAAAGTGAAGCGTGTGGTTAGAGTCTGGAAGCCTCTGCATTTCCATAACTCCCCAATCACGTCATTATCTTGGAGAGAGCGGAGTGGGAAACATGCTTCCCTCTGGAGCACTTCCCAGGCTTCGCGGCGACAGGGAAACTTCAACTCCAGAGGGAGAAAAAATGCTCTCTTCGGCGCATATTCCACACAAACAGAAAAGCATTCTCTCAAACACGTTTACTGTGGGTTTACAACTAGCTTGATCCCGCTCCCCTATGCTGCTCCCTCCTCTCCTGTGCTGCGCCCTGCTCTCCTGTGCTCTACCCTGCTCCCATGTGCTGCACCCTGCTCCCCTGTGCTGCACCCTTTTCCACTGTTCTGTACCCTGTTCTGCACCCTGCTCCCATGTGCTGCACACTTTTCCACTGTTCTGTACCCTGTTCTGCACCTTGCTCCCCTGTGCTGTACCCTGCTCCCCTGTGCTGTACCCTGCTCCCCTGTGCTGTACCCTGTTCCACTGTGTTGTATTATGCTCCCCTGTGCTGCACCCTGCTCCCACTGTTCTATTTTCCTTTTTGTTCATTTTCAGCTGATTTTAAAATGCCTGAGAATCGAGAGACGTGCTGAACCTGCATCTCTTTCCCACCACATGTAGATTAGAGTCACAATGCTGAGCAGGGCCTTTGGAGAGAGAGAATCAATCAGCTGTCTCCAGTACTGGCATGAGAACCAGTCCAACAGGAAGCAATCACTCAATCTTGTAGATATGGCATAGATATAAGTCAGGTGGTGGCTAGATTAACACACTGACACGAAACAAGCAATGCTGTACTACAGACGTGCTCAAATTTGTTGGTACCCCTCCACAAAAAACGAAGAATGCACAATTTTCTCTGAAATAACTTGAAACTGACAAAAGTAATTGGCATCCACCATTGTTTATTCCATATTTAATAGAAATCAGACTTTGCTTTTGATTTTTTATTCAACATAATATTGTAAATAAGAAAACAAATGAAAATGGCATGGACAAAAATGATGGGACCGCTAACCTAATATTTTGTTGCACAACCTTTAGAGGTAATCACTGCAATTAAACGTTTTCTATAGCTCTCAATGAGACTTCTGCACCTGTTAACAGGTAGGCCTACTCTTCCTGAGCAAACTGCTCCAGCTGTCTCAGGTTTGATGGGTGCCTTCTCCAGACTGCAAGTTTCAGCTCTTTCCATAGATGTTCGATAGGATTCAGATCAGGACTCATAGAAGGCCACTTCAGAATAGTCCAATGTTTTGTTCTTATCCATTCTTGGGTGCTTTTAGCTGTGTGTTTTGGGTCATTATCCTGTTGGAGGACCCATGACCTGCGACTGAGACAGAGCTTTCTGACACTGGGCAGTACGTTTCACTCCAGAATGCCTTGATAGTCTTGAGATTTCATTGTGCCCTGCACAGATTCAAGGCACCCTGTGCCAGGCGCAGCAAAGCAGCCCCAAAACATAACCGAGCCTCCTCCATGTTTCACTGTAGGTATGGTGTTCTTTTCTTTGAAAGCTTCATTTTTTCGTCCGTGAACATTGAGCTGATGTGACTTGCCAAAAAGTTCCAGTTTTGACTCATCTGTCCAAAGGACATTCTCCCAGAAGGATTGTGGCTTGTCAATATGCATTTTAGCAAATTCCAGTCTGGCTTTTTTATGTTTTTCTGTCAAAAGTGGAGTCCTCCTGGGTCTTCTTCCATGGAGCCCACTTTTGCTCAAAAAGCGACGGATGGTGCGATCAGAAACTGACTTACCTTCACCTTGGAGTTCAGCTTGTATCTCTTTGGCAGTTATCCTTGGTTCTTTTTCTAACATTCGCACTATCTTTCTGTTCAATCTGGGGTCGATTTTCCTCTTGCGGCCGCGCCCAGGGAGGTTGGCTACAGTTCCATGGACCTTAAACTTCTTAATAATATTTGCAACTGTTGTCACAGGAACATCAAGCTGCTTGGAGATGGTCTTGTAGCCTTTACCTTTACCATGCTTGTCTATTAATTTCTTTCTGATCTCCTCAGACAACTCTCTCCTTTGCTTTCTCTGGTCCATGTTCAGTGTGGTGCACACAATGATACCAAACAGCACAGTGACTACTTTTCTCCATTTAAATAGGCTGAATGACTGATTACAAGATTGGAGATGTGTGATACTAATTAAAGAAACTAATTAGTTTGAAATATCACTATAATCCAATTATTTATTATCTTTTCTAAGGGGTACCAACAAATGTGTCCAGGCCATTTTAGAATATCTTTGTAGAATAAGCAATAATTCATCTCTTTTCACAGCTTCTTTGCTTTATTCTATGACATACCAAAGGCATGCAAGTATACATGATAAAATAGCTTTTAATTTCATCACTTTTCAGGAGGAATGAAGCATTATTTCAATGAGCTGTAAGGGTACCAACAAATTTGAGCACGTCTGTATATAGCACAGTGCCCATGCTATACTCTACACAGTCTCCATGCTATACTCTAATACTCTACACAGTCTCTATGCCAGACTATGGTCAGTACCTGGCCCGGAGGTGCTGTTATCATAGTCCAGAGCTTCCAGGATCAGGGAGTACGATCTCTAGGGGATAAAAAGAAAGAAAAATAAATTATTAAACAAGACACACTCTTCCCCTCCTGCAAGCACAGGGTCAGGTTTGTAAAGGCACAACGTCTTTCCACTTTTTGATGGACTGTTTCTCTTAATCAATCACAGCTTTTAAATAATGTCTTTGCAAGTAATGTTAGATAGAGCGCCTTGATCTATTCAGAAATAAATTGATACTGGCATCGCATCATTTGGAACAGTCGTGGCAAAGCAATGTGATACAAAGTGTTGAAGTCCTGTAGAGTGACTGTCTCTATTTATTGCATTTAAGCTGCAATGATGAAAAAGTTGATGACCAAGAGCTATATCAACAGTGTGTAGATAACAGTATAGAACATTAATTAGCAACAAAATGTTTAATCACAATTTGATTAGCGATATATATGCAAAAATGTAGGTGTGACAGACAGACCCTCCTACTGCTATAGCCTCAGAATATGATTCTCTCAATTACTTCTGATAAATAATGTTAATGCTAAGTGTCATGACAATTATGCACTTCTCAAGATATATGGAACAATGTATGAAGTGCAACATACCTTCAGCAGGGGGGTAATTGTATGGGACAGTGCTGGATGCTTATAGGATTGGATTGCATGAAATCACAGCTGTGGGTTTTACTGTTTTAAACACGATACAGTAACGCAATGATAAAGATTAAGGAATACGACTATGGTCATCATTGTGAGTGTGCCTTTTCATAAGTCTGCCTGAAGGAGCTTTCACTTGAATTCAGCAGCTGCTCCTCAGTTCCAGTTCCCTGCTATAGACGTATGAAACACGGGCTAGATCACCCGATGTGTCTTTACAGACATAAGAGCTAGTGCCCTCTAGTGATCCACTACTTTGGATTACATTTGTGGTGCTGGCAATACACAGCTGTGCACTAGATGGCGCCGGTGCTCACTAATTCCCAACCCCGCTACACTCTGCTTCGCACGGTCCACTGGCTACCTATCTCTATTCGCATCCTTGCTCTTGCCTATAGCTCTATTCATCATACTGCCCCTTCCTATCTCCAGTCCCTCATGTCTCCTTATATTCTCTCTCCGCTCATCCTCTACTGGCCGACTTGTTATGCCTTCTCTTCTCTTTGCTCTCCTTCCTCGTCTTTTAATGCTTTTCACCGTCTTCACAAAACCCACTTATTCATTCTTTATTTGTAAATTCCTATTTATATATATTTTTGTATTTTCCTTTATAATTATTCTGTATATATTGTAGATATGTGTTTGTTTTGCATTTTTATTACCTGTAATTTATATACTTTTATATTTTGTTTAATTTCCTGTAAGTCGCTTTCAATAAAAGTCTGCTAAATAATAATAATAATAATAATAATAATAATAATAATAATAATAATAATAATAATAATAATAATAATAAATATAGCTGCAAGCAGCAATGACCGGGGTCCAAGCACCAGACCATGCCACCTATGACCGTATTTCACATGTGGCATAGTAGCCCATTGGCCTTTACTAAGCTTTCTAGTAAATTGTACCACAGGAGCATATATGGGTTGCTATATGTGTTTCATAGTAACCATGACCCTATCTGCACTATAAGGAAGCAAGGTAATATATGGAAATATGTGCAAATTGACTATAGCTCAAATTTGATAGGCTCGTGGCAGCCATGTTTTTTATGTATTATTATTATTATTATTTGTTTATTTAGCAGATGCCTTTGTCCAAAGCGACTTACAGAGACTAGGGTGTGTGAACTATGCATCAGCTGCAGAGTCACTCACAACTACGTCTCACCCGAAAGACAGAACACAAGGAGGTTAAGTGACTTGCTCAAGGTCACACAATGAGTCAGTGGCTGAGGTGGGATTTGAACCAGGAACCTCCTGGTTACAAGCCCTTTTCTTTAACCACTGGACCACACAGCCTCCTATGTTTGTGTATTTATACAAGTAAAGGTTTACACTGTAATGATTGTAGTATGCATCTAACAGTTTATATGTGGAAGCTTGCTTTGAACAAACTTGATAGAGAACCTTGCCAAGGCTATGTATCCAAAGTTTCGATTAAATCGGCATAACAGTTTCAGCGATTAAGGGTAGTATGTGCCCCAAGTTTCACATCTCTACCACAAGTGGTTTCGGAGAAGATTTATTTAAATTGGCCAAAATTCACCAAAAATCCAACATGGACACCAAACCATGTGACCTATGATACAACTTCCCATAGGCCTCTACCACCCTACCAAGTTTTGTGACTTTTCATGCAACGGTGTTGATTTTACAGACATTTGAAAATTTTGGCGGAATAGTAAGATAAATAAATAAATAAATAATAGTCCTAGCAATTACAACAGGGATCCAGCAACTTTGTTGCTTGGACTCCTAATAATAATACTATAAACTCACCTAGCCTATGCAACAGGCAATTGAGCATTTGAGAGATTGCAGTAAGAACCACCGAGAATGATTGCAACATCATAAAAAGGTGAAATAAAAAGCAGAAATATAACCTAATATCCATCATAAGAAAAGCACGCATCAACATGTAACCCATACTGCACATCCCCATCTATTCTCATCCAGTATACTGGTCTGCAGTATTCAAGTTCATTAGTGCATGGCTGTGCTTCCCTTATCCACAGACATTGTAAGAGGGCTCTGGTTGGATTACATCAGAGCTGGCTGAGACCCAAGCCTCCATTCCCATAGCAGCTATTTCCAGGCTGAAAAGCCCCGAGACTCAGGTTCAGGCTTTAGCAGCGGCTGGGAAATTTCCAGTGTGGCTAGGGGGGTACCTGCAGAGTCAGATTCACAGGGGAGCAGGTCTGGGTGTGTCTGAACATGCAAGTCAGAAAGGACCCTTTGTGTGGTTCACAGATCGACTGTGTGTTTTTAAAGCTGCGGTGTGCCATAACCCTGCCTAATTGTATACCTGTGTGTGATTGCTTCAATTGGTCCTTTTCTTTTAATTTGTTTTTCTATTTTTTGTGATGGGAGGGACGGTAGCATTGGTTACAGGGAGGTGCTGAGGCAGACTCCCCACACAGGTCTGAGAGGAGAACAAGAGAGGGTGAGGAGAGAACAGAGAGAGAGAGAGAGAGAGAGAGAGAGAGAGAGAGAGAGAGGAGAAAAAGAGAAGGGGCAGAGGGAGGGAGAGAGAGATGGGAGAGGGTGGAGAGAGAGAGAGAGAGAGAGAGAGAGAGAGAGAGAGAGAGAGAAGAGCGCGCACCTCAACCCTACCAGCCTGCCATTCATTTCCAAGACTGCTGATTTTGCTAAGTGTGAAACGGTATAATGTGGATTACACAAATACAGTATAATGTGGATTGCACAAATACAGTAGCTGCTGTACTCGGGGCTAAATGAGACCTGACTCGTTTCACCTGGGACTCAAGCAGACGCTGGAGTTATTCTGCTGCACCCCTCTAGTGCCGACGTTTCATCACAACTGACAGGGCCGTTCTCAACACAGAGCTCAATGCACTACAGCGATCGAATACCTGCCACCTGTCAATCAGCATGAGAAACGCTTCGACAGAATCCATCTCTCTCGCAGTTCAGGAACGAGACACCCACCAATACACTGGAAACAAGTTTATTAAATGAACCTACTACTTGCATTCAAAATTCAGGAAGGGCTGGCACAACCTTGGCTTGGATGAGATCCACACATGATGCATCTAGCTGAATAAGGTTCTGGTGGAGAACAAGTGATGAAGCCCATGCTTTCCCTAGCATTTACTACAGTTTCCCATTTTTTAAATATGCTTTACCATACCTGTCTGGGATTTACAGTGCTTACCTGTGGTTTACCATGATTCCACTGTGCTTTATTACACTTTGTTATACTTCTATGGGGAACTTTTGACACAATGATGCAGTTCATTAAAATGTCCATAGGGGCTCTCTTGGAACGCAGAGTAAATGAACCCAGTGATTCTGGCTTCAATGGTTTGGTTTTAATGCACCCTTGTGTTCTCTATGGCAAGTTTGTTACTAAACTTCAGAACTCTGCATGGGTTGGATATGCATACTTATAGTGATTTCATGCCAGCCCTGCATTCTGCTTTGGAGCCCAGATTATTACTGGGCCATCAGACAGTCACCCCTAATTACAATATCACTAGTTTTAAATATTATAGTAAGCACAGCCAATGTAACGATCGTTATGAATTTTTTTTTTTGCAAGATCCAGCCAAGACTCAACAGAGACTCGCAGCCTCTCTCACTATCACACGGATGAAGGCACCAGCTGAAATACATTTGTTGTGGTTTTACCTCAGGGATGATCTGAATGTAGCACAGTGCCACAAAGTGGTTAAATGGTGTAACTGCGGCCTCTTTAAATTGGATATTAGGGCTAGCAACCCCTAGCAGTGGTTTTGTGTAAAGTGCCACTCTGAAAGATAGGTGTAGAATCATTAGAAAGAATGAACAGAAAAGAATAAGACTAAAAACAAAAATGTGTGTGTGGGGGGAAGGGTTAGTAATAAAACATGTTTCCAGAATGCTAAACAAACAGATGCTGTGATGAAATGCCCTCCTGACTGTTAGTGGAGGCTATGAGGGGACGGGTCAGATTGGTTTGTTTCGGAGCTCGGCTGTGCTTTCAGGACCTCCAGGGAAGGCAAGGTCCCAGCGCAGATGTCTCAATCTGATAGCAGCTGCGATGGTTATTTGCCACGCTAAGTCTGCCCTAACAGAGATATGTTAGTTACGCTCACTTAGTGCTGATTAGATGCCACTCCACAGATTACAGTGGGAACAGAGAGTGGCCACTTCATTAGGAATGCATAGGCAATGAAACAGGAAGAGATGACATGCACAATCTATATCAGACCTACAGCAGTTGGGCCAAACAGTGAGTATAAGGAACTACGGTTTGTATAAGAAATGAAACCTGGAAAGCAGTGATTGAGAAGTTGCTTCCTCTCCAGCCTTCTAACCAACAGGGCTGTCCTTGCTGCTGTGGAACCTGCTATCACACCTCTTTCCAATTAGATCTTTCTCCATTGCAGGTAGACTGTGCTGGTCCCACGGCTTTTGTGCTTCAGGGATCACATGTGACATCACATGATCAAGCTAATCTCCAGGGCCAGGCAGCGCACATCTTGAGAAGCACAAACTCAATTGATGATGAATCTTGGTAAGCGATCAGCACCCCTTCCACGTGACTTTTTCTTCATTTATTTGTAAAATGTAGAAGTAGTATCCAGGCTGGAGGCAATGTGGCATAGAACAGACAGGAGAGGTTTAATAGGAAATTGACTTGGAGCGTTAGCCATGAGAGCGCGATCCTGCCAAGCCGCAGTTTTATAGACCTGGATCAGATATCACCCACGAATCCAGGTTTCTTTGGAAGAGAGCCCCCAGATCTTTATTTATACAACATACATTATGATGATGAAAATGGACTTGATGGAGCAAGTTACTGTATATTTAGAATTGTGGTGCCAGCACAGGCTATTGATTGACCCTCTTAAACAACCTGCGGGCACATCCGGAACTCTCAAGTGTATCTCTGCAACAACTGAACACACCCACACAAACTCAACACCTCCACTTAACACACCCACACAAACCGAAGACACTTTTCAGGATGCTAAATCTGCCATTTACATATCTATTATTATCATTTTACTTACTCAGAGCTTGTCTGCAGAATCCTAAGTGCCAGGCATTATAATTATATTATTATCTGTTTTTATATAAATCTGCTTTAAGCTTGTCAGGAGAATTCTAGGGGCTGGGACTGAACAGCCTTACTCATAAATAGACAGAGAGAGGAGGCGGGGCTTGCCGATGTGAAAGGTCACACTAGATTTTAAAAGCTTTTAAAATGGCATTTGAAGCTACTTACACTTATTTAAAAACATTAGAATATCTCTATCCAGGACAGAAGGATAGGCTGAGCCATTAAACTCAGCTTCAGCCAGCGCTATACTGAAGGAAATCCCCTCCAGGACAGACGGAGGTCTGTAAAAACAACCCTGGGAAGACAGGAAGTCTTTCTTAGCCCTCTCCGTGAGGCAGGAATGTCCCCAGCGCTGCAGAATAAACATCTTGGCGTTTCCTCAGCTGTGTAACCAATCACACTTCACCGGCACCTCTCTCTTACTGAACGGTAGATTAGCAGAAGGTATCCATCAACCCTTTCATTAAAGTGACTGCAGCAAACAAAAATGATGCCATACATCTTTACACATCCATTCACGACGTCCAGTTTTGAAAGGAAGTATTTCTGGAACTGCACTTAGTTAAAGAAATCTCTGTTTGCAAGCCCTGCCTTCAGTTCATGTTGCACTTCCTTGGAGATTTCACCGGAAGGGTGAAATTGTCCCCACCCCTACAATGGCTCTTTTCCTGTCATTAACCAACCAGCTGCTTCCCCTATTGACTGACATGCTTTCAGGCAGTGACAGGAAGTGCAGGTGAAACAGATAGAATACAGCACATACAGCACATTTTCTTTAAGCTAAAGTAGTATATGATAATGAGTGTTTTTTGCGTATGACTCCTCCCATGTGTATGATGCGTACGCCCCCCCCCAGAGATGAGCGTCCCGCTGAACAGTTTCCAAATGTTAACAAGTATGAAACCACGATACAAAATCACTGTTTAAGAGGGGACAGGAATTTCACCTTTCCAACGATGTGGTTGAAAAATGTCAATTTAAATCCTTTTTCTGTTTACTTTGCCCTGTTTTATTGCATTTCAGTGGTTCAGCTGCTCCAATATTAAGTGACATGTAAAAAAGATACTTACTCTTTATCAGCACTCAGTCCCATCTATCCACTGGCACCCTAAATATTATCCATGTACGACCAATACAGAATAGTTTGTTCTTCATTTCACTCAAACATGAGATCAAATCTCATGGCGAGGAATTCTGATTCATTTCTTGAAAACGTCAATAGTATCCCTGTGGTAATGTTTCTTGTTATTAGATTGAATAATCTCATAAAGATGCAATGTTCTCTGCATCTTCGGTTACAGATCACATTTCCCAATTTGTGTCCAATACCTTGCTTAGGATATTGTGTGCAGTGTATAAGATATGTCTGTCTATTACACACTATCACAGGGGCTGTAACTCAGCACAATTCCACACATCTTACCAATTGTGTACTTCCATTTGTAACCTAGGTTTCAAGTGTGCTCTATCGAAAGAAACATAATATAGCACATGGCCTTTTTTGCAATATTATTCAGAGCACTACAAAAATTACAAATAAAAACCACATCACTCGAGTGACTAAAATAAGAAGTCTAAAACATCATAACAAGGTACCGGGACAGTAACAAAACCTAAGCAATGCAACGAGAAGCTCCCAGAGAGTTCAGTGCAAGTGTTCAGCTATTAGCATGCCTTCTCTACTTTCCCAAGGAAATGAAGCGGTGACCACTTAAAAGCTATTTAGTGGAAAGAAACTAAACAAAATAACATTGGCGCTACAAGCTATGGGATCCTGTTTCTCAGTCACATAGACAAACCAGATTAATCTAGGGCTAGGTTTATTATCTTTAATTTGCTAGTTTTGCTCTGCTTTTAACACTTTATTTGACTAGCTTGAAGAGCCTTTGGATCCATTTTCTTACCTCATATCATTACTGGTCCCTCTTAAAGGAGTGCTTACCAAGGTAATAAAATAGCTTCTATAGCGCAGTCTTTGAAATATCTGCATTCAAAGTATACAGTACAACCAATAGATCTTCTTTGCTTGCGGAAAATGGAGCAGTACTTTTTGTAAAGGGGACAGTGATAATGTTGCTACTGCTTATAAGAAAACGTGATGTAATAATACAAAATGGAACTCTCTGAATTATAACAGTGGATGAACAAAATTGCATTTAGGCAGCCTTAAATATCTCTGGATTAATCATACTGTAAAAAAAGCAGAATGCAACTACAGAACCGTCGTACAAACATCAGCATGCCATTCATTTACTGCAGTGAAGTATTGAAAGCTGGTGTGTGTCGCTACAGCTTCCATGCAAACCACATGGGAGCAGGAATGAGGCTGAGGGTGTTAATGGGATTCACGTACATCGTGGATTATTGATTCCCCTGGAAATTCTGTACGTGTGTTTGAGAGATACACTGTAAAGAGTGATTCCATGTGCATCTAAAGCACTGGGTACAGAGAACGACCCCGTGTTCCAGAGCTCTTAAACACCTGCTTTAAAGGGTAATAACAATGATAACAATGATACGAATAATTCATCACAGGCTTTCAGCTGCTCAATGAGTCCTTCTGTATTCCACTCAGGCACAGATTTAATGACACTCTGGCTCGCATGCTAATCACCCGCTCAGTGACTCCGTGAATCCCATGGCTTTCCCACTCTCTCCCTTCCTACAGTCTAAGAGTGCTAGTCAGGGCTTGAATATCCATTTCTATAAGTGCTAAGAACATTATCACCCACCGACCCCCTTTAAAAGGAGTGCTAACCACAGCTTTTAAATGCACTCCTTACCTCTTAGTATAGCAACATTATCACTGCACCCCCTTGAAAGAAATACAAACAAACAATAGGATCACAATAAAAAGGTGAACAGCTACAATGTTAAGAAGGTGCATAAGAGAAACGGAAGTGGATTTGAAAGCATGGGTCAGCCCTTCTTTATGCTGTGCATTCAGACAGCCTGCATGGATCCAGGATTGTTGACTAGTAATCAAGCGCAGAGGAGCTGCCTATACACTGCTGTCTCCAGGGCAGCATCCTTCTCTGTGTCAAAGGTAATCTGCAGAGGAAATGCAAGCCAATGAAGAGCAGCCTCCGAGTCAAACCCACACAGCTGACAAGCAGCATTCGAAGGATTCCAATCACAGATCTGGAACTGTAATTAAATAACCCAGTGTCACCAAGACAGAACCATTAGCGAGCCTCATCCCATTATCACTCATAATCGACACTCAGTTGTGATTCTCTATGTACAGCTCGACTCATTGTCTTCACAATAGGGAGTCGGTCCAGCACGCAGTAAAGAATGACTTGCTTCCACACGGGGCACTGCATTTGACAAACTACAAGATTCTTTGTAAATTAAATGGGCAACGCTTCGACAGAAAGTCTTTCTCAGTGTCTTCAAACCTGAAAAGCCTTCTGTCATTACATTTTTCTTTCTATATTTAGCACTGTTTGAGTGATTTATAGTTCTGGATGAAATACTGTATTTGTCAGCGCATTAAATTCCCTCTGATTTGCACAGGAGTACAAATACCATAACTAAATCACCTAATGGCTGTTCTATAACAGTAAGAGCCACCTCCATACAGTGCATTGACTTATGGACTGAAGTGACATGGACTGGTGAGGGAGTGAAGGGGTTATGAAGGCAGGAATGCACACACTGGTTTGATTTCACTAAACCTGGGGATTTGTGCTAGTTGTTTTTTACTCCTGACGTGATTAATTCGGGATCACGACTGCCTGCAGGGCAGGATTCGTTATATCTGGAGGCAGATGAAGTTCTCTCATTTCCTCCAGGTGTGGACATGAAATGCAGCAAGTGTCCCTGCCGGATTACATCCGAGTAATGAGTGGGATCAGTGACACAGAAGGTTAAACGTAACCAGAGGGTAGTTATTGAGGTCATCGGGCTAAAGAGTGGACTGGAAACAGTGTGTTGATGAATGAACAAATAGTTTATTTTGGCAGCCAAAAATAGAAGTATGAATAAACTATGTATATGAACATTACACAAAAACAAAACAATCTGGGGATAACACTAAGCAAAAATAATAAACATCTCTGGAGTATGTGGCTACTCAAACAAAACTAATAATGCAGCTAGAATGGGCTTCTTCACAACAAGGAGACACTCTCTCACACCAGCCAGCCCACAACGATCTCCCGAGAGGTCTTATACCTGCACCTGGCCATGGCTAACAATAAAAGCAATCTATTTAACTAATGAGGCTTATTAACCTGATTCAGTAATGCATAGGACAGGCTGAATAAGACCATGTACTTCCTGGATTAGAAGCAATTGATATGGAATTTAAACAGTGCTGTATGGAGCAAAGCAAACAGTGGCAGACAGAGACAACCCCTTCTAGATGGAGCCACTGATTAGAGAAGTATATGTCAATTCAGAAAACTCTGAAACAGTCTGTAATCACTGATGACCTGGGAAATAAACTTCTATCTGGAAAAAATCTGATTGTGATGAAACGCATAATTTAATACAAGTGATTAAGAGGATCTGATTGTGATGCTATAAGGGTTCCTATCTGTTAGTGTATCTGTATGTCAAGGGGTGCTTATTAGGCCTGGTGGGGTTTGAGAATAGAGGCCAAATTCAGTTCAGTGGTAAAAACCAGAAGATACGGTACCAACCCCAAATGACTTTTTCGTTAACCTATGTGGTTCTATAGTTCTAGGAGTTTGTGATCCCTCAATGCCTTTATTTAATTTCACGGGCCAGTTTAGGTTGAGCTTGCCCGACTCAAACGGCATGCCGGGCCAAAGGATGAGGGGCTATCAGATGGGGATTTTCCTTACACGTGGAAATAGGGTACATTTTAACTGCAGAAATGAACTTGTGATATATATTAAAAGATGATATTGTTTAAACTTGATGCTCACATAAAAAATGAAAAAACGAGTAGGATCTTAAAATGATCAAAATTGCACAAGTGGGCCAGAAACATAGACAACATAATAATGTGGCAAACAGACAAGTTCAAAAGTCTGTCTCAGTTCATTTCCAACGGTGTGGTCTGGTCCTGGTTTCTGTGCTGCGGCTACAGTATTGGTTAGGGTTTGCCAACTCCTTCATAGACTTCATTCTAATCCACCCTTCATTCTAAATAGATTATTTTTCCTCAACCTTCATATCTCATTCCTTTAAACCCTGGGATAATCCGTGTTGCTCTTCGCTGAACTCCAAGGCCACTATGGTCTCATAGGAGGCTGTGTGGTCCAGTGGTTAAAGAAAAGGGCTTGTAACCAGGAGGTCCCCGGTTCAAATCCCACCTCAGCCACTGACTTATTGTGTGACTCCTTGTGCTCCGTCTTTCGGGTGAGACGTAATTGTAAGTGACTCTGCAACTGATGCATAATTCACACACCCTAGTCTCCGTAAATCGCCTTGGATAAAGGCGTCTGCTAAATAAACAAATAATAATAATGGTCTTTTGGTAATGTGGTGACCTGAACTGAACAAAGTATTCTAAGTACGGTCTCACGAGTGCATCCTACAACCTCACCATAACCTCCTGATCTGTACGGTGTGCATGATGAGGCATAATCGATTGGAGAAATCAAAATAGTTTCATGGTCTCAACTTTTGCTTCAAAGAGGCCCATTACTGAATACATTCCATTCTCTACCCTCTTGTGCCCACTAACCAAGGATAAGGGACTTTCAACACCAGGTATGTCGACAAGATAAACACTCTGTTCCGTAGCCACGGTCACTTCCTGTGCTGCAAGTATTTGAATCTTTGGGCAGCAAAGATCCCGAGTGGAAGTTTCCAGGGGGCAGGGGGGTCCCAAAACCTGTTGCACAGGAAGGAAGTCAACTTATAGTGTGGTGGCAGGATATATGGGCTTCAAACTAAAATGAGAAGGGAGCTAGAAATGACCACTAGGGGTGTGCAGATGTAATTTCTGTCCCCTCTGAAACTGAGATGTTCCCTTCCAGTTTCAAAAGGGAATGAGATTCCAGTTACACGTCCTTAGTGATCATTTGTAAAAAGCACCTCACTTGAGTTCTATTGTTCATTTTTGCAGGATTAGTTGGGTGAATCTGATCTGAGCAATGCCAACAATGCAGAATGACACAGAATAGGTAAGAAATGAAATCTAATGAAGATGTGGATGAGTATCCCTGTAAAGTCAGTTTCCCTCTCCTCTTCACTCAGTTCATGGGTGGGGTAAGGTATGTGGTATTTGTGCTCTATTGAAGCTAGTGAATCAAAAGCCTGGGCATTGTAAGCTCATCGCGAGCACATAATAGAGTCAAGGTCAAGTTTCAATGAGAGGCTGGATAAAGATGCCCCTTGTTCTGGTAATGTGAGCGTACCTTTATCAGGCACAGAGCTTCCCAAACTGGGCTCTGTGAGTGAAGACCAGGTGGTCCCTGGTAGAAGTTCTATGATTACTGAGTCTACCTGTTCCCACACTCCTCCAAGTGCTACCTGCGGCATCCATTCTCTTACCGCTTTTGTTTAGTGGCAAAAACGCAATTTTCTAAATTTTAAAGTGCCCATATATTTGACCTCTGTTTTTTTCTCCCCAGTTTATGTTCCTTCATCGCAACAATCTACCAAGAAAATCATCTCTTTACTATTTTTATTACAAAAATTGCATCACAGTTCTACGGTCATAAATGCAGTGGTAGTACCTGAACCTTCTCTTGTCACAGTCCCTTCTAAAATGTTCCCATAATAACAGCACAGCAAAGTGTAATAAAGCATAGTGAAAGCATGGTAAAGCATAAGTAAGGGTTGTAAAGCCTAGAGAGGTATAGTAAAGTATGGCAACCCACAGTAACAAACATGACAAACCATGGTAGAAAACTGCAAAACGATTCTGCAAATGTAATGTGGTAACCTTTTCTAAGAGCTAGGTTCATAGTGTGGGTATATTCAGACTTTTTATCAATATATCAGGGGAAATCTCAGCCTTTAGACGCCACTTTCACAGATGAAGCAAATATTCACCAGACAGGGAAGAGTAACACCTTCCAAACATGATGGGTTTGGTTATTGGAAATAGAAGAATACCGTAACGGAAACCCCAAACTGACCACAATATAAACACTAATGGATGCAAGGAGAAGTGCTGGCATGGAATTACAGGAGATCGAACTATCTTTCTACGTAGGATAATAAAAAACAATGTTATCAAGAGTTCCCTTTTGAATATCATCCCTGTTCAATCACAATATCATTAACATGCAAAGAGATTTTAAACAAATCCACTGTCCATCTGCATCAGGAATATTCACCTGCCCTGTAGCCAGAACCTGATTCTGACACTGCCCTGTAACCAGTACCCGATTCTGACACTGCACTGTAACCAGTACCTGATTCTGACACTGCACTGTAACCAGTACCTGATTCTGACACTGCACTGTAGCCAGTACTTGATTCTGACACTGCCCTGCAGCCAGTACCTGATTCTGACACTGCACTGTAACCAGTACACACACATGTCATTACCTCCAGAATAATAATATCCCTTATAACAGTTTCCCAAAGTAAAAACCTAGCAAAGTGTAATAAAGCATAGTAAAAGCACAGTAAAGCATAGGGAAGCACAGTAAAGTACCCATGCATCACTTTGCGTTATGTTAAAAAAAATAAGCAGCTAAAAAAAGATTCAACAAGAAGCTAATGTCTTTTGTGTTTTGTTTCGTGATAAGTAGGTTTCTTGTTGGTGCTGCTCAATAGTAGAGTTTCGCATTTTGACTGCCATGCACAAATTTGCGTTCTCACCTTGGTAAAAAATGGCACTTTTACAATCAAATGTTTTTTCAAGGGTTTTGCTACAACATCAGATTAGTTTAGTAGAATCTAGGAGAAAGCTGTGAAGTGATATCATACTCTAGACTCAGAACTGTCCAATCCCATCAGATTAGTTTAGTAGAATCTAGGAGAAAGCCGTGAAGTGATATCATACTCTAGACTCAGAACTGTCCAATCCCATCAGATTAGTTTAGTAGAATCTAGGAGAAAGCCGTGAAGTGATATCATACTCTAGACTCAGAACTGTCCAATCCCAGTCATGTCCACACCTTTACAAAGCACCTTACATTGTAACGGAGATGGTTCCTAGGAGTGCTTTATTCATTTCTAAGGGGTATCCTGTTTTAGATAATTTCTTAAGAAGATTGCTGGGCAATAATCCCGAGAGAAGCCATTTCAATGATCGTGCGCATTTTAAACCTGCTTCCATTAAACCCAGTTAGCTACGGCATCTCGCAGGATTTCAGCTTGCCAGTGTGTTTTTAACTCAAGACCACGCTGATTTTTTTGCAGATTGCACACTCTTATAAAAAGCCTGCAACCCTCATAATAGTTCACCATAATAAAAGCATGTAGTAATTTAGCAGTTTTCCCTGCTTCTTCCATGGTTATACTGTATGCATTTGCTGGTTTGTTTTGTTTTTTAACATGCTTTATCATACCTCTCTGATCTTTACAATGTGTACCTATGCTGTGTTACACTTTGCTATTCTTTTAATATGGTACACTTTTATTAGAGACTGTAACACAAGCCTGTATATCCATATAACTGATAGGAAATACTCATATAAAACTATACAGTAGTTATGTACATAAGCTTTTACAATGGTAAACTTGTATTAGGGATTCTTATGTTAAACGATGATGTTTTATGACGTGAAGTCACATGAAGGCCTTGGTTAAAGTTACGGGTTAACGTCACAGGATAATTGGACAGGAGATTAAGGAGCTTGAACTCTTTGATCCATCTCCCCCCTCTCTCTCTCCCTCCAGCCTCCTGCCTCTTTATTCTCTCTCTGCTATCCTATCTGCCTCTCGCTCCCAGGAGGGTGTAATTACAGGATCATCTTTCTCTTAATGGAGGCACTGCCATTGAGGACCCCAGCTCAACGCTAGCCTGCCGAGGAACACGAGGGGAGGAAAGAAAAGGACAAGCCCGTTCTCAAGGAAATCACGTTCCTTCTGTGAAATCAATACTGCGGCCCATTCTCCGACACAAAAAGACATGAAACAGGAACTGTGCTCTCGCTCTCGCTCCCTCTGCTTCCACCTTTGCTCTGCTGTGGTTAATTTTAGAACTCTGCTTTATCGATGGGAATATAATTCTGCTGTTCACTCAGAGGTAATTAACCGAATTACGAGCAAGGAGATTCTACTTCAAGAAAATACCAAAAGGGGCTTCGTAAATGCAACGGCAATGTCTGAGAGTCTTTCTCAATGTCTTCATACCAATTTTTTTTTATAATCCTGGGAATACTTATCGTACATCTGAATGTCACACAGAGTTTTTTTACACTGTATCTAGAGAGCTGTGTATTGTGATGAGGATATTCTTCAGCTATTGAGGGGAGGCTGATGAAGATTTCAGTTTGTTTCTGGTGAAAACTTGAATTTAGCTCAAATTACTTTCATGATCTTGGGGGGGCTGTCAGTAGTATCAAGGAATTCCTCAAAATATATAACAAAAAATGTATGCTTTTCTCTTTTTTTGAAAATCCTATCTATTTATTTGAATATAAACACAACTGTGCCCTTTTCTTTGTTGTGTCCAATTTTTTAATGTTTTTTCTCCCCAATATAGAATAACCAATTATGTTCCCTCACAGCAGCAATATCCCACATCAGCGCGGGTGAACTGAAGGTCAGTGGGTGTCCTCTAATCCACAAGCCAATCGTTCCTTTACACCCAGGAGCTCCACAGCAGGTGTCAGTGAGCTACCAGCTCCTGGAGGACAAAGTCCAGCCCTGAAGGTGTCCACTTGAACTTACCTGCCCAGTAGGGTGCGCTGTAGTGGGGTGTCCCTGCTGATTTTACTTCCCCAAACTCTTGGGAGCACTAAAATCGAAAACAGGGCACAGCGAAGACCTGCGCCCCCCTTGACTGCATGACTTGCTCTCCACGCAGCCGTGCCTCTGCCAGGAGACCCACTCAGGGACCCTTCAGGTTTGGCTGGTGTAACCGGGCGAGGCTGGGAATGAACCGGCATCCATGAGAACGGTTACAGAGCTTCTAACCGCATCTCACCAAAAGGGGGCAGAATCCGTACCTGCCCCATGCGACAGGGAGAACACCCTGGTGGCAGGTTGCTATTTTGTGTAATTGCCAATCAATGAATGAAAGCTGGTTCACCTGCAAGGTCTTTGCTCTCAGTTGTGTGGCAGAGGCTGGGGCTTAGCAAGGAGCTCCAGTAGGTGCTGTTCACAGTACACATTCACCTGTATTACAGTAATAAGTGTTCAAACAGCATTCGTTTTGCTTAAATAAAAGTGTTTGATAGCATCTCTATTTCAATGGCTGTCTGATTTACTGCTTTGTTCCCTGATTGCTTCTGCAAGCCTTTTAAACATCACACTACAGGGCTGTTTTAGATGACCCTGTGCAGCTGTCTAGCATGCCTGTGTGAAGGTGTCAAATGCTGTGCTGTGGCAGAGTGCAGCAGTCTGGCATAAGGTACATGGAGACTCACCGGCCAGGCATACTGGAAGGGGATGAGAATGCGCGCTGTGTGCTCACTGTGAGGCCGGTGTCTCAGAGAGAAGCTGTTCCCACCCAGGACAGGCGTGGCCCCTGTGCCGAAGATGCAGGGCCCCGTGGCGGCCACTCTCAGCTGGTACTCCTTGAGACAGACCCGGAAGAAGGTGTTGCACTGATCGCCCAGCGAACAGTGCCCCCTGGTGGATGCTCCACCGCAGCACTCCCCGCTCCACAGCACTCCATTGCGGTTCTGCACCTGCTTGATCTGCAATTCGAAGCTGCCAGCACCCAGCAGCACCTGACAGGCAGGAGACAGGAGGGAGAGGAGAGGAGAGTCAGTACCTTTATAACACAGCCCCATAGTAAAGCATCACAGTACAGAGAGCACAAGTAAGCATATTAAAAAATACTGTAAACTGTTAGATGCATACTACAATCATTACAGTGTAAACCTTTACTTGTATAAATATACAAACATAGGTGGCTGTGTGGTCCAGTGGTTAAAGAAAAGGGCTTGTAACCAGGAGGTCCCCAGTTAAAATCCCACCTCAGCCACTGACTCATTGTGTGACCCTGAGCAAGTCACTTAACCTCCTTGTGCTCTGTCTTTCGGGTTAGACGTAGTTGTAAGTGACTCTGCAGCTGATGCATAGTTCACACACCCTAGTCTCTGTAAGTCGCCTTGGATAAAGGCGTCTGCTAAATAAACAAATAATAATAATAATAATAATAATAATAATAATAATAATAATAATAATAGGTCCTTTGTTTTTTAGTTTTGAACATAATTAGATAGCATTACGATTGTTGGCAATGTGTTTTAAAGGGTGCATTATAATTAGGGTTTGAATCTGTCAGTGCTGAAAAACGTGTGTCTTTGCCTTTTAACAAGATAACTTTCCATTTTCTTTTTACCGAGTGGGCGCATGCGTCGTTAATCACATGTTACAACCGGCCTTATCCAATCCGCACCCAGCTGTCATGTTTAATAACGAATCAGAAAGACAAGATCACTGCAGGTCCTTCTGATTTGCTCCAATAAACAGGTTAGACACGAGCCACCTCGGTAGTTAGTGGAGAATTGTCAGCATGACCTACATCCACGGTGTGCAGATTTAAAAGTCTGAGTTTGACTAAATGACAAGCAGCATACACTGTATACATACTGGCATATTAAATGAGTCTAGTGGTCTGATGCATTGAGTGCAGTCATTTACCTCAGATATCACTGCGGTCATCTGATCAATAACCCATCTAAATACGAAGCTGCATCTCCCTCCCTGTAGCAAGTCAGCTTGTCTCTCAATGACAGCCATTCTGCACCTGTCAGCCAAGCACCCACTATCAGCCCCTAAAAGCACCTGCCAACCAAGCACCCACCATCATCCCCTAAAAGCACCTGCCAACCAAGCACCCACTATCATCCCCTAAAACCAGCTGAACAACCAACTGAGCTCCTCAACAAGCATGTCAGCATCAGACAGCGTGCAAGCGCCTTAGCAGACTCACCGTGACGTCCAATAAATGGCAGCCAGACCCTATTGACAGTGTTAAAAATGTTCTTGTTTCTCATTAACAGAACACTATCACATATCCACTAATTTTCTGTTTGGTTGAAAGTCACCAACGCTCTAAGTTCCCTTCTAGTTTCTGTGCAGCAGTTACTAGGTGCTGAGATTTCTTGTTAGGATCGGAGTGTATCCAGATCACGCTCCCTCCTGCAACAATGCTGGTTTTCTGTTCCCACAATACATCGCTCATTTCAGTCACCAGCATCACTGCAGTACAGAGCATGATTGGGGATAGACTGCACTCCATCTCGGAGATATTCTCTTTCTCCTGCAAACGCTCTCAGTAAAGTGAATCTGACTCATGAAAACATGCAGTTGGCAGCTGAAAAGGAGTAGTAGGCATGGCTGACATGCATTCCACACTGGGATGCTAAGGATTTCAAAACAATGTATGGAAAAGGAGCTCAGTTGCTTTTTCTGATTAGTTTCTTGCTAGTTTTCAGTCCATGCACTCAATTGAAGCATTTCTCTAACACACACCCTGCGTAAGGCAGTGTTTGCAGCCCCCCTGAGCTCACAAACAGTTAAACAGTCCAGTGTCCCAGCCTCCAGAAACCGCAGCCGCCCTCGTGAATGCTATCGACTCCCGTTCATTCTCTACACTCACAAATCAATTCCTAAAGTCTGCTTATCGTTCTCCTTACTGTCTCGCCCAGCAGATTCAATTAAAATGTTTGTTTCTGCCTGACAGGACATCAATACCGGAGCTGGGAGAGCAGCCATATCCCCAACCTTCTCATTGCTTTTCTTAATGGTCTGCTTTCAGAGCACGCTATTACAAACTTCATGGGAATTTAAAGCATTGTATATGCATGCTGCTTTCATGTGTAGTGGGTTATAGTAGTCTATGTAGTGCACAATTGATTATTTAGATATATCATCCACAACAATTAAACACTCAATAGTGTTCAAATACTAAAAGAAACTTAAATAAATTCAATGACAAACGACTTGACTATGTTGAGAAAGACTTTTAAATTCTCTAGATCCATGTAAAGATGTGACATACAGACACACAGGCCCTCCAACAGATCGATTCTCAGCAGTAATGTTCATTTATAGGAGCTCAAATATCACAGGGCTAATGCCTGAATAGTTAGCTGTCCAGGAATTACTGGCACAGAGAAGTTTAAAATAAATATTCTCCTTGTGTGCTAGACCTGGCGAAACCCTAGCGAGCCAAATCATTCGCAGACCACAGCAAAACCAGCAATGCAACTTCAGAACGGATCGGGAAGAGATCTTGCACTGGGCAGCAGTCCGGATACAATAGCATGTCTGGTACTGATAGCATTATACTGCAATGGATCACCTGCATGTAAAAGATAGGATCATTTTCCCACTGGCTACCAGCTAACTTCTCCTCAGTTAAAAATAAACCAGTGTATAGTCATTGCAGTGCCACTGCCTGTCTGCATTGCCATTGAAGTGTCACTGTCTGTCTGCCTTGCCTCTGAAGATCAATACGAAAAGGTATAGACAGCACACTACAGCCCTGTTCTACCATTGACACCCTTGAGCTACCACCATGTGAACAGGCTGGCTGGTGTCAGGCCAGGAAGTAATGACAACAGTACTGTGAGTAAATGCGCTGTTGCGCCAGTTTATTGAAAATAATAAATGAACAAAATAAAAGGTTTAACAAAAAACTGAACAAACCAAACAAAACAAACACCTAACCAAACAAGTATCGTGCTGGTGTTGAACCAGCACGAGTAGCAATTGTTTTCTGTTAGTTTTCTATCTCCTCCCCTCTCTCGTACCTCCTCACTGTACACCCACCCCGAGTGAGTGATTTGTGCATCTATATATATATAAAGCTGTGCCGGGATTCAATTACTAATTAATCATTCACTTGAATCCCAGCATGTGAACTAAATTTGTGCAATCCCTGTGTGCACATACAAATACACACTTTACTCTGCACGTGCAATCCCTGTGCCTAAATACAAATATGCATTTTAAATCATCCGTGCACCAATACATACACCAACAATAACACACCGCATACAACATGAAACACAACATACGCACAGGGGCAGGGCACCCTGCCGCACACCAGTACACAACCATTACTGCATTACCAGTGTAGTGCCACTGTCTGTCTACAAGTAGGAAGGGTATAGTTAGCATACTGTGGTCCTATTTTATCATTGGCTGAATCATCTCATTGCTGTTTGCCCTTGTGCTACCATTGCTCCTCAGTACAGGACCATTGCATTGCTATTAAAAGCAGGGTTGGGTTCATGTAATCTCCTCGTTTGTAATTTAACTAGATATTGGTGTTCTTGTGAACAAAAACAAAACCACGGCACTCCATTCGAACAGTGGAAAACTGACAGCCTAGTTCGTTGCATGACTTTCAAACTGTTTTATATTCATTCTTTCAATAAACGATCTCCAGGAGTCTGTCACTGATATTTTCCAAATGAATTTTTAATGGATAATTTTTTGTTATCAAACTTGATTATCGTGTAAGACAAGCTGTGTGAACTGAATTTGAAAGTCACAGAAGTTCAAGTGCAGAGACACATTTTGCCATCTCAGCTGGTTTCTGAGATATAAGCTAAGATAGCTGATAACTGATACAAAAAAATACTGTATGAGCCCAGAACAAAGAAGAAGTAGCTAGGACATGATCTTTAAAATCTTAAAAAGGGTCAACAACGTTAACTCAAACCAATACTTTAAGCACAGCACAGAAACCAGGACCAGAGGACACAGCTGGTAAGGAAGTGGAGATACATGTAGGACAGAGGGTAGGAGACATTTCACACACAGAGTGGTGAGGGGATGGAATGGGCTACCTATTCATGTTGTTGATGCTGAATCATTAGGATCCTTTAAGACCAAACTTGTTAACGTTTTGAGATCAAACCAGCAACTAGGAGCTGGACGAGCATGTAAGTTTCTCGCTGGTATATTTTCTTATGTTCTTGTTTTATGGTGTTAAGGACTGTTAAAATCCATTTTGATGAATTAAGGTTAGAAGTTTATTCTCAGTTTTAAAATAACTGTTTGAACTATGAACATGTTCATAAATACTCATAAAAAAAAAACATTCCTGAAAACTCAAAAAAAGTCTTTAAAGAAACAGAAAGTGTCGGCATCATTGATAAGTCCAGACACTAAAACAACACAATAGTGGGATGTGAGGCTCTTGAAGAAGATAAAAACAGAATTGAGCTCTGCGCTTTACTGTAAGTGGAAAAACGCTTCCCTGGTAGAAACAGAGGCCTCTAGCATGCTGGCTGGAGAAAAACAGCTTCACCCCCGAAGTGAAAACAAGCTTTGGAAAGTGGAAAAACATCTCCAGCAAAACAAAAACAAACGACTGTGAGAAAGTTGTTATGCTAATGTAAGGTGAGAAGACTGGACTGGTTATCATTCCTGGGAGTCCTGTTAACACAGCCATCCGACTCCACTGACAGACTGACGCCTTCTCCAAAACCCTTGAGCTATTCACAGCCTGCCACGCCTCTGACCTGATAACTGTGAAACCATGAGCTAACATAATCAAGAAAAACAGGGAAATTACTGCTGGGGACCTGGCATTTCAATCCAACCCAGTTTCCCATAGTAAAAGCAAAGCGAATTGCAACGACCCACAGAGAAAGCATGGTAAAGCATAAGTAAGCATTGTAAAGCCAAGAGAGGTATGGCAAAGCATATAAAAAACATGGCAAACCTTGGTAACCCATACATAGTGCAACCATGGGCATTGTGCAGAACTTCTTTTACAAGGACTGTACCGAAACCCACGGACATTAGGCATTCTCCCAAAGCAATGCATGCATGTGTTCTCTATGGATCTCCTATAACACTCCACTCACTGACTGCCTGTATAGCAGCCTCGCAGTCTGTCTGAACAAGGAGAGGGATAGTGGCACGCTTGCCACTTTTTACAGCCTCCAGGTGTCTAATACCAGTCTGACTGGTGTCAGCTATGGGCTACAGTACCTTCCTGAATTTCACAGAGAGAAGGTAAGAGAGGGGGGTTCCCTTGCTGTTTCTAAGTGACCTGTTTTTATTTCATTGCGGAGGCTGGAAAGAAGAGAAATGATGGCTAATTTCTAATAGAGGAAGGATAAGGGATGGAGCAGAGAAAAAAAAATCAGTGCTAAAACTACCGCTTGATTTAAGAGCATGTTACAGCACTTTTAAGTTTCCTTTTCTGTTTATTCTATTGCTTTAAAAAAAGAAAATCAGCCAGCAAGGGGTTAATTCCAATAAAGGAAGTAGAATCCGGTTCTTGTTTTCCTAAACTGAACACAACACCTGCCGGCAGACTAACAAGACCCTCGGGGTGGGGGTGCGGGGGTACCCTCTTGAGGACCGACAACACCGGTGACCCTGCATCGAGCCAGCCTCAGAGCCAGCTAGCCTCCCTGCCTCCCAGCCTGAGGCGTGCACTAGCATGCTCAGCCTGCAGGCTTCAGGTTGTGACATAGAAGCCAGTCCCAAAGGAGCAGCACACTGCAGCACCCAGTACAGGCCAACAGGGGGAGCTGTCTGACCAACACACTGCAGCACCAGCACAAGCCAACAGGGGGCACTGTCTGAGCAACACACTGCAGCACCAGCACAAGCCAACAGGGAGCACTGTCTGAGCAACACACTGCAGCACCAGCACAGGCCAACAGGGGGCACTGTCTGAGCAACACACTGCAGCACCAGCACAGGCCAACAGGGGGCACTGTCTGAGCAACACACTGCAGCACCAGCACAAGCCAACAGGGAGCACTGTCTGAGCAACACACTGCAGCACCAGCACAGGCCAACAGGGGGCACTGTCTGAGCAACACACTGCAGCACCAGCACAAGCCAACAGGGGGCACTGTCTGAGCAACACACTGCAGCACCAGCACAGGCCAACAGGGAGCACTGTCTGAGCAACACACTGCAGCACCAGCATGGTGAATCATTACATACCTCATAATAACCAATACATGACATACATTTTTATCTCACAAAAATAAAAATGTCAAATAAATATCAATTAAAAATTTAAATTACAATGAAAACCAAACGAAAACAAGAAACTTCAATGTGAACTACAAGTCTTTCTCAGTGTCTTCAGTGAAGACAGGGAGAGAGCCGTCAAGACAAAACGTTGATCATGGATTATTGCAAGTTTATTTTATCATTTCAAATATTACCACATAGTTATGGAAGATGCAATACAAGAAAAAGGAAAACTAAAGAAGCAAAAATGGGATGGACAAATGTGCTTCTGGTTCAGTCGTCAAAAATGAATCTGCCATATAACTGGATAATCATTACCTGCTTTGATTATAGCAGTGCATAATGGCAGCCAAACACTGTCATTTAATTTCACTGGGGAATCCTGGAGCATTCACCTTGACTAAATTGCATTGTGTTTGGAAGTGTGATTACCCTTATCACTAGGAAAGTGATTGACCTTCCCCCTTCATGCAAATACAGGAGAGAGTTCAATCACAGCAAAGCCATATTCACCAGAGCCATGCCAACACTCATTTAAACCGTAAATAGCTTTGAATACCATATAAAGAGGTGCAGTATTTACAGGTATGCGTGTTTAAATGGAAGTCTATGAAATGCTGGTGTTCATGCTGAATCACTGGGATCCTTTGAGACAGAACTTGACAAAGTTCTGAGATCGCTCAGCTGCTGGGAACCGGGTGAGCACTGATGGGCTGAACGGCCTCCTCTCCATCGGGAATGTGCTCCTGTTCTTATGAGCCAATCCTAGCCAGGGCTGCCAGCTTCCGTTTCATTTCCTGAGCACTTAAACATTGGTATTAAATCAACACTACAGCTATGACCAAAAGCATCCCTTATATATAGAACTAACACATTTTGCTTCATAAAGTCAAATGAAACCTGCTGAATAATGTTACATTAACATATTGAATTACATATCGCTTTGCAGTTTTCCATATACTTATAAAACTGACAAATTGAAAAATGTGACATTTCAAAATCTAACATGAAATACAGTAGCCTACTATTATGGCTTCTCTAGACTTTTGCGATATCATTTTGTAGTTTCTGTAATTACATGATGTTAAATAAAATATAAAAATTGTGTTTATATATATATATATATATATATATATATATATATATATATATATATTAAATGATGTCTCAATCCTAAAATACCTGTAGCTGTAGGGCACAGCCATGTTTCACAGGGTGGAATTAAACCCCGAGCAGACCACATCAGGCAGCTGGAACGGTTTCACCAAATCAGATTGTCCAGGTCTGTTTGGTCTGACAAAAATACCCCTTTAGTTCCCTTCCCCACAAGGGCTGTTTGCCTCATTAGTGTGTGACTAAAGCTAGGAGAGAGAGAGAGAGAGAGAGAGAGAGAGAGAGAGAGAGAGAGAGAGAGAGAGAGAGAGAGAGAGAGAGAGAGAGAGAGAGAGAGAGAGAGAGAGAGAGAGAGAGAGAGAGAGAGAGAGAGAGAGAGAGAGAGAGAGAGAGAGAGAGAGAGAGAGAGAGAGAGAGAGACTAATTTGATCCTTAGTCTCACCTGTGCGAGCTTCCTTGTAGAAAATCACACGTTAATTGCATCTCGTAACCAGCAGCAATTAACTCACCAGCAATTGTCAGCAGGGAAGCTCGCAGAGGGTTAGAAGGGGGACTAATAATTAAATGAGTCTCTCTCTCTTACCTTTCATCTCACACTGACAAACTAAAAGAAGCCTCTTGTAATGGTTTTTAGTAGAGAACGTATTGCTAGGAACCTTAAGCTAAAACTTTCAAGGACGTAATGAAAAACAAAAACAAAACAAGAATCGGAAACCAAATGCCAGGATACGTGGGTGAGAGAATCATACGTCATGTTAATCCCATTTTCACTGCACAAGCTTTTGAGACTAGGAGAGCTGGCTTCAGGTCTGGATTGTTAGACTACACTTAGCCCACGGTGAACAGCAGCTACTAAACAATCACACTTTCACACAGGAGGCCCCTGACTTCATAACCGGAGGAATCACTGAGCAGTGTCAGGTTTTGAATTACTGGAGCTCAGTCAATCTCCTATAAAGCCTTGTCACATTTGGTAATCTCTGTTACAAATTGTAACAAGACCCTGACACACACATGATATAGTGACGAAGCTTATTTTAATTAGCAGCAGTTACTGTACAGTGATAGAAACAGGACTCCCATTGCACAGCAATTTGAGCAAGCTTAACAATGAAGCAGGGCAGTGCCACGGCTGTGAATTCAAAATTAGAGCTGTCAGTAACATGACTGAAAATGTAAACTGACATGCAGACAGATAAACAGATGCGTTCATGTACCCCCAGCTCCTGGTACTGTCACTAAGGTGTGTTGAAGTATGGTCAGGCTAAATGCAATCACAATTAAATAAGCGCATCTCTAGATCCATGTTCAAGTTTAAGTGTGATGTACAGACAGTGAGCCTCTCAATAACTTGTGATGAAGAAGTTCCTCAGCCAGTTTCATGGCATTAGGGCAAGCAGCTCACTACAGCCCTCTAACATGGCTGGGATATGCATCCCTATGAACCCAGTCCAGAGCAGTCTGGACTGAATTACTTGGGAGTGCATCACATTGATTGAATCACTGACTGCATTACAAAATGAGTTTTTCACACACAGTAAAACCTGTTTATCCCAGCACCCCTTGGGACCAGAAAACTGTGCAGGATTATACAGCATGCTGGTATACAGAGCAACTGTAATTCTAATACTTTACCTAAAAAACTGCCAAAAATGGCAAACTATTTGAACACTTTGAAAAACGTCATTTTAGTGCATCCAGTCGAAGTAGGGTCCAGGTATACCCTGTAACTCCAGGACTGTATTAAATGTACGTTTGCCATTATGTAAAGAAGGATCGTATTGCAGCTGTGCCATACCTGTGGGAGGTGTGTGTGTGTGTGTGTGTGTGTGTGTGATAAACTTATTTATTATCGTATGACTCAGTGCCTAACATTTACATTGAATTTTAGACAAGAGAAGTCATGCCGGATTCCAGAAGAGACAGGTTTGGAATTGTAGAGGAGATCCCAACATTCATTTCAATAGGAATTTGGTTGGGACCCAAAGATTAGGCTCAATTATACAGAATGCCATAATGTAGAGAGGCTTAACTAGACAGGTGTTCACTGTATCTAGAAAACTGCTTGACCAAATGTGACCAAACTTGTTTAAACCCGGTCCTCGGGACGCCCTGTGTCTTCTGGTTTTCATTCCAACCGAGCTCTCCGTTACTTAACTAAATCCTTAATTGAACTAACAAGTAGCTTAATTAATCATCTGTTTCATTTTATTTTAAAATAGTTCTCTGCTTCTAAAATGAGCTTTTAAATTGGCCAAGCTTTAATTTTTCATTTACAAGCAGAACGTACATACGAGATTGCAACATGTTAATAAGCGACTCATCTTTATTAAAGCTATAATGAAAGGTACAGTTGTTTTGTGCTGGACACACGATTACAATTGTTATGCGTAACTGTATTTAAATTAATAAAGATGAGTCACTTCTGCTTTGAAATGAAAAAGTAAGACGATTTAAAAGCCCATTTAGTTGTTTCACAGAAAAAAAAAACTGAAAATGAAATCAGTTTTGCTATTGACATGTTTTTCAGTTGTGATTGAGAGGCACGAATGGCGAAACAGTTATCAATTGAATTCTTAAAATACTGCCCTAATCATGGTCTAGTGGCAAGGGTCTCCAGCCCTGGCCCTGGAGAGCCCCAATCCTGATAATTCAATAATTGGTGCAATTAAGTAACAGAGCTCGGTTGAAACGAAAACCAGAAAACCCAGTAGCTCTCCAGGACCAGGGTTGGAGACTCCTGGTCTAGTGGGTATAAGGAGACCGTCTTCAATATGTCATGTTTGCATTACATTAGGAGAGTGTCTTGTGCTGTGAATGGATGATGCCACAAAGATGCAAAAATCTCTAGATAACTAGAAACATCCTGTAATGGACTTTAATTGAGAAATTACTGCTATAAACCTTTTCGAGCTCAGTGTCACGGATGTGATGAAAACAGAAACAAGACAGGAAATTGGAACCCACACAACATGAATGATACGAGGTGAGAGAATTATTGAATGCTGTGCACCCTGTTTTATATCATTAACGTGACACTGTATATCATCTCCATTTTATAAATATCTGCAAGATTACAAGGGAATTCAATTATAGGAGAATGAATAAAGCAGCCCTTTAAACCGCTGATAACAGAAGATACTTTAGGTAGCAATAGAGGTAAACTAGGGAGTATCTATATAGTAACAACGTCGTAGGAGACAGCCAACACTGATTCCAAAAAAGAACATGTCGAAAAAGGATGGCTATGAAAGGATGTGGGAGACAATATACCAACAAGCCTTTGACAAAGCGGCGAAAGTCTAATCCTCAAACTGAAATCGGTGGGAAAAAAAAGACGTCCAAGTGGATACATCACTGGTTGAAACATAGGAAGCAGAAAGCCTCTGTAAGGAGAGAACCTTGTGGATATCAGTTTGCACCGCACAGCACCCTAAACTCTAGTTGGGACGATGCACTCAGCGGGGTACCGCAGGGACCCGCGCTTGGATCCCTGCTGTTTCTTATGTACATGTGACGGAAATAGAATGATCTTTGGTCGTAAATCTCCCTCCCGACCTGTGAGGGCGCTAACAGGAACAGAGTACCCTGGACTGTTTGGCCTGACGCTTCATTCCCAGGGTTAAAAAGTCGGTCATCTAGAAAGGGGGGCGGAGATTCGGTGCACTAACTCATCGACCCAGAAGGGAAACGATGTGGCAGCCGCGGATTGGAGGAGCTGCTGCAATCGTTTACCAAGGGGTCATGAGTGACGGTACAAATAGGGGATGAAGCGACGTAATCTGTTCCTTCGTTTTGGTTAAAGAAACAACCTGGAAGGACCTGTGTTTTGTGAAATCGTATCAGGAGTGTTTGTTTTGTCTCTAATTGTTGCTTGTTATTTAGTAGACGGCTAAACACGTCCGGAGCTGTCGCCAGAGGCCAGCACCAACCCGGACAGCACTTCACTTGTCACCGCGATTGTATTTAGCACCACGAGCACTACAGCACTCACGCAGGACTGGTGACCGTGTTTGTGTATTGTGTGTGTACTATTGACTGTGTTTATTGTTTGGAACTGCAATTCCGTTATTTAGAACAGTGCATTGCTGGGTATTGCCTGGGAAATATTATTCATGGTCGCCAGACCTGGATTATAAATAAAAACCACTTGCACTGGGATTACCGTTGTCTGCCTTTTCATTTAATGACCGCATCACTCCTGCACCTGTACACTGCAAGCCACTTTGCCACAGTACATCAATGAGAATTAGCAAGCTTGTAAAATGTGCAGACAGCACAAAGCTTAGGGGAGTGACAGACACACTTTCAGACACCCTGGAAATATATACACACACACACACACACACACACACACACATACATATGCTTAATCAAGGAAGCCACAGTTTGCTATAATCAAGTCTATAAAATAAATGTCTTTCCTCTTGGGTTTCCTTTATTTTCTCTTCGGGCGAAGGTCACCCACCCCACCACAACACAATACATTGATGAAAGTACTCCCCATTCACTGCCTTCCTGCGTTACAGGTAATAGGACCCCACCTCCTGACCGCACATAGTTCCCTATGGTCAACAAACAATGCTATTACTTGTAATACAGGAAGGACGCGAATCCATAGTGTTGGGAGAGGAAAAGTATTGCCAAAGCGAAAATAAGGAAGTCTCGAAACAAAAAGATCCCCAGTGAAGGGACTGTGAGGATGTGGTTATGCTAATGTGCAGAAAAGAGCAAATTCAGTCTGCACTATATTTGTGAAGGGGAAATAAAACTGAGTTAAAGATTGTATGTAGTGTTTTGATAGATAACACCAGTGGCTCTCAAACTGGGATCTGCAGAGGGTGTCTGTTCTGGATACTACGCTTTTGTAAAACACTTATACCCTGCCTGACCATTTTATTAGGGTCTACCCAAGATGCAGATTAGGTAGATCATGTGAGATGATCCTTGCAGCACTATGAAGCTGCTATTAGTTTATTTAAGGATTATTGCAAACCAAGTGCCCTGGTGAATATAATGCATCCGTCCACCAAAGAGCATGTCAGAGACTTCATTCGCAATTCCTCCCAGCTATCAATACAACCGAGCATGTGTGGGATGAACTTGATTGACACGTCACCATCATCACGATCCTTGGCCTGCCTCTTTGCACCAGCTGTGTGAAATATTAATGGCTGAATGGATCAGCATCCCTCGAGAAACCTTCCAGCACCTTGTGGAGTCTTACAGTGTCAAGCAGGGATCAGAGCAAACAGTAGCCCAATATACAGGACCTAATAAAGTGGCCAAGCAGTGTATTTAATACATGAAAACTGTTTTTAGACAGACCTTGTGATGCTATAAATACACAAATACAAGACTCTGAGAACGCATTTACTTTGTATAAGATGGCAACGACGGGACATTAAAATGAGCTGTACTGTTTCATTATTCCTATGTGTTTTATAGAATTGGGTGCTGTGTAAGATGCAAGCTGATCAAGTTCAGAACGGCCAGTAAGAGTGGTTTGTCACTCGTGGATTGGGTACGTTTGTAACGTATGGTACAGTACTGTATACAGTCTTCTATGTATATACATATACTGACAGAGACCTGTTGCCTGAAAAGGGAATGCGGAAATAAGTAGAGCAGATAGGACAGATCGGGGTGAAAGTCTCGTTTCTTCAACAGTCTTTATTCTTAGATTAAAGCTAATGAAAAAGAAAACACTATGTTGCATTATTAAACGTGGGTTACTAACAGTGTAAAAGTCCACCAAAGATATAAAGGGGGAAATCGCCATGTTGGCTAATTATTAAACGCAAGTAACTGGTTGAGTCATATGTATGGCTCATAAATTGTCGGTGCTCTTTTAATCAGTTGCCTAAGTCATTAGTACATAACGTTCGTATAGTTATTTGTTGTGCGAAGCAATAAACACTGTGTTAATTATATAACACATGTGCGCTATATAATTGTACTGTACAATAATTCTCAATATAGCCGTGCTCACAATGACGCTGGAACGGTTTCCATTCGGACACCGATAGAGAAACAATTAAATTTGCCTCGTGTTTGTACAGTACCTTGGACCAGATCCGAATTAGGACTTGAAATTACAAGGCGGACCAAAATGTAGTTCCTTCCGAGTTTGTTTTATTTACCCTTTTACATGTCCTTAGAATTTGGTATATGTCCAGCAGAATGTCCCACTTGCACCAGAAGTGAGCTGAATATGTATAAAGAATAAGCTTCTTCAGACTGTCCTTTGAGCTAAATATATATATATATATATATATATATATATATATATATATATATATATATATATATATATATATATATATATATATATATATAAAACAAAAGAGGTGAATCTGAAATTGATCTTTTTTTTCCCCTCAATTTGCAACAGTCGTTCAGCGGTACCTGGACCATATTAATAAATGACAAGATTTGATCTCCATACCTATTGAAATCTGACCATTCCCGAAATCGGTTTACACGGGATATCAGGGTGGCGGCTGGGTCGGGTCTGCGTTTTAAAACACACCCTGTGTATTTGTATTGTACTGTACAAGTGCGCGCACGCAATAAACTGCAGGGATGCAGTTTCTAAGGCATCTCTTAAAAACACTCCGCAACAGAGCCTGTTGCGCAAAAACATAAGGAAATAAACCAAACAAAAGCTTAAAGCGAAATTGCGCTGTGAAATTACTGGACAGTTTACATTTCAACACAAAATTAAATTATGACACACACACACACACGTCATTCTGAGGTCCCGTTTCTTGTCCGGGACACACACACACACATACCCGTCATTTTGAGGTCCAGTTTCTTGTCCGGGACACACACACACACACACACACACACACACACACACACACACACACACCCGTCATTTTGAGGTCGCGTTTCTTGTCCGGGGCACACACACACACCCGTCATTTTGAGGTCCCGTTTCTTGTCCGGGGCGTGTCAAGCTAAGGGGTTACATGTGCAAAATAACAAAAATAACAGGTGTTTGTCTTATCTCCTGCAGCCTAATAATATAGGGCCTTTAAATATATATATATATATATATATATATTATATATATATATATATATATATATATATTAAACGTTGTGCACATTCAGCAGGGAAAAGTTGCTACAGCCCTAGCGCACCGCACAGACTGAAGCACCTAAGAGGAAAGTTAAGCGGGGTTACAGTCTGAAAATAGCGCTTATTAATTAAGACCGCTTCACTCACCTGAGCGTGCAGAGTCACAAGGACGGCACACACTGCTGTCAGGTGCCGCAACTCCCTTTCACACATCGCTCCTCGGCTGTTCTTTTGTGTCTTTGAAGTCCACCCCCCCCGACCCCGACCCCGGGTGCCCTTCAGACGTCGGTTATCAGCGATTGCTTTTTGCGTTGTTAGTTTGTCATTCATAAATACCGTCCTAGTTATAATTCCAGCGTTCTCTTCCCCCGGGTCCAGTCAAGCTTCTGTACTCGCTTCGTCCCTCCGGTGTTAACATTGGAAGCAGCCACTAAGAACCTTTGCGCGTTCCTGCCTGTTGGACCAGCGCTCTCATCCTAATTCTCTCTCTCTCGTGTGCGCCCTGGCAGACTATGCTAAAGACATTAGCTTTCTCACAAGAGGGAGGGAGGGTGTTTCACGCCGGCGAATCCGTTATGGGAAAGGCAGGAAGGAGAGGGCGGCGCTTCTTCCTTATGCTCTTTCTAGACTAGTCTGTGTGTGTAATGATGAAGTCATTACAAGTTTTCAGATTTTTTTTTTTTTTCATTGAATTTGTTTTATAAAGTAGTCGTTTCTAGTGGACATGTTACGAGCAAATGCATCTCAATAACAGGCACATGGTGCACGGCACCCAGGCAAAAGAATACAGCGCCATTCCAATATAAAACAGCGACAAATCATTGCAAGGCAAAACGGCACAAATGTGCAGCGCCTCTGTCATGCGGTTATTTTTTCAGAGCGCACAATGCAGGGGTCGTGGAATGAAGGGCTTACCCCAAACCTGTGGTTCAATGCTGTTCCAATACAGAATCCTCTTGTGTTCAGTATAGACGAATGGCTCTTTACAGTGTTCATGGAAGCCCTGTGGGTTCTATACAGAGGCTCAAAAACTTTCACAGTTTCAGCCCTTGGCTTGCGATAAACCCGATCTCTATCTTTAGAATACTGCTTGCTTTAACTTGTAAATTACCCTGCTATTTCAAACTATTTCAAAAAACTAAACTGTGCATACAAATTGAAGGCGTGAATTCCCTTATAAGACCATGTTGAAGATGTCTAAACGATCTGGGTTTAGCTGCAACTACCTTCGAGTACTATATAAACAAACAGGACTGTCAACGAGGTTCATTTCTGATAAAGTGCATGGCTAAACTAATAGCTGAACAGTAACATCCTAAATAAGCGAGATACTCGTGAATGTTAAGTATATAGGCATTGAATGAACAGCAGCCTAGAACACGCTTTAGAACTTCTTGAAAAGCAAGACAGATGGCTGCTCTGCGATCTTTCATTCACTTCCTTTGACACTGCTGTTTTAAAGGATGCAATACAGTACCTCGTTCAGCAGAGTTTGTTCATTAGCATAGCGGGACTGGACGGGTGCATGCCGAGACTGTTAATTGATCGCCATAAACCGGAGACTATGTGACCGTGTGTCCTGGGAACTCCGTCCAAATGAACAATATACTCGTGTGTAGAGCGCCATCTGCGGGCGAGTCTATTGGTGCAGGCGTTCTAGTCCAGTGAGCACCAGTACATTCGAGGCGACCACTGCCGTCAGACATGGAGTTTCTTACTTTAACCGTTTGTGATGTGTGTCCAGTCAACCTATTTTGAGCAGGTTTTGCTGCTTTAGTTTTTATACGCGGCCGACTACTACTATATTTAAAAAAATGCTGATGTTTTTGTATTAGTATAGGCGCTACAGTATATTGTTTTTAATAAAAGCCAGCAGTTTCCAAATGTTTTAAAAAACAAAGTAATGTTTTCTTTCAGTTTACCTCGTTTTGGTGTCGTGGTATCAGAGATAGGGATACATTTTGTATATGCCTATGCCGTCGGAACGATAATTTCTTTTTCAACGCTTATCAATCGTCTTTCTTGCTCGGGTTCGCCAGGTTCCATTGTGTTGGCCTCGGTCCCCATTGCGTTATTGTTTTCATAATGTAAATATGAGGGAACGGACCCACGCAACCCGACCAGATAAAGCTCTCTTTGATTTTGTCAATCAAAGAGAGCAGTGTGAAACCCCAGCCAACAACAGGAGAATGGATACATAAACACACAATCATATCGCCCTCAAAAAAGCACACAGATCACCCACCACCAAGGTCGCAACTTTCTCAAGAAAACGCAGTGCCTACTCAAAAAATAAAGTCCCAAACTACAAAATCTATGTCTTTATAGAATAATTTATTTACAGTAATAAGGTACTGACTGAATATATTTGAGTTAAGAAAACTATTAACCATTTTCTTAATCCATAATTTTACTGGAAATAGTTTATTTTCCCGTGATTATTTTTCAGTTAATCCAAGATTTCCAGACACGACAGAATACACACGCTTCTTGTGCTACACGGAATAGGCCCCACCAGAACCTTAAGCCCCTATCACACTGGCACTCCTACCCAGGTCCGGACCTGGGTTCTGGCTACCCGGGTCACAATCACGCGGAGTGTGAAATCACGTACCTGGGTCGTACCCGGGTTGACCGAGGTCCCAGCGACCCACCTCAGGATGTGGGTTGACACGCTTTGACCCGGGTTGAGCGAAAATGCATGACGGTCATTCATGAGCCGATGCAATAACAAACAGCCAGGCCTGCGTGAAGGTTTCACTTCCGCAAGGAACATTTCTGCTTACCCATATTTTTGTTGATTGAGACACAGCATGAGCCAGATTGCAGCAGGGGTGAAGAAACATTTGCTCTAATCAACATTTGTGCCGACGGTTCAATCCAGAGAAGCTTGGATGGAAGCGTCAGTAACAAGCTGCTTCCAGGGCATTGATACGCGCGTTGTGTCCTTGCGTCTGTTACTCAGATCAACCCTGCTTTATCAAAAGCAGTGTGAAATCACATACCCGACCCGCATGACACCGGGTCCTGACCCGGGTAGGTTCTGACCCGGGTAGAGCATGCCAGTGTGAAAAGGGTTTTACATTGCAATTACCCAATATCTCCTCAGAGCTGGGTGGGTTCTTTGTCATAGTCTATGGCAAGCTGTTGTAACATTCAATATTCAATTTTTTATATCAACAAATCTATTTTTGATATAAAAAATAACACTGAGAATTGTTGCTATCAAAATTTCTATTTTTGATATCAACAAAACATTACTGATATCAGCAATAGAACAGCTGATATCTCTCTTTCTCTTACCTGCGGACCTGAAAGGGGAAGCCTCTCTCCATTTCTCTTACCCACACTGATTTAGAGTCATTACCATAAAACCAAAGTGACGTTTTATATGCACGGCAGTATTTGTAAGGTGAAGGATTGCACCATTTTCTCAGGATTGAATAGCTTTGCATTCAGGAAAAACAAATGAGAAATGTCAGCTGCAAATGCCTGTGTAACAGGAAAAAAAAAAAACAACAACTTTACAAATGCACCAACTTAATAGGCTATGTATTATGATAAGGCGTGTGTTTAAAGCTGCGTTGGGAAAAATTATATAACTGCAAATCTTCAAAGATGATGCAACTTTTAACAGAAGTATTCATACACCAACAAATGAACTGGTCATACCTGCAACAAAGATGTTTCTTGCTAGTATAATACATTGTTCTTTCTATTTATTATCGCTTTCAGTCAATAAGACCGGGTTGGACTATTTTGCAAAATATGGATGAAATGTAGAGTGAATATACTGCATAAATAAATAACTGTGCTGTCCTTTATATATTGAAACATCAACTTGTTCACGTGCCAATACTGAAGACAAATAAAACATGAAGGTCAGTCCATACATCCCCTGCCACAGCCGTAAATATAAAATATACAAACACGTGAATCTGTGTTTCCACTGCCACAAAAACACACAAACACGTGAATCTGTGTTTCCACTGCCACAAAAGCACACAAACACGTGAATCTGTGTTTCCACTGCCACACGCATGTGAATCTGTGTTTCCACTGCCACAAACCCTTTCTGGGAATGAGAATGATATGGACCCTTTTGGACCATCAGTACACAAGTTCCAATCAAATCGTGTGAAAGTCACCAAAAGGCTTCTACATTGACAGTGTTTTCAAAGTCAGAGTACAGCAATTGCAGGCATGTTTCACGCTGTTTGGGGCTCATCAGTGCAGTGTAACTGTACTGCGACTAGCGAAAAGCTCATGAGAGTAAATAAATACAAGCAGCTTTAGTAAGAGGTGAGAGAAAGCAGTAGCTAAAGAATGATGGTCTCAGCTGGTCTCGGTGAGAACAGTTAGTAAAGTATATATCTCCTAGTGCTACAAGCGTTTTCAATGGAAAATCATAGCCAAAGACTTCATGACAAAATCCTGCTCATCACTAGAAACATGAGCACGTGTGAAACTGTTCGGGTAAGTGCAGATGGACAACCACATATGTAGGGGAATCCATGTGATGAATAATCAGTAATCGCTGCAGTAAATTAGGGGTTAATACCAAGAAGAAAAGGTTATTCCCAGTTTGCACAAGGTCAGTCATTTGCTGTCTTGCTGCAAATGTCAAGCACGTTTAATTCAAACCGAAATGCCACGATATGGAATTATCAAAGGGTTATTATATTGAGAGTTTTAGGGATTGAATTACAGTATTCTGTTCAGTCTGAAAGCAGACTTCAAAAGGAACAATTGCATTTGCTATGGCAAGGTAGATCGATCAACTGTGGCAGCAGACAAAACACACACACACATACATACATATATATATATTATAACAAAGCTGCACTCACAATTAACAATACCACACATTTGCACGTGTGTTTGGCAGGGAGGATTTTAACCCCCTCCCTGCCCGATTACAATATATACAGTTACAAGAAAAAAAAGTTACAAGAAATAGGCATCTACTATCATTTATTTAAGCATTTTTGCAAAAGTATTCATACCATTTGATTATATGATAGTATTGTCTACAAGGTGCTAGAAATTGCAGAAGATGAACCTAATTCTAGAAAAGTCTAGAAAATGCTGGATTGTAGGTGAACTGTCTTGGAGAGTATAAAAAGGTTAGGCGTAGGATGATTGCTGTCATTACCAATAAGTCAATATGGGAAAAAGTAAAGAGCTATCTGAAGACCATGGGCAGAACATTATTTATTGTCATAAAGCTGGAGAAGGATACGATAAGATTTCCAAGCATTTGAGTATCCCAATTTCAGCTATTGGTTCTATTATCAAGAAGTATAAGACTCATGGTACTGTCACAACGCTCCCTCGGTCTGGAAGAAAGAAGGTTTTTTCACAAAGAACAAGCAGAAGAATTGTGAGGAAGGTTACATCCGTGATTGACTGCCAATGATATTCAAAGTGAATTGGCTGCAAGTGGGAGGTGGTTTCCATTACAACCATAGGTCAAGTATTGCATGGTCGCAGGCCAAGGAAAAAGCCACTTTGGAAAACGTCACAAAGACAATCGCTTAAAGTTTGCAAAATGCCATTTGAATGATGGATGTGAGTTGAGGTCAAAGGTTTTGTGGAGTGGTGAAACAAAAACCAAGCTATTTGGTCACGCCGATAGTCGTTACGTCTGGAGAACATTTGGTGAGGCTTACAAAGAAAAGAACACCATACCTACTGTCAAGCATGGAGGTGGTAATATCCTTCTATGGGTCTGTTTTTCCTCTAATGCACAGGAAATGTAGTTCCAATACATGGTAAAATGGATGCCAAAGCATACCAAAAGATATTGGCCAATCATCTGAAACCCTCCGCTACAAAACTTGGTTTAAAGCGCAACTGGACGTTCCAACACAACAACGATCCAAAGCACACATCAAAATCTACTTCAGAATGGTTAAAGAAGAATAAAATCAAGGTTCCGGAATGGCCTAGTCAAAATCCACGATCTAAATCTGATTTAGAATCTTTGGTATGAGTTGAAGGCGGCTGTGCACAAGAGAAGTCCTCGGAATTTGAATGAACTGGAACAATTTTGTGTTGAAGAATCATGCCAAAAGCTCATTAACAAATATCCTAATCGTTTAAAAGAGGTTATTATTGATAAAGGTGCCTCAACTAGCTATTAATTTTCAATTTCCTTGTCAGGGTATGAATACTTTTGAATTAGCATTTTTGGAGTTTTGCAAAAAAAAATGTGCAAAACTCATCCACAAAAGCAAAACTTTTGCTACAAAAGATTTTTCCTATAATTCTTTGTTTGAGAAATTTCTAGAAATTATACATTTATATTGGGGTATGTAAACTTTTGACTATACACACACACAACTTTACAAGCTGTCCAACCCTTGACCGATGACCAGGAAGTTCTTAAAGAGCCAGCCATACAAAATAGTTTCCTAAAAACAGACTGTCCCAAGCAGCGCTCCAGATAAGGTGTTGGGTCTGGCAGGAACGTACCCTCTAATTTTAACACAGAGAGTAACATGGATTTCCTGGGGGTAAAATGCAGCATTACCTTGAAGTCATGAGTAACCTCGATAAATACTGTACAATCTTTAATGGTGATGGGAGAGGCTTTAAAAAAAGAGCCTTCCATTTTTACTGCAAATTTATCAGCTCAGCAAATTAATTACTTTAACATTAAATTCTTAAACTCAATGAACATGTTCAAACTTAAATATGAAGCCATACCGATAAATAAAATAAGGAAATGCATTAATAAGTTATAAAACAGTGACACATTAGGCACCTTTTTTTAGCAGTTGCTTCTGACGATGGTTCCAGTTGGATTTGTAGCTGGACTGTGGTGTTTACGCTTCAACCTGTGTAGCCTCAAATCTTTCTTATTCTTACTATGATTGGCTGCAAAAACAACAGGGCTAGCCAGAGATTGGGTAATATTTGTTGGGTTGTTTTTTCTTGTGCAGTTTCCTAGTAACTGAAGACTTTTGGGAGATGTAGTTGTTAGTGGAGGTTTGCATTCTGGGAGATGGAGTTGTTAGTGGAGGTTTGCATTCTGGGAGATGGAGTTGTTAGTGAAGGTTTTAGGTGAGGCAGGAGGGGAGCTGATCCCAAGGTTTGACAGACCCCGATTTAGCTACCTTATCTTACTTTCTTTCACCTTTGAAAGACACGTTATTGCAAATATATGTTTTAATTTAAAAAAAAAAAAAAAAAAAAAACATGAAATCTGGTACTTTAGGTAAAAAGAAGTTTTAATTTCCTCTGCCTCTCTCACAGGAAATATGTTATACCTGCACCTACTGGATCATTTCACCCCAGCAGTGTCTTCTGGGTCAAAGCTTGTTACTGGCTGAAAGCATCTCAGTCAATAGGGGAAACAGTCGATTAGTTATTGACAGGAGAAATGCCAACGAAAGGGTGACCAGGAAGTGCAACAGTCTAAAGCATGGTTTGCAAACAGATTTCTTTAACCCCGTGCATTGCAGAGAACACTTGTTAGAAGGGGCGTCTTGCCCACTCATGGGAGTTTGGGGGTTGCACTTGTGGGCCTTTTGGTTATCTTAGGTTTCTCACTCCTGCTCAGGAAATGTGAACATACAAGCGTGACATGTCTGCATATAGCAGACAGACAGGCTTATAAACCAGAAGCTGATACACAAACTCAAAATGTTGAATTTACTGGATCAAAATAATTGATTTTGCAGTGTACTGTAAAACAACAATTTATGGTGTCTTAATTCAATACAGAGGTGGGTGTACATGAATTGTACTTTGCCTTTTGTTATGATCCAATACTACCCTCTGCTGGTCAATGCAACAAAATGGTGGGCCAACCATGACAGGGAAAAACAGATGACCACTTTGTTCAAGTCAAGACAACAGTTATATACACCAATGACTTCAGATGCAGCGATGAAAGGGCTGCCCAGGGCAGAATATAAAAATACACATTTCATTTGCATTGAGATAAACCAAAAAACTGCGGAACCCATTCCTCGCCTCGGCACATCATACAGTTTTATGTAACACAGAGCATTTAGGAATACAATTCTTAAACTTTGCCCCCTGTAGCAAATAGAATCCGGAACATTGCCTGAGATAAAATAAAACGGGAGGACACCAATTCTATGTTGACGCCCTGGAACCAAGATGACAGACCAACACACTGCAATCATTAGAAAACAAACAAAGAGATGGAAATGATAGCGTTTTGTGCAGTTACTCAAGGTACATTTAAGTCATGAAATTATCTTTAACCCTTTGCTAACCTTCCACAGTTGTTCTTTTTCACACAGAGGGTCCTCAAATCACAGGTGTTGTTGAAAGGTTAAATATTTGAAGTGTCTATCAGTAACACTCAAAAGTGATGAACTCAAATACTACTGAACCTTCAGAAATACTAAAACTTTTCAGATTGACAAATGCAGTCCGAAAAGCCTATGAGGCCAAATTTGGCAGAAAAAAAAACAAACAAAAAAAAACACACAACATAATAGTTAACCACATAGAGTGTGACCCTTTTTAAAATGACCCTAAAATTCAGTTTAAAATAAATAAAAAGGTATTTAGACAGGAATCAGATGTAAAAAAAAAAAAATTAAAAACTTTATTGCCAAGCTGTAAAAACAGCTGGATACACAGAAAGCTCCAGGTACAGTGTCTGTCTGGCAGACTCTGGGTGCAATGCTTTATAAAATAACTGTACAGAGTATAGTCTATCAGCCAGGCACACTTCATCATCCCACTCACACAAGCAGCCCAGCACAGGACTTCCACTCGAGACTTTATTGGAGAGTGACAACCACAGCTTTAAGAGCAGTCTTACATCATTAGCAACAGGCCAGTGTCCCTCCTGGTTTTTGTTCCAACTGTTCCCTAAAATTACTTAATTGGAACAACTGATAATAATTTGTCCAATTAAGCAATTTAGGACACAGTCGGAACAGAAACCAGGAGACACCGGCCCTCCAGGACCAGGAGGGGACACCCTGGTTTTAGAACATGGAGGGGAACCAAATAGCAATAGACCTGTTCTTTCCTGTGCTGTAGGTCAATCAAGTTAAGCAGCAGGAGAAAGCAGTAAATAGGTATTAAATCCTCGGTTATCACAGTTAAGCAAGACCTGATCTTAACTGTGGACTGGAAAAATGCTGGCCTCAAGTTAAAGAAATCCATATAGAAAAATAATAAAATGGACCTCTTGTACCCTCTCTGCCTGCACTCACCTTAAAACAACAAGGTACAACAATATAAAACTGCACTAGAACGTAGAAGGAGGCTGTGTTCCGGGGCGAGCCCTGCTTATTTCTTGGCAAAGGAGATCTTCATGGCGTTGCTCTGTGTGATCTTGAAGCCCTGCAGTGCATCTCGCGCTGCCCCTGCCTGCACCTCATTCTCAAACTCCACAAAGGCGATGTCGTGACGGCCGGGCACCAGGCGCACCTCCTTGAACCCAGGGAACCTGGAGGAAGAGGAGACACGCGGATCAATAGGAGACACACTTCCCTCGACCAACACAGGATCAGCTCGTTTTAAGGCTGTAAAAAGCTCAAATGAAACTTCCAACTTGAAATGCTTTGTACTGATGGGTCACAGCCTTCATGGTGCTGGGACAAACTGGGGATTTCAAAATGTCACATCTGGAAAAGTGTGTAACTTCTACCAGATTAGCAATGACATATTCATTGCTTCATTCATATACTGGTATATAAATTAGTAAGTTATTTTGGCAACCAAACACATTTGAAGCAGGTTTGCTCGAATATTCAAATCTTTGTCCCAGCAGTAGGTTTCAGCATCTAATATAACTGAGTATTGTATGTGAATGTACACAAATGTTGAAACACACAACAAAAAAAGGACTAGAAATGCTAAAATCATGGGACAGTTGGTAAATGACTAGTCACACAAAAGGTTTAAATGTTTATTCTACTAAATGCTTGACTTACCCAATACATTTAGCAAAAGTTTAATTTATTAACACATGAAACAGCACAAATACATACTGAGCATCAACCTGAGCACATGGGTGTAATGCATTTCAAAAGATGGGTCCCCATCTCCATTAAATTGATGGAAACAAGACTATGGATCTCTACTTTTGCACTCCGTGAAGTCTAAATAGGATCAAAATGACACAGCACAGTTTACAGAGATAGGGAAGTATTTCATCCATTACATCAAAATGCTAAATTAGAATTCCAAGATAAAACAAAGAAACTGTACATGGCACTAACCAAAACATGAGTATCTACAATCAAATACAAAAACACAAATAGTGCTGAGGACCTGGGGTAGTAGTTTCCACCATCGCTGCAGAGATGTCTTAGAAGAAGAATTTACAGAAATAAGAAACGTGAGCCGATATGAACGGGCAGGATACTTACTGGTTAAAGAGCATCGACAGCATGAGCTCGTTGGTCTCCTCTGGCAGGTTGGTTAAGAACAGGATGTGATTGGGTGGATTCTCAGGTACCTGGGACAGACAGGTGAATGAAGGCAGGTTTGCAAACCCATTTAAAACTCCCCTTTACAAAGACACTTAAATCAGGGATGGAAATTAAGACTCCGATTGTAAAGTTTGATCCATTCCTGGTTTTAATAAGAGTTTAATAAAGGCACCTGAGCTTGTTACATATCCACTATATATAAAATCAATAACATATTAAATTAAAGGGTGAAACTGCTATGCAACAGGAGTCTTATTTCCATCTCTAGTAGGTATGGTTTCGTTTGCTGAAGACAGCACACGTTATTTGCATAATACTTAAGACAGTTTGACAGTCATCTCATGCTACTCACCTGCTGTGGATGAGGCATCTGTCCAGGCATCATCTGCCCAGGAGCCATGCCATGAGGGGGCATCTGCCCAGGTCCCATCCCAGGAGGAGGCATCATGCCAGGGGGAGGCATGTAGGGAGGCTGCCCTGGCATCGGCATCATGCGGGGAGCCTGGTTCATGGGCGGCATGCCCTGCAAGAACAAACACGACAGGCATGAGAGAGGCAACAGGCAGACACACAACCAATACTGCTTATGAGGACAACTCTGCAGAGGGGACACTGTGTAATCGATATGCTGCACAACACCATCAAGATTCTGAATAGAATCAATTCCCTACAACACCACCAAGCAGTTAAAGACTTGCCCTTTAAAAAGAACAGTTATGGCTAAAGACCATTTCAATAATCGAACACATCATGTCATACACAGAAGCCCGTTATATCACCAGGACGTCAGGAATAGTGTATAGTTTATAGCCAAGACACCAGTCATTTAAAAATCTGCTTTAGGAGTAAACAATTGGAGTGTTGTCCTGGAAACGTGATAACCCACGATTTCATTGACTTTAGCTAACCTTTCCTTGCTCAGCAACACATTAAAATTCTGAATTGAAATGTTTGTGGATTAGTTTCCAGGACACCTCCCGATTGCAAAGACCTGGTTTGATGAATGCATGTTGCACAGTCTTTCGGGAAATGAGAAATATTTCATTCCAAACATTTACTTTCTGTATTCTAGGGCTATGTCAAGTTTTTTTTTTTTTTTTTTTTTTTTTTACTTTCTGAAGTCTGGCAATCACTGAGTGCAAGAATCTGGGACGCATTACAGGTTGCAAACATCTCTACAGACAGAGCTCACAATGTAAACTTCAGGTGATTTGGCAGCTGTGGAGTATTTTAGGGCAGCACCAGTATGAAGGGAAAGGCATTAGAAGCATGGTGCAGTAAAGTAAATGGCTCTCACCGGTACTTGCGCTGGCACAGCGCTGGCCACAGGTACCACACCTCCAGGCACAGCCTTCTTCCCTCCCACCACCTCCTGACCCTTCACCTTCCTCTTCTCCCTCTTCTTGTCCCGCTCCACGAAGGTACCCTTCACCTTCGCGATGATGTCAGAGTCCATCTTGGAATACTGGATGCGCTGCCGGGAAATCACAAACAAATCGTTCCAGTGTTTAGCAGAGTCAAGTCTGCCTCATCCGTTTCAATCTGTGCTACAGTTGTTTGAAACAGAGTACATCCAGCTAAAAAAAATAAATAAAATCCAGTCGAATCTAGTCACTATGTAAAATCTCACGTTTCTTGCACGACAGATGCATTTTATTTATTATAAAATTGCATTTTTATTCAAACCCATTTACTAACATTTTCCTAATCACTTCTTGGATATTTACTTGCTGTGCTTTAAGTTCCTTTTCACAGCTGCCCTCAATTCCTTGCTTGTCAGAGTTCAAATTCAAAGCTAAAATTACAGAACCGTTTGAGGAAAATCTAACCCTTTAAAAAAAGGACCATACTGAAGTGGGCTTCTAGGATGGTGATCGTGTAAATACATCAATATTTTTCAACAAAAAATTTAGGAAGTACTGCAAGGTCCCTCGGGTCATAGAATAAGGCATTTTTATACATGCATCTAAGCAGAATACATAAATAAAATAAATAAATGACACCACTTCTAAGATGCTACTGTAAAGAATAGATTTTTAGTGAATTTCTAGCAAGTCAAAAAACACCTGGTCCTGGGGGAGCATCCCACTGCAACGCTTGGGCTCAATCGTTCTACGGGTTTGCAAGTATGGCTCACAGCTACAGCATTTTGATTGGGGCTGGTGCAGGTTTAGTCTCATTTCCCCAATGACGGAGACCCCAGTCCTTCAGTACCTACCATGGGCTTGTCGTAGAACGGGAAGCCCTGCATGGAGCGCAGGGCGTTGGAGGCACTGTTCACCTCCTTGAAGATAACAAAGGCCTGGCCCCTCATCTTCAGAGAGCGAGACACCAGGATGTCCAGGATCTGCCCGAACTGAGAGAAGATCGCGTACAGGGACTTCTTCAACTCTGCAAGCAAGGAGGAGAAATAGGTTTTGTTTTCACACTACAGGTAATGGAAATGACTGAAGAAAAGGTAAATTTGTTAACCTAACACTGCAAGACAAGACTTGCATTTAACATGCACAGATAAGAGTAATGCATTCTACACAAGACTAAACCCTAAGCATGGGAAGCAGGAACCCCCTTCAACCCACCGACTCACTCTCATTCCATTTACCTGCAGGTCACGCTTCACCTCACCTGTAAAAGCAACACCCGGCAGCTTTCTCACCTTTGGTCTTTACAAACGCAGTCCTGCATGGGGGGGTGGGGGTCCCTGCCATGTAGTGTTAGTTCAAAAATTGACTTGCTCTGCACCCAGTCCCACTTTATTTACTTTCATATATATTCACCATACAATTCACTGTTAGGCCATGTCAACGTAAATTGTTATTTTTTTACTGTAAAAAAGTGCTCTTCACTAATTCAGCATTTCACATTTGTTAGGTTTAAGTTAGATAGCAGTAAGAGGCAGCACTGTACAGGTACTTCATAGCTACTCAAGATGTGTTAATAAAGTGGTCAGACTCCTGCTCCAGCTGATCTAAGCCGATTAGTCTAACACACTGAAGGCAACTTCTATGTTCTAGGAATTTAATTTGTTCTGGGAACCCTGCAATTGAGTACACCATTTAAAGTGATCCAGAACCTGGAGTCTGACGTTAAATAAATTGTCCCCCCCTTACAGTAAACCTACAGGTGTGACCCATTATGCTGTGGCGAAGTGTGATCACGTAAATGCAGAGCACAGTTACTAAGGGCCTGACTGCTCAAACTCATTTTAATAATATACCAAAGCAAGGGGAGTTCTGGGTGCAGGGAATGAGATTTGCCTAGATGGTACAAACAACGATTTCAACAAGTTAAGATTCAGTATCCAACCCAGTGTCCTGGATGTGAGGACACACTGCTCCCCTATAACACCCACCCACCCAAAGGGTGCTGATGTGAGGACACACTGCTCCCCTAGAACACCCACCCACCCACCCAAAGGGTGCTGATGTGAGGACACACTGCTCCCCTATAACACCCACCCACCCAAAGGGTGCTGATGTGAGGACACACTGCTCCCCTAGAACACCCACCCACCCAAAGGGTGCTGATGTGGAGGCACACTGCTCCCCTATAACACCCACCCAAAGGGTGCTGATGTGAGGACACACTGCTCCCCTATAACACCCACCCACCCAAAGGGTGCTGATGTGGAGGCACACTGCTCCCATATAACACCCACCCAATGGGTGCTGATGTGAGGACACACTGCTCCCCTATAACACACACCCACCAAAGGGGGCTGATGTGAGGACACACTGCTCCCCTATAACACCCACCCACCCAAAGAGTGCTGATGTGAAGCCCAGACTCACCATCCTTCTTGATCTTCTCGTTCAGGTTGTTGATGTAGATGGTGTGGTTGGGCCGAACATCTTGCATCGCCATGACTCCCAAATGCACCTCTTTCTGTAACCCAAGAAATACATGATTTACCAGGGGGTTAATTTAAAATTCAAAAAGTGTCCTACACATTTCAAACTTTAGGAAAATAAACGACCACTTTCTATAAAACTACCAAAATAAGCATTTCTGTACAAGACTGCAGGTGTCCAGCATTCAATTGTATGTGGAAAATACTAAACATTCTGAATATTAAATACATTGTACACTTACTACTTTGTAAGCACCAAGACTAACACACACTAATTTATACACACACACACACCTCTAAATAAAACTCAAGCTTAGAAATACGAAAGGGCATCTCAGTAAATGAAATGACTTATTCTGTTTTTGATCTACAAGCACCCAACCGACCAAAACAATGAAATACAGCATGCACAAAACCACAGTAAACACCTAGAGGCCCTCTGCCAGCATAATACAGCGTGCGCGGGTTGTGCGTTTGATAAAAACTACAGCACAAGAAAGTAAATAAGCCGGCAGAATCAAAAATCGTGTCAAGACATATACTACATTAACACGGACTGTGTGTGAGAGGTTTTATATATTTTTTTCTTTTAAGTTGCTACTATTTCTGGTACACATTTACCGGAACAACGTGTTAAAATGAAGCCGGATTTAAAATAAGAAAATGAAACACACTCAATACCTCCACAGAAACTCGTGAATGAATGAATATATGAAGAAACCAAAATAATGCAATACTGTTTCAAAACCTTTATTTTCTACGCAATATACTTCCGTATTTAATACCCCCGTGAAATTGAAAGGGTGGTTTATTTTTAAAAGAGATACTTACAGATTAATACACTGGAAACCCAACACCACACAAACACTGCGGCCTAAACTACAACAACAGCACTAACTCCAACAAAGCACCCATTTAAACATGCATAAATGCAGCTTTATAATTGGGTAATCCACTGTCAATCTGCTTAAAACCCCGCCTCAATAACACTTACCTTCAATTATTGGTAGCAATTCCTATCAATCAAATACACCCAGATTTAGCCCACTATGATTGGGTGGTATGATAAAATCCCGCCTCTTTTCTGGAATACCTGTTTGCGATTGGAGGTTTTGTAAGATTTTTGTTGGGACGCTACAGTGAAAAGACTCCGATGAGGACTTTCAGTTTACGCCTCGGTTGCATTTTTTTTAAGTGTTTTCTTTCGTCAAAGTACTGTCCAAAAATCTGCCTCAAATGACCACATTATAATCATGTCTGCGGTTTTTTTCAGTTTGCAATTTAACTGATTAAAAAAGATACAATAAAAAGTCGAACCCACTCTTGTTTGTTTTAACTGTGATGCACCGCAGTTTAGATTGTTGTTGTGACAAAAGTATTTAATATTATATTTATGTCGTGTGTGTATTTTATTTGTAAATAGAATGACATGTTGGAATTATCGACGATGAGTCTTAGACTCAATCTGTTAATATTAAGGGCTGAGACTTTTACATAATTGGCCTGCTGAATTGCATAAAGTCCTTTTATGGGATGAGAGAGCAGGCGGAGCACACACGCTAAGATTGTTAAAAGTAAACTATGAAAAAAAAAGTAATGTAATCCAGAAACAAAGTGTTCTTGATTTAGCCCGTCATTTCCTGACCTTCACACATAGGCTATGTGGTATGAGTATATAGACGTTTGTATTGAAAGTAGGAAAGTTGTAAGGGGCGTACGTTTACATGTACACTTCCTGCAAGTGTTATCATATTCGTGTTGTTTAATAAACTGTGATCCTATAATATTGTACTGCAGAACACCCATACAGAAGTAGGACCTGCAATAGTATAGATTTCATATACATACTGAGGCTGTGTGGTACAGTGGTTAAAGAAACAGGCTTATAACCAGGAGGTCCCCGGTTCAAATCCCACCTCAGCCACTAACTCATTGTGTGACCCTGAGCAAATTACTTAACCTCCTTGTGCTCCGTCTTTCGGGTGAGACGTAGTTGTAAGTGACTCTGCAGCTGATGCATAGTTCACACATCCGAGTCTCTGTAAGTCGCCTTGGATAAAGGCGTCTGCTAAATAATAATAATAATTATTATTATATTAAACGTTACTGTGTTCGCGTCTTCACTGCAGTTTCTTTCGTCATATCACACAGCACATGACTATTTTGAAGTGCATAAGCGGCAGGACAAAATAACAAACACATGCCATATGCATGAAGACGACGGACGCCATTACCGTCATATGGCACGCTGACATTGTGAACTATTTTTGTAGTTGTACCGTCAGCCACATCCAATCAAATAAGCGCATTTCAAGTTCCCGGGGGTGTGTCTGAAGGTACTGCCCCATGATCGGATGGGCTGTATGTTCAGAACAGAACACTCTTAATAAAATCCGTGAGTCCAAACAGTCCTCTCATCACACTTTCTACAGTACTGACCCTATTGAAGGCTATACTGTACAAGTTTTGATTGAACTATGCATGTGTTGATTTACTATTCCTTATGGGTTGGGAGAAGACCATACAATGCAATTATAACAAGGAATATAAATGTAGGGTTTGTTGAATACTGAGGAACCCAAATGAGGCTCCCTGGTGCTAGCTGAATTTGGGGCTGCAAGACGTACTCCTTCCTCTCTTCCTCTGCTTGCACATGGCACCTGCCCTGGGACCCTTTTCACCCTCACCTGTGGTTTATGTTTCATATCATTGTGTCCCACATGACAGATAGCTGCAATAATACTAACCAGATCCAAATGTATTGCAATTCAAATCAAATGATAACGAGTGTGAGTGACGGTGCTGGACGGTGTCTGATTCCCCCTCCCCCCTCCCCCACCAGCCTCCTCCGCTCTCCCAGGAAAGAAGCAGCTCTACCAGGCCATCGCTGAAGGAAAGGCCCCGGTGGAGGGGGACTACGAGGAGGCCCAAATCCTGCTCAGAAACAGGATGACAGGATGGAAACCGGAGTCGAGGGGAGAGTGTTGACAGCTCCTCTGAAATGCATAGCTTACCAGAGGGAGATACAGAACTATGCAAGAAAAAAATGAAACAAAAACTGGGGACTAAAAATACTAGGGACTCTGTGCTGCCCGTGTCTGCCATGGGGAACACAATGACTACCTTCATTTTGCACCAATCATCACTAAACTTTCATCACACACGGCTGTACTAATACCTGCTGGATAAAGAGGCTTTTCCAGAGTCATTCTGGAGGGTTACTGTGATGCATGAAGCAGGGTCTGAGAGTACTGTACGTTACACCTGCAGCACTGATATTAATTCACTCAGTCATAAAATAGCTTCACATTTCTGTTTTTCTGTTTACTGCCCCCTCAGCTTTTAATGATGTTTTTTGCAAGGTTCTTTTTACAGTTACTCATTCACTGTGCTTGTTGAGTTGAGATGCTCTTCAGTTAGAATTACCTGCCGTAGATACATCAGGTCAAGTTTTCTGGCATGGCCTGTATTACATATTTATATGGTAGCAACTAAAACTGAAGACCAGCTGCTGAACTCATAGTAAATCCCCTTAACACAGACTTATGAAAACAAACAAAAAAAAATATTTGAGCAATTGGAATAATGTAAGAGGCAGGAGAAAGATACTTGCTTACATTGTAGGGTTTTAATGAGACATTTGCACAGCGATGCTGAGTAAATTGTTAATAATGTAGTAACCTGTTGTTTTCTGCAGTTTCAGCACAGACCTGCAGTGGCTCCTGTATAACAAATACATGCCCCCTCTGTTTCAAGACGACCCTCAGTAAGTATTGGCAGAGTTTCAATGACACTGCTAGCCTGCCTCGATTTCCTGCAGCGATTTCAACAGAGACCACTGAAGCATTTGGAAGCCAAAAACACTGACATGGCATAAAACTAGCAAAAGCAACGTGCAGCAGCAAAGTAGGTATATTTATACTCCTGATAAAGTCAACACTTATTTTAGTACCTTTTTTGGTTACTGGTGAGCTTCTGACTTTGTGTGTCTGTATTTGCTCAGTCCCTTTTGAAGTGATGTTAAAAGGCTTTGCCTGGACTTTGTGCCTGGGCCAACACTTCTCAATAATACAAAGTCTAAGACAAAGCTACTGTATGAGCAATCCTTGCAGCTGGTCAGCGTGGCCGTGCGGCGAGGCTGTGTAGGGGAGGGACCATCCTCTGAAGTCATCATACAGTACGTATCATGATCTGAAGATCACAAATGCATACCCTGATGTGTGCAAAACCATGTCTTGTCACCCGTATCCAACTGGACTGCCTACTGCCCTCCATATAAAAGACTCCATCATATCTCTTTAGAGGAAATGTGGCATGTGTAGGATGTGCAGTAAGAAAGCCATGTCAGACTGTTTCATTAGGGCTGAGCTGCGCATTTTCTTCTCGTCCAGCCTCCAACATGGGGCTGCTGGCAGAGGAGGTGTTCCCCTGCTGAGCTCAGCTCCTCACCGGGGGGATGGGGGGAGAGAACCGGGCTGCTATCATCACACACCTCGCCACCAGCCTCTCCCTCCTCATACCGTATCCTTCAGCAAGGAGCAGCATTAACAGATTCTTGCTAGTTTTATACCTGTCTGATTTTTTTTTTTTTTTTGTACTTTATGATTTTTTTCATGTAGTCTTTGATAAGTTTGTGCTAAGGAGCTTTCACCTGAGTTCAGGAGCTTTTCTTCAGTTCTACTTGCCTGCCAAAGATATATATTTAACACATGAAAGATCACCCGAAGTGTCTTTATAGAAGAGGCAGCGCCATCTAATGACATGCCACTTTGGATTGAGTTTCCTTTTCTGTGCACTAGAGGGCGCTGGTGCTTACTAATAGAAGTACACTTGTGCTGATCTAGCCTGTGTTGAACTGCTTCCTGCTCTCCAGATCCATTTGTGTAAGGAAAAATAAATGGTTTGTTTTTGTTTCTGTTAATAGAAGCCTTAAGTTGAGTCTCACAGCTACAATGAGGATTTCAACCACCAGCCGTGTCTGAAGAGAGGACACAGAGCGCACTGGGCAGTGGCTTCAGGTACGTCTGACCGATCGCTGTGCCTGACTCTCACGCCACACTGCTCCGCAATTTATTTATTTATTAATTTTTTTATTTTTTTATTTTTTTTTTAAGTGTCCTGTGGTTAGTATGTAACACGTGTGGCTGGGCTTCTGTTAACCGACAGGGGCAGTGATTTTGAGGATCAGATAAAATATATCTAATTAGACAAGTTAATCATGCATGTTTAGGGGGCCAGTCTCTGCTGCTGTTCATATTGAGAACTCCCCTGACAGTGCTGTGTGTCTGTATGCAGGTGTGCTGCTGGGCGTGCAACCCGGCTCTCACAGGGCAGCTCCAGGCAGACAGCAGGGAGGTGTGTCTGCTGGCTAAGCAGGGGAAGAGCCTCCTCTACCAGCTGTGGGGCTTCACCGAGGTGCAGGACAGCAACGCACACCAGCACCCCCAGAGAGAGAGCGACGGCACTGTCTACGTGCTGCCAGAGGGGGGCGTGCGGGCGGGGCTGTGTGGACAGGTGGTGCTGCAGCCTGACACAGACAGCAGCACAAACTAGAATAGAACTGTGTACAACTAATGCCAAATGTGTTCGTTGGTACTTTTTAAAAGTCCATATAAGGATAGCAATGCCGTAATTAAAATATAAGTCGAGACAGACTTGGCACACAAACATTTAGATACCCAAGAACCTTCTCCGAATACACAGATTCAATTTTGCAATGTTTATATATTTGTACAGTACAAGTGCGCAAAGATATCTTGTTCATTTTTGTGTTCATGCTAAGGAATGCTAGTTTCCAGTAATTACTTTAGCAATGCTCAGGTTGAGCTCACCTCTGTCACACAGGACTACACTACTGTATTCTTCAACCAAAGATAAAATTAATTGGTGGCGGGATTCTGGCCTCCGTGTATTTCAAATGAATAAAACCAACCCAGAAAGCTTCAATTAAAACTCTTTTTTGTTAAGTGTGTTGTAGATGCCTCTTACTTGACTGGCTGTGTTTTGCTAGTTCCTGTAATGAACTCTCCGTTCTGAGACCTGAATGAAGCTGCTTTTGCAGAGCAAGGGCAGGGGAATGACTGGAACAGCACAGTCCTCACTGAGGCAGTCAGGGCATTAGAAACAAGTGAAAAAGACAGCACAGTTCAAAACAGGCCACTTTGTGAGGTTCCAGTTTATTGTGGTAGTCTAGCTACAGAACGGTTAATATGTAAAATTATCCCAGCAGTACAGTATAGAAATACAAAAAGAGTAACCCATGCATATTCCAGTATTGTTCCAGTGAACAAAAAATAACATTTATAAATATGTAAAAGATTACAACAGGAAAATAAGACAAAATTAACACAAAACCTCCTGTAAACAGTTCTGTACATCCGGTTTTGAGATCAGGGCTCAATGGAAATGGTCTAACAGTAGATCTTAACAATCGAATGGCTGAAAGTCATGCTAAATCCCATGCTAGAGATAGACTCCAACAATATTAATGTTATTAGGTACAAGTACAAGCTGTTGGTGATTCCCTCTCAACAGTTTTTCACTTTCAAACTTGGACTGAAAACGAATGGAGCAGTCATGCTGTGGAGGTTTTAGAAAACAGCTGGCTTACGAACTGGAAAAATACGTATCCCATATCTGAAACATGCTCCAAAATAACGTCTTGTATCTACTTCAATGTGTATGACGATATGGAAACATGCATTTTGTGAATACATGTTTATATCATTCGGATCTTCAAAATGCTTAAAACAGAAGGGTAAAACAAAAAAATGCAGACTAATGTTTCAGCTAGTGCTCCCTTCAGTGTGCACTGCAGGACCCAAGCAAAACGAGTCTGCTTGACTTTGTTTCTTACAGTTTCAAACAATGCCTCTGGACTTCCAGTTTGAAAAGTCTATTGAGAGGCAGCACCACTTATACCAATCAATGAATATTTACATTGAAGAAATATATATATATATATATATATATAACAAAATAAAGTCACAGCAGAGGGAGGAGGGAAGCGTGAAGCGTGAAGGCTTTACACTATGATACAGTTCAACTTGCTGTACAACTATGTATACAAAGGATGGAACAGAGAAAGCAGCCACACCCACCCACCACACTGGAGCATTAGCACTGGCTGATGAATGAGCTAGCAAGGCAGAGCTGGTGAACTGCAGCGGACCTTTCAGTGCATTAACTACATCTTTGAAGCACTTTTCAAAATGCTCAATATTTTTAAAATGACTTTGTCAATGTATTTTAGGAGGCTGATATAACTCTCACTGATCTTTATAAACTGTCTATACATAAAAAGTTATGTATTCAATATTTTACTGTATGTGGGATATTAAAAATAGTCTTGTTTGATTGATGTAATCTAAGATTTTAACATGGTTTTCAGTATAATGTGGAGGCAAAAAAGCCTGACTTTTTTCAAAAAGTATGATAATGAAAAGTCTTCAGTGAAAAGTGTACAGGAAGTACTCTCAACCAAGTGGAAAACAGCCTACATTACTTACAAAATCAGAGGGTTCGTCTTCATTATCATACTATTCAAATATAAAAATGTACACACTGGTACCACGCCCTCATCCGAATGCAAAAGGATTAAAAGGGTTGTTATAAAATAAATAAAACTAATTTACAAAATTTTGAAAGAATAAAAACAGCAACAAAAAAAGCTTGGTCCAAAAGAATTCACACAACAGTGAATCCCCTTTTATCAAAACTTTTTACTTCCAGGTAAAATTTGCATCATTTTTGTTTTGGATGAAATGGAACATAGCTGGTAAATGTTCGGAGGTACTTTTTTAAAGCAGGTTTAAATGTAGTGCATTTAGGGTTGAACAACAATGCTATTTTCAATGAGTCTCTTATTCAGGTTTTAATTCCTATTCATTTTGAGTGTGATTGTTGGCCCCTTGTCTATCCTAGCATCATTTACACAGCAGATTATCCGTCCCAATGACCGATACACCAGCCTGCAAATCATTCACAGTGAGCTCCTACAGACTGCCCTGTATGACGACAACCCAGCTTTATATTAAGGAAACTTTTCAGCAAAGTTCATATGTGAATTTGGACCCTCCAATCATATTCGGTGGTACAAAAACAAGTTACTTAAAGTTAGACAAAGTTTTAGCAAGAATGATCTGCCTTGTTAAAGGGGGTTTACAGTTTCTTCTTGCGTAGCAAAACACTAACTTTAGAAGCAAAGGTTCTTAAGCTTTAACCCGTGAGGTATTATCAAGTATAGAACTACGGTGGCTCATTAAGGACAGGGGAAAAAACTAAAAGCCAAATTATCTGGGTCTTGACATTTGAAAACTTTGTGTTAGGATAACAAGATTATCCTGTGATCATGACATGCGTAAACGTTCCATCTTCAATAAGCCACCTTATAGAACCGTTTCAGAATATCAAACATAATGCAATTCATCCAAACCAGTAGCCCTGGAGTGAAAACTTTGGGAACAGGGCCCCCAGACACTACGAATACAGTCTGGGTTAAAGTCTCATGAAAACAGCCAAAGATCATCAGACTCAAAAATGAGAATTTCGCTTTAGTCCAAGTACCGTCTGTATAAACCTCTCTCCGTCAGATTTGTAGTTTGTACACTGACACTGCCACCCACAACAGACCCGATAAATCACAGCAGCTCTTTCCAAGCTGCAATTTGCACAATTATTTAACCTTAAAGGAAAACACACCAGCGCTGTTACAAATGTAGCTTCAATTTGTGCAGCATTGTCAGTTTGATTTTCAGAAACAAGCATGCAAAATTGCAAAGAGTAAAGAACTGGATAAACCTGGCACACAGGAAAACAAAGTACCCATAAAATACCCACTGAAGTAATTTGCATGTCAGCTACCAAATAAAAATGCGACTTTGCAATACACAGGCAGAGCGATCTTTAAATAAATTATAAAAACCTTGCGGCTTTCCAGTGTTATAGTGTAGTATCCTTACATTAAATTAAAAAAGGAACAGTACATATTTTGCCTTATCCTTTTTTGTTAAAAAAAAAAAATCTGTTAAGGCCACTTGAGTGTTTCATTTCTCTTAAAAAAAACTAAAAACCAGCTTGGTCACGATACTCCAGACACAAAATAAACCTCCTATTTCTTCTTCTTTCAGAATGATTTGAGATTCCAGGCACATTGTCTCAAGGTTGGTGTCGCCGCTGCTCAGAGACAGCTGTGTCGAGCCGGTCTGTCTCTGAGGCTGCGAGTTCTTTGGAATTGAACCAGTTATTAAATGGAGGAGCGGTTCACTCTGGCACCATGGCTCCCATGATGTCGACGAGGTTGTCCAGCCCCCAGAGGTAGCCGTCCTCTCGGTTCCCCTCCACCCACGGGATCCGGTGGTCTAGCGTCTCCGAGTCCGGCAGCTTCACCGTCTTCCCAAAGTCAATCATCCACACACGGGCCAGCCCTGTGCAGTCATGGACGAAGAGCAGCGAGCTGCCCACCACCTGCACACACACACACACACACAGTGAATCAGAGCCAACGCACACACATTTACTGTTACTCTAACTTCACTGTTTCTACGTTATATTTAACCAGGCAGTCACTTGAGATTAACAAATCTCTGGCCAAGAAGACAGCCACCCCCCCCCCCCCCCCCATTAAAGTTTCCTATTTTAAAACTCACCTCGTGTGATTTAAAGAAGTCCGATTTTTCTAATGCTGTTCGGAGCTCTTTCAATGTCACTAAATATGTTTTCTGAAATGAAAAAAACATTGCCAGTCAAATTACGAATCTGATAGAGGGAGAAACACACAAGCAGTGACAGGAGATATTCTGATGTGTTTATTTTTTAGTAAGAAACTGGAGTTAAACTGTACAATAGGATTCTTTAAATCTGGTGGTACTTACAGTATTTGTAGATAGCAAAATAAATCAATGAATCTTATCGGTTTTGCACTTCCATATGCAGTTTTGAAAGCACACATTTGAACAAAGTAGTTTTGTTGTAAAGCATAATATCTGGTAGTACAGTTAGTAAAGCTGTCAGTCCTAGGACACCCCAGCAGTGTCTTCTGTGTCATGTTACGGGCTGAAAGCATGTCAGCTAATAGGGGGAAGCAGCTGATTGGTTAATAAAGAAGCCGTTCAAGGTGTATGGACAATTTGTACTAAAATTCACCAAGGAAGTGCAACACTATCTGAAAGCATGGCTTGCATCATTTTTTTTAAATGGTGCCGTACCATGTGCATCTTTCAAAACTGCACATGTGAGACCTATATAACGAAAGGCAATGCACAACAGGTCAGGCTTATGGGGCAGTCTCGCTTGTTTCCTGACAGTCTGCCCTCCTCCTCGCTCACACTCACCAGGACGCTGATGTTCCCCTCCACAAAGTCCTCAAACGCTTGCTGCACCTGCTCTCTGTGTTTGGTTTTCTTGAAGTTCGTGTTGCACGTGCCGTCTGCTTTCTGCAAGAAACAGGAACCGTTTCAGTAGGCGGGGTCCTTTGGGCCTGCATACAAACCAGCTGGGCTCTGATCAGCACAGCTCTTAGTAGACAGATAGCTGACCCCCAGGGAATATCAGCAGGTTACTGAATGAGAGCTGAGGCTTCGTGAGGGGCTGCAAAACTGCAATATAATCAAATTATATCCTGATCTAAATATTCATTGAACTATATATAAAAGCACCACACTGCAGAGTAATCTACAAATGACGTATCTGTATTTTACAACACAGAATTTTCCTAAATTCATTTTGACCCACTTTGTTTAGAAGTGAACCTGTGCGTTTATTTCATGATTGTCAGTAAATAATGTTTTCATCTCATTTGCTTTTGGGGATGATTTGTACAGAATTGAATTTTACATCCCTAGGGCTCAGAAGGTGCTTTCTCTGCCCTCTTGGCCAGAGCTTGTTGCCTCATCATACTGTTAGTAAAGTACAGTATAATGGCCACTGTGTGTGTGTGTGTCTGTGTCTTATTCCTATACCCTTTAGGTGACCAATTCCAGTCCAGTAAAAGGTCAAATGAAATAATGAACTGCTGTGGGGCCTGTATGGATAATTAGTTCAAAAACAGTTTAGAACATAGTTTGAGCAGTAAGAGTGCAGCAATGTCCTGTCTCTCTGTGTCTCTCTCCGCGCACGTCCCTGCCAGTCTCTCCGCGCACGTCCCTGCCAGTCTCTCCGCGCACGTCCCTGCCAGTCTCTCCGCATATATGTCCCTGCCAGTCTCTCTGCGTATATGTCCCTGCCAGTCTCTCTGCCAGCCTGCGTGTCTCACCTTGATGCCCTCGATGCGGAAGCCCAGTGTGGCGGTGGAGCTCAGGGTCTCTCTCCACTGCATGTAGCGGGGTTTGAGCACGGCTTGCTGGCTGCGCTCCTGGGGCGTTGGGGCCTCCGGGTCCACAGCGATCATCTTCTCATACATGTCGGGCCGCAGCTTGGGCTTCTGCCGAGCTTTCACCAGTTCCTCCTCCAGATAAGTCCTGTAACACACGGCACAGTGCTCAGCACGGCGCTCGGACCCCTTGACACTGCAGACACTGCCGTCAGACCCACCATCTTACTGCTTTTTCTTTTGTTTCTAAATGTAGCTCTATTGAGTGTTTGAGAGTTACGGATGGAATCTAGTAAGCTCACATTCGAGCCACAGCAGGGTTGACTTCATAGCCCAACTGCTTTGAATCTACTTCAGTTCTCCCCCACTAGGTGGCAGAAGCAGCCCGCATTTAAATATATAGATTTCTCACTTGCATTGCAATACTATAAAACCCAGAAATATCTCTCTCTACTTGGTTGATAATATTAAGCAAGGCTAGGTTATCTAAAGAAAATAATTTATCCAAGGCTACTCACAGGTGTTACAGGGCAGTAAAGGGTTACAATGCAAGCTTAATATTTAAATACAGTATAGTTGAAAATAATACTACTGAAATACAACATGAACTAGGATGCAACAGGTTAAGATCTAAAGAGAATGACTTTGTGTTGCGACGCTTGTCAAGGCCCATGGCCAGGCTCTCACCTTGTGCCCATCTTACAGTCCATGATATTGGGGGAGTCGAAGTCAGCCAGCAGGTCCTCCATCTGGTTGTAGGTCTCTCCCTCCTTCTCCACCAGCCCGTAGTACCCCGGCACGTAGGGACGCAGGCTGTCCAGCATCAGCCCCTCCAGAGAACGATGCTCACACTCACAGTACTTCTTCAGGATCTTCCCAAATTCACCCGCCTTGAAGTTCCCTGCACAGAGCCCAGTACAAACCATTAACCATGCACTCACTGCCTGCTGGAGAAATCGACACCAACACCTCTACCTGTTCAGGCTTTCAATGGGACTCGGGAGCACTCTGGTTCAGATACACCCATTCCTCACGACCCCGAGCTCTGCACACTTGAGTTTGGATTCAAAACCATTCCCAAAGGATCTAGTCCTTGTGCACGTAAACACATGACATTTTCAGTTATAGTTCACACACCTTTTTCCCCTGTCTGATGGCATTCTGCTTTTTCAATAAAGCCACACCACTGTCCCACTCCCCTCCCCTCTCCTCTCCTCTCTCACAACAGAGAGGTGACTGAATTCAAGTAATTTTACCCCCTCTAACAACAAATTCAGGACAGGTACATTTAAACACAAGGAGAGATGAATACTAAAAGGACAGGGAAGAGGGGGTTAAAATCCTAAATGTTCTAGTTAACCCAAGTTACTACTTCCAATTCAGCAGAGAGAGGTCTAGTGGTTTAAGAAAAGGGCTTGTAACCAGGAGGTCCCCGGTTCAAATCCTGGCTAACTCACTGACTCACTGTGTGACACTGAGCAAGTCACTTAACCTCCTTGTGCTCCGTCTTTCGGGTGAGACATTGTTGTAAGTGACTCTGCAGCTGATGCATAGTTCACACACCCTAGTCTCTGTAAGTCTCCTTGGATAAAGGCATCTGCTAAATAAAGAAATACTAATACATGGAATCTGAGTAAAAGTAACTCTTTAATATGGAAGGTATTTGGGGCAAATGGTGTGCCAAGAAGGAACAAGTCTTGATGGGCTGAACGGCATCTTCTCATTCCCAAACGTATGTTTCTTATGCAAGCTGATAGCCTTTTGGTCTACAGTACGATGCAATTGGCTGCTGTTATGAGGCGCCTGCCTGTGATTGGCTGAGTTTTGCCGGCCCCTGCCCGCGATTGGTCCTTGGTTTACCTGCATGTCCGGCCAGCTGCACCCAGGGGTATCTCTTCTTGAAGGACACGACGAAGGGGGACCAGTGCACCATGGTTTTCAGCTTCCTCCACGACTTGTTCTGCAGAGACAAGAAGCACACACCACCCATCAGGAACACTGCAGCACTGGACTGCCCTGCCTCCAGCACACCGCCCGACACTCGTTACAAAACACACACATCCCTCCTGGCTCTTTCAAGTCAAAACAGACCTTCCTTCTGGGTGCCGGCAGCAGGAATGTCATCTTTCTGCTTGTTCAACTTGGGGCCGCAGCTCATTAAACACAGCTTCAAGTAATGCACACAACTGCAGCTCAGTCCAGTCAAACTGGCTGATACCAGTGAGACTTGACTAAAACTAAATACTTCAAAAGCACAGCAGTCACTGCAGCTTTACCAAGAATGGCACTCTAATGGTCTAGCTCTGATCAGATCATGAGACTACCTACAGCACAGGACGAGATATGGTAAGCAGAGAGAGAGAGAGATCCCATTATATATATTTTCAAACCCTGAAAACGGCCCTTTGATTATTAAACAACACGAACGACAAAGTCAGTTTGTTTTCTGGGCACATGTTTCATAGAAAAAGAAAAACAGTAAATCTGACCCGTTATTATTCTCACCCAGGAGTGCATAGATCCAGAGTCCTCCAGGTTTTATCATTATAAATAAACTGATGAAGACCTGGTTCAGTTAAGTAGTTTAGGGAGCTCAAGAACTGCGCACCCCTGCTTTGATCTGTCCCCAAGCTCAGACCATGGCAGCACTGCTGAGGTAGCAGCTCCCGTTGCTGCAGGCAAGGTGAGGGTTAACAGTAGCTGCACAGAAAGAGGGAGCAGCAGGGAGGCTGATCAGAGTAGGAGGAATGTTATCTCAGAAAGCATTTCGATTTTTTTATGGTTGAGCAATCTCCAAGGACAGGCTGTTCTGTGCAAAAGGATTTTGATCACAGACACAGACACACGCACGCTAAAAATCCATGCAACTTTATTGCTGTTGCTAAACTGAATGTGCAAAGTCATTAATTATCCTGGTACAATAGAGCCTCAAAGTCAGAACCACGTCAGGGATATAGGGTGATCGCAAGTTTTTAAGGCCGGTGCAGAAGTACAACACTTCTGTAATTTAAGACCACATTTGATGATCAAAATAATAAATACCATACCAGTACTGTATTGTTTAGAATGCTTTCCATGTAAGTATTGCTACACACTAGTACAGGGACGTGACACAGTGGTTAAGACATCAACCAAAAACACAACATATTTAAACAAGACACAGGTGATCTTTGTTGAACATTGCATCATCCCTGATGGCTTGAAAGGGCAAGTCAAAATCTATCCAGGAAGAATGACTGGTAAGCTGCGTTTCTGGTAAAAACGCTGCAGGTCCCAGTTCATGGTCTTTATACAGGTTTAGCGGACTGGTCCGGGGCTTGAAACTCACACTAGCCTAGCTGCATCCACTGCGTGTTTTCAGAACTACCTTTCATTCTATTATTGCAATGATCAGGAGCTGGAGTTTGATATGAAGTACCTTGTTCCTCCCTTAAAGCTGCAAGAACAGCAATTGGACCGTGACTCGTTGATGCTGTGATGGGATGTGTCAGCAGTTAGTTCACAGCAGATTTACCCAAGGGCTTGATGGATTTACAGTTACTCATAATAACTTTGGAATAGCAGTGGCAGTACTCCATATTTGCCATAGTTTGGTCCACTATAAAGTCTCAATAGTGTTTCTCCCCGACAGTACACACACACACGCTTTATATTCTAATTTAACTGGAGTCTCCACAGTTCATCTATGTACACTACCAAGCCACTCACACTTGCTTGGTTCAGTGTTATCTGTAGCTATAAAAAAAAACCTTTAATAAACTTCAGAACTTCAAAATTAAGAAATAAATACATAAAATAGGAACAATATGTATTAAAAGTCATCTAGTTTAGAATTTGAATGTTTAAAACATTAGCCAAGTGTTCGACTGATGTCAGAAACAATGCAGGCCCAATATAGATATGCTTAGTGTTTATATAACAGCAGTATAGCCCAGTTCATTTCATAGTTTGAATTTATTTAGTCTTTTCTGTGTACGGTTCAACGTGTACACATGCAGTCTTTCACATCTTGCTGTGACTTCTAAAAAGGGATGCAGGGTTTCTTATGAAGGATCTCCTGCTTGTTAAACTATTTAAAAAGATGTTTAAAACATTTAGCAAATGAAAACGGAAACCCCTAATTTAGTAAAAATAGGATTCGGCCGCTCCGCTGTTTCCAAACTCAATTTCAATAAAAACAACAAAGCAAAGTGGTTTTTGCAGACAAGCAACATACTCATTACAATGTTCAGTTAACCACATGACTTGAATCATTGCTGTCCAATACAAAGTGCACACGATCAAATCTACTGTCTGTGCAGTCAGGCCATTACAGCAAAAGAAACCACTTACGCAAAACTGGAAGCAGCAATACAATGACTATGCCACACTTGGACAGCTGCAGCCCTGAAGACTCCTCTAGTGCAGCTGTCCAATCCAAAACGAGCCTCTCCGATCTCTAGGCTGCAAACTGGAGTGTTTCACACACGCAAATTAAGAGTGTTGCTTATAATAAGGTGGTGTACGCACACACATTCGCTGCAATCTCAGACGTCAATGTGCCTCTCTGAAGCACAAGAAAGCAATCAGGACAAAGTGCGCCCAGTCGCTGCCAAGCTGTGATTAGATCTGCCGAGTGAGAACACAAAGGAGCTGCTGACTGGCTGTCTAGGAGGCTGGCAGCTTCTAATCCAGTCACCGCCTCTGACTGTGCGAGGATGATCTAATTAGAGCAGGAGGAGATAGCAGAGCTTCCCTGAGGAAACCTCACTCACTAGTTTCCAGTATATTATTGAGGTGCACGCACACACAGCATTTACACAGTGGGATGTGTACAGTGTAAGGTTATTTATTCAACATGTATTCAATGTTGTACACAAGCAGTTTAATTTATATAAATGTAGTACATCATGAAAAACGTACAGGGCTCTAATGGAGGGCTTCTCATGATGGCTTTTTTGGTTGGTCACAAACATGGCCATTCGTTTAGCATGCTAAACCTAAGCTTAAACGTTTAGGAAATTAAACCGAATTGAACCCGAATTTAAAAATCGACACCCTCGAAATCAGCTCCCTAAAGTTTGAAACACAAAGATCCTGAACAATCATGCAATGCCCTCGAGTGTCAATGCCCTGAAGAACACAGAACGAGGACCTCGAGTGTCACTGCCCTGAGGGGATCAACACAGAACGAGGACAGAGAGTGTCACTGCCCCGAGGAACACAGAACGAGGCCCTCGAGCGTCACTGCCCCGAGGAACACAGAACGAGGACGTCGAGTGCCACTACCCCGAGGGGATCAACACAGAACGAGGCCCTCGAGTGCCACTACCCCGAGGGGATCAACACAGAACGAGGCCCTCGAGTGTCACTGCCCTGAGGGGATCAACACAGAACGGAAAAAAGAACCTTTTGTTCAAAACCTCATTTCACGAAACCCTCTGGGAGCACAACCATGGATACTCTGTCGCTGGAAGGCATACAGTAAAAATAGCAATGGTTCCATTAATTTCTGCTCCAATTGTTTGTCTCAAGTGTGTCTTGGTTAACTTGGTTGTTTTTATATTTGATATACTGTATTTCAGAGATATTAAGGTGTTACGCCTAGACCTGCTGAGAATCCGAATGGCAGATCAGTACTTGGAATAGCAGCGGCAATACCCCAGATGCTATACAGTGGGCCGCTTCTATATTTTAAATATTTGTTCACATATATTAAAATGTTAATTACTGAAAAACATAAGAATAATTCATACTAACTGGAGGTCACAGTACTATACAGTACAAATACCAATAGTATGCCATCAATGACCCATTGTACCATGGTCTGCATTATGATACACATTGTAACATGACATCACCATTACATTCATAAAAATGAAATATTAAAAAGACAATAACAATAATAAATCTGTTACGGTAGTGAACCACACTCAATGTGATATGAGGCACATTACTTCACGAGTAGCCCTCCAGTTGAATCAATACCCTGGGACAATATAAACATCACAGCAAATCGCATCAATGTATAGTACACAGCCACATCTGGCAAGTCGGAGGTCAGAGGGTGTTTGCTCACAGTTTAAGGAGGTCTACACCACCTTACCTCCCCCATCTGCAGAGGAGTGGGGTTTATTTGGGCCCTGTGATGCAGACAGGAAGGGCTGTTCCTCGCAGGCCTCTAAAAGGAGCTCTGCTCTCAGTTTCCACACAGGATACACACTCGGGTACCATGCTCCCCAGGGATTGGACAGGGCTATATTTGGCTGTCTGAAGTCAAGGGAAGGAACTCTTTAAAATTGGAAAAGCCTGGCCCTGCTTTTTATAGCTCTCCCAAAAAGGGTGGGCAGGGGGTCAGGGGCAGGCCAGGAAGGATCATGGATGGTTTGAATCAACTGCCAGCAAGTGCTAAACCATAAAAAAGTGAAGTTATTATACCCCCCCCCCCCCCGTCAAATTGAAATAACACTATAAAAAAAATAATAATAATAAAACATGACACTGGAAAGATGAAGTGTGGCTACAGTATGGTTACATACTCCCCAGCAGTGCTGCACTAATTCATCCTGCACCCAGTCCTGGGTTATAAATACATAGTAAAGATGCAACAATTCATTAACATAATCTATTATTGATAGTTTTGCTAACCTCAATTAAACATTCACTGAACAATGAAGAATCACCGTTTGTTATTTGGAGCCTCACATAGCTAGCTACCCAGAATGCCCTGCACACTGCTATTCAATTCAATAAAGCTCTTCAATTTGCCATTTCCATTTTTTTTGTGATGAGAAGTGGCAGAATCTAATGCAATTCAATAATTGTCCAATATTTATTTTTGCTGCTTGCTTTTGAATACTAAAGTGTTCTCAATGCTCACTGTACGATCTTCATGCAGGTTGCAGAGTGCACCACTAATACACAGGCTTCCCATTGTGAGCCCTGTTTGAATACATTTTCATGTTACAGTAAACTAGCAACAGAGGACTGCAATACATACAGGGTGTCTCTCATTGTTAAATAAGATGCCATCTCCTGCAGGTTCTGTGAAAAATGCTTTCTGTTGTAAGCAGACACCCTACACACACACACACAGCATATTACCAGATTATAAAATCACAAGAGAGGAAAACTGTACACAGGAACTACTATTAAACATAAAAATATTTCTGAACTTAGAGCTGTGCCGCATGTTCTCTGCACAGGAGGACAGGCATACATACACTAAACAAGGCGTACTGGGATTTTGAATAGCGTTGTGCTACAGACAGGTATGCAAATGTCTTTTTAAACCGCCCTAGTTAGTGCATCCGTTCTAGAAATATAGACATGCTTCTGTAATGATGAGGCAGTGTTGCTCTGAGCCATGCCGCTCCCCTCCCCGCCCCATACGCTGACACAGTTTTTCCATTGCCTGTGGTTTGTTCTGCTCTACTGAGAGCACTGAAGTAATGACAGCAAACCACAGCACACACACAAAGGGAAAGAGACTCACACACACACACACACACACACACATTAGACAGAAACAGAGAGACACAAACACTAGGGTTCTGTTTAAAATGCATGTGTCCAAACTTTAAAGAGTATTTAAAACTTTAACTTTGTAACACATCAGATGCACTGCAGTAATGTGGGGGAGACTGGATGTGTACAACTTGTATGTGAATGGAAAAGAAAGGCTTGGAATAAATAACCGCACACTGCAGCTGACATCTATATTTGACAGGCACATTTCTTGTCAATGGCCCAAGCATTTAAAACTTGGATAATGTTTAACGTCTCAAACTAATAAAATCCCTGAAACACACCCACAGCAGGGGTCTCTCTCTGTGTCATACCAACAGACTACAATGCATCATTAACACAGCGGCTTTTCGACAATCCTTCAATGTGCTTTACAACAACAAATCAGTAGCAATTTAAAGAAAATGCTTTAAAAAAACAAGAAGGGCCGTTTACCTCCAATTAATACCAGCTCTTATTTTCAAAAAGGAAAAGCACACCCGATAATGTTACTAAATCACAAATGAACGTGAAGTGTTGTTTACTTGTTTTTATAAAAAATAAAATTGCTAATGGTGATTTTGAATAAATAAAGCCTTAAGATTGTTATTTAAGAGCACCTGTACATTGAAAGGTGTAAGAAGAATGGTTCTAACCCCATTTTCTTTGCTCACATTGCAACAGGTTTCTGGGCTTGTTTCCAGGACAGCTTGTGATTCTTAACTTCTGAACACCTTGCTGGATGAATGTGACATTTTGTTACGGGGGGAATGAACCAGGCACAAGGAGAGAGTTTCATAACAAACAGCTCCCCCAAAACCCACCCACTGGCTATTTATACATTCATTAGCATTTGCATGATTTGCTATAACTTACAGTGATAGGCAAATCCTCTAGTAGTTTTGCTAAAGTTTTCTGGAATGCCCCCCTTGGCTAAATTGATCCCACATTCCCTTCCTTCCTATGCAACCCACCTCCCAAACTGTACATCGCCCACCACGCTGCATGTCTCTGAAATGGTAACCATGACATTTATCAGCAGTATTGTAAGCTCTGAATTAAAAGTTCAAACTCTCAGACAAGGCTTGCATACAGCTAGTTCTGATCAGCAGTTGAGTTATGTGACATTCAGCTTGTGAAGTGGATAGCGAGGAGAAGGAGAGAGGAGACAGTGGAGGAGGGGAGCAGAGTAAAAGCAATTTAAATGCGTTTCTTTTTAAGGAGCTGAGAAAGAGAAAATAGTTTTGGGTGTAACAGTTATGCTATTTTCTGCACGTAGGCTTGAAATGTGATTGTATAGTGCTCTCAAGAACATACAGAAGGCCAGATATGCCCTCAACCTGATCCTCCTAATAACTAAATGTTAATGCCAGGTTTCATCACTTGAATAAGCAGGGCTCCATATTTAAGGAACAATGTCAAGTGTGACACACGAATGTCCAGTAGGTAAGAGAGCTTCCACAAAGTCCCTGTAGCGGGGGGGGACCCCTGTGGTTTGTCAGCCTGTAACAAACCCAATCCTTAAGCAACGTCCAATAACTAGTATTTTGTGACGGAATTACAAGTAAACTACCCTGAACAATATAAACTCTCCAAAGCAGTAGGATTGTGCGACAGAACCAAGAAAAATTGCTGGGTAAGGCAGGATTGTTTACAACACACAGAAAATAGGAAGACAATTAAACCAGAAGACAGCACCAGAATTCACATAGCAGATGTTATTGAATATGTGGGAATATTATACTTGTAGACAGAGGTATCAAACATTTGGTATACATGGGTTTTAATCAGACAGCATTTGGACCAGTTAAAAATGTTTACCAGAAACTACATTAATACTAATCATATAGGACAGATCAAGCTTTTAGTAAATGTGCAGCCTAACATGCCCATGTTGATTAAAGTGTTTACCACAGAGTCCATCAGGCAGTCCTTATAGAAAAAAATGTCCATAAAACAACCACAACCAATACTTTAAAAGTCCCAAGCTGTTATATCGGTCCGTATTGAGAATGCAGGTTGAGCCAGAACATTTGAAACACAAAACAAAAAAACAACAAAAAACAAAAATGAGACTTCTATGCGAGGTGCTCGTTAAACCCCGATAAATAAACCAAAATGATAATAATCCCAAACAGTCAGAACAAAACAAAACAGATAATCCAGCAGTGAAAGATAAGATTCATCCCCGTCAGGGGATCTCACCCAGTTCTTCCTTGGTCCTGTAGAGCTTGGAGTTTCAACCAGGTAAGGAGACAAAAAGTGATGATTTGGATAATAAATGGATTAGTCACCGTTGTTGCTTTTAGGATAAAAAATAAACCATTTGAATGATGTGGATAGTTTCAATTGGGCAGGAGAGTAGATAACTGGTTACTTTCAAACTGGAAAATGGCAGATTAGAAAAAATACACTGTTTCTAACAACCAACAGATCATTGCTTCCTGATCTCTCTTTTATAGACAGCAACCTTCTTCAAAAAACCTTGCTTTTTCCTCCAAAAACCATCCACAAAAACCACACCCGAAAAAGAATCACCCCAGAAAAGGAACACATCCTTCCCAGGAAGTAATAGCCATATTTAAAGAGCTCCCAATTAAGATACTTAGACAATGATAAATCAAGCTCAATAAGCCCTTTGCCAAGGCAATTAGCAACACCTGCCTCTAATTAGAACTTCCATGTGGAAATTAAGGAAAAGATCATTCAGTTAAAACAAGAGAGACCAGTGCAGAGATAAACCCCTTACCAAAAACTGACAGTAAATTGATATAGCTTCACCTAAGTTTTACCTTATAAATCTGAAAGGCCCATTTTCGAAATGAGGACAAAATCACTTATTTAGCAATTGAAGAGAATTAACTTAACCTGGCCAGGTATTCTGATACTCAATTAAGAGCAGCAGGCAGCAAATCACTTATGCTGCATTCATGTAGCTAGTGCTACAAGCCAGCCCATCAGTCAGTGGGCTCCACACAGTCATCACTGTCAGCAGCTCTCTGTGACACCAGAGCCCTGGCAGGAACAATGGGCTTACTGAACATTAAACACCAGCCCAGGCCTGGAATAACAAGCAGCCCTCTGAGTGCGTCTGAAACAAACAGACATCCTGCCCGGCCCGCAGCTCTGCTTTGTTCTCGTCAGAAGCGCTTCTGCATGCTGCAATATTACTAGATCTGATTGAATTGTCCGAGTAAGGGCACTTGCTGTGATTAGACTCCCACAATGCTGTCGTGTTGGAGTGGAAACAGGTGTCTAGTGTTGAAGGTCTCTGTGATTTCGAACACTTTAGTCTGTTGTGCATCACAATTATTTTCGTCTCTTTCCCCGGCTTGCCGACGTGACTAAATGGCCACTCGTACCTTCATGGATAACTAGCACACACCCACTGCTCACTGAAGTTCTAGATCTTAGTGCTTTTGCATGGTTGTTGCAGAGTAGTTGCACACAACTCTCACACACACAGTATACAGGTCTGTTGGATCGCATGCATTGGAGACTAAGGAGTCTTTTAATTTTACTAACATTCTCGACCAGTCAGTGCATCACCGATAGCAAATAAAAACACTCCATAGTGCGGAATACAGAAATACTAAAAGAAACCTACAAATTCATGGTCTTCCTAAGAAAGGTTTTCTATAAAGAAAAAAAAAATGTGTGCATTAAATATGTTTTATACAAAGAGAAATTCCAGAATGCCCTTGTCAATCTCTGCAGAGCGCAGTTTGTGGTTCTCATCTGGAGGTCTGCAGCAAGCTGTAGACCTGGGAGAGTCCTGTTTAAATGAGAAAACCACACTTCAGATAACTGCTGAACAGGTTCTGCACAGGGGAATTTCAGGACTTGTAATTTCAAGCCATCCATCTCACTGTTGTGAACACAATATGTCAACCAAATTCTCTTTCAAAATGTTCTGCCAATCTGGTTTTAGACAGGGTTTTTCTGCACAGTATCTGTCGGCTGTGCTATTTCTGTTTAAACAGATCCATGATTTACATGTTTATGTCCTGTGTCATTTATATAGCAGGTCATTCTTTCCTGCTCAGTCACGCAAGCTGCAGTAATTTATAAAGTGAGTTTCTAATGACGGCTTTTCTGATTATTTAAAACATTCCCAATGTCTTAAACGTGTTTAATATAAAGTTTAACAGGAACCAATAAAACTTACTGAAACAATGTAAAATGTATGAACGTGCAGTGGTCACTCCAGCCTTCCTGCACAGAGTCTGAAAAACGCCATGCTTCAGCCTGCGCTGCCTGCTAGACATGGCGAGCTGCTGCAAGATGTCTGTGTTCAGCACTCCTTGATAAACACGGTGTTCACTCTGTGTCAATGCTACAGGCTGATGTAGGTTAAGCAGAGAAGCAGCCCCACAATACCTGCTGACACACACAACAGCTCCATCCGTGCGGTGTAAAACCTATTTCAAAAAAACCTATGTCTGTCTCTCACATAGTACAACTACACAGTGCAAACATGGAGTGCTTTTGTAGTGAAAGCTCTGTATATTACACAGAGAACAACTTGCGGCAGGCTGAGTAAATATTATTGTTGGACAATGCTAAACACTAAAATCCGAGCAATTAGGACACCATATCCAAAAATCCCATTGATATGCATTTCTAGATCTGGTATTTACACAACAGAGCAGTACTGTGTGTTCCATATTTAAAGGTCAAGGGCTTGAATTTGATCATGAAAAAGTACTTCACCACGAGCTACATCCAGGTTTGACATTCACAGAGATGTCCAGATGAAGAACACAGGACAAGCAACAGGGGTGTGACAATTCATTGTGTATCAATGCAAAGTGATACGTTCTTGACATCATGTATTGTAATAGAGGAATATATCATTTGTATTGTGATACAAGATCAAAATCACATGGCGTAGCTTGTTCTAGTTCACCAACTGGTTTTTGAATTAATTGTGCTTTATAGTTTGTATGAGTACGTACTCCCCTAACTCATTATATTAACAAAATGGTCCATCACTAAATGATCCTCTTATTATGCATCATTCTAGTAGCCAATCAAGGCCATCAGGAGTATTGGGACACTTGGAATCGTGACATTAGTGTAGGGTTACATCTCTAATGAGCAATTTTCTAAATATATAGATTTACAGTACTGTACATCTCAAGGAGCCATACCTTATATGGGAAAAACAATGCATTCCTGTCAGCAATCTTGAGAGATCTTAACGCCACTAACAGAACGACAGATTAGCCCCCCTTGCGACAGTAACCATCACAAAACTATAAACATCATCTACAGGAAACACTCAAAAATGCATTTTAGCATCTAATCAGCATTGATAAGGTTTGGTAGCTATTTAGACAGCTACATTTTTCAGAGCACTGTGTCAATGTAACATCACACAGCACTCCTCAGTGAGGCACAGCATTGTATACCCACAGGCTAACATCACACAGCACTCCTCAGTGAGGCACAGCACTGTATACCCACAGGCTAACACCACACAGCACTCCTCAGTGAGGCACAGCACTGTATACCCACAGGCTAACATCACACAGCACTCCTCAGTGAGGCACAGCACTGTATACCCACAGGCTAACATCACACAGCACTCCTCAGTGAGGCACAGCACTGTATACCCACAGGCTAACATCACACAGCACTCCTCAGTCACAGGCTGCAAGATGAGCTCAAGTGATTCTTTCAAAGCAGAAAAAACAACACCTAAAGCCCAAGATGACAGGGCCGCTGCACACCAGTAAATCAGGACCATGCAACCCTGCTCTCTGCTCTCAGGAATACATTCCCACAGCCAGAGCATGGCAAGGCCAGGGGTGGATGTATATGGCCATCTGTGCATGTGTACGAGTCAAGCACAGGCAAGGTTTGTCAAATGCCTTCCTCTTACAATAAAACAGCAATTGTAGCCAACAAATTAATTCCATACAATTTTCAAAAGGTGTCGTTTTGAAAGAAATCTGTTCTAGCGAGCACTTTGTTTTAAAACATGACACCAGGTACTAGGTAAATAAATACCTCTTTGCAGGCCTTGCTTTGTGACACTGCTGAAGCAACCTAGGAAGTGCAGCACTGTAAGCATTGCTTTTTGGAAAGCAAGGCAAACAAACTGAGAAGTTTCTTTTCCTTACTGTAGTACCAGATGTTTAAAATGAAAATACGTGTTTACGATATCATGGGTTTGTTTCAAGACTAGACAAATGCAACTGCAAGGGGCATGAAAGCATGTTTTTAGATAGAAGCACTATAAGATAAACACAAAATCTTTTTGGCTGAGACCTTCATCACTACTTTTAAGTAAACTATAGGAGGGAGTGTTTCGCTCGGCATCTCTACCTGCTCCAGGAGTGTTAATAGTTTAGAGTTTAAACAGCATCCAAGTTTTAAATGTTTAGAAAATGACCTTAACTGGGTTTAACAATAAATCATAGGTGTTAGACTACGGGCTGGTTTCACAGACCTTGATTAGCACTAATCTTGGACTACCTAATGTACTTTGGATAAGGAAGTTCAAGGTGCTGATCTGGGTCTGTGAAACCAGCCTTTGTGTTTTGCACAGCAGTAAGTGTACAGAGTGGGCCAATTTATTACATAATCAATACTTCCTTTCCTTTACAATGAAATACATGTTGAAGTTACTTATAAAACAGCCATGGAGGGCTTCTTATGGTGTATTTTCAGTTACAAACATTCTCAATATGTTAAAGTTTGTCCTCTCATTAGCTAACCCCCACACTCTGCTCTCTGTAATCCCTGACTGTTGAAATATTCACAGATTATCAGCACACCAGCTTGTTGAATACAGCTGGGGTACAAATGAACACAGAGATACCTGGTCATTGCAATAATATACCAAATGCAAGCTTTAAGCCCTGCGTCACTAAGTATGTTTCCATGAACTGCATTCCCAAAACATCTGCACACAGAAGATACTGCCTTAGTCATCAGCCCAGAACTCATCATGTTAGTCTGATCTGGACAAAGAAATAAAGGACTGTCCATCCCGAGAGCAGTCTCACGCGAGACCCGTGTCGATTGAATCTGTCCAGCACCTCCACTGCAGTGTATTCCCTGTCGTCAGGGATATTCATCCACGGTGAGGAGAATAAATAAACTGCTGGTTATAGCAGCACCTGATACTGTACAGCTCAGCGAATCAGCTAGGCTGGAGAGTTGACTTCATCCGTTACACTGGCAGGACACCCGAGACCGGACTGCTGTGCTTCTCCATATTCCACTGCATGTTTTCTTTTTCAATAGAAGTGAATGACAGAGGCAATAAGCAGCCATTGGGCTTAAAGGACAGTAATTTTTGCTTAATATGTATTACCAGCATATTTTCTTACACAAAAGACATTATGGTAAACATGCATTTTTGCTGACCTGTGCTTTACTACGCTCTGTTTTTACTTTGGGAAACTTTTATAAAGGAACAGTCATTATCTTAAATAATAATAAAAAAATAACTTGTTATTCTTTTACAAGAACTAGAACTTCCAAAAGTCATTGCAAGTATATTAAAATGTAAAGCTTCCTGTTTGTCAAAAGTATGATAAAACAGGGCTTCTACTCTGTTTAAACATGTATTTAGATGTACTGTAGAAACTTTAGCATGTCTTAGTCATAGAAATAAAGTAATACATGACTATAGTAATAAACTTTACAGAACTTCAAATTCTCACAAAATCAAAGGGGGCCTAATAACTTCTCTACCTAATCTACAGCAATGGCCAAATGTCTTGCAACACCTAGAATTTCAGGATTGAGACATAAAAAAAATAAATTATATAATTTAGATAGATAGATAGATAGATAGATAGATCAATATGAACATAATCTTGATCTTTTATTTAACAACATGTAATAAATAAAATTAAAAAAAATTAAAAACCAATGACATCGCAAAAGTTTACCGGAAGCCATAATACTAGTACAGTATTTCATGTTGGATTTCGAAATATCATATATTAAAATGACAGTGAAGTATATGGAAAACTACAAAGCGGTGTGTAATTCAATATGTTAACGTAACATTATTCAGCAGGTTTCATTCGACTTTATGAAGCAAAATTAGTTTATTGTATAGCAGGCTGTGTAGTCCAGTGGTTAAAGAAAAGGGCTTGTAACCAGGAGGTCCCCGGTTCAAATCCCGCCTCAGCCACTGACTCATTGTGTGACCCTGAGCAAGTCACTTAACCTCCTTGTGCTCTGTCTTTTGGGTGAGATGTAATTGTAAGTGACTCTGCTGATGCATAGTTCACACACCCTAGTCTCTGTAAGTCGCCTTGGATAAAGGCATCTTCTAAATAAACTAATAATAATAGGGGGATTCAAAACATCTGGCCATAGCTGTACAGCTTCACAAGATACATCATTCTATTTGTAGCAAGCTATACCGTCAACTGTAAATCCTTTAAGCGCTTATGTAAGCTTCACGATACCCAAATCATAGTAATAAACACAGGAATATAATGTTGTATTCACTAACCATACCAGCAGGCTACGCTTCTAGTATCATAAACGTGCAGTATGTCTCCCAGCCAGCAGCAATGCAGTGTGCTTCTCCACTTGCCAGTACAGACTCCACAGCCAGGGCGATGCACAGACAAGTAGCTGGCAGGCGTGGAGGCACAATGACAGCGTTCTCTCCTTGCTGCCCCTCTAACGCACTCCGAGCAGGGAGGGGGAGATGCAACAAAAGCTGCCAGGCTCCTACTGCACAACAGCTGAGGTCCTCCCAACCTCCTTCACCAGCTACGCAGGGCTGAGGAACACACAGACAAAGACGAGGACGGTGCGCCGACTCTCGCAGAGCGCAGATTTAAAGTTAGAAACCCCGCAGGGGCACGGGGTCCAACACAATGATGAAAGCTGGCGCTGAAGTATGTTGCAAATATACAGGATTTTGTCTGTGTAAACGATCCACCCCTTCAATGTTTTAAAGAGAAAGTAGCTTCAAGTTATATTTTCACTCTGAAGACCAAGGAAGTGCAATACAATCTGAAGGCTTGCCTTGACTTCTTGACAAATTAAGACATGTTTACCACTATTATAATAAACAACTGGTTCTTTCAAAACTGCTCATTTGTTCTGGAATCACTTTGTTGGCTCAAAGGGAAGTGACTGGAAAGCCTGCTTGGCCTGGTCGTTATCCACGGGGTCAATCCCACATCACAGTGGCTGCTGAGAACAGCTTTGGCACGGGGAATCCAGTATAAGGAAGTACAGTTACTGAAAGAATGGAATGCTTTTCCTTTCTCTCGATGTACAGTACAGAAGGATTTCCCCTTGCCGTTACTGTGAACAAATTCAGCACATGCAAGCTGGTTTGCTGGAGTTGAAAACTTGGCTAAATGATAAGATGCAGTGCTGACGCCACGCAGGGTTGAACTGCCAGCATTCCCCATCGTGCTTCAGACCCGTGCGTGGGCCGGAATTCCAGGGCACATTTTTGCAACTTTGTCACACTTCCAAAACAGCTAATCATTCAAGCTTGTATTGCACCAATGTGAAGGCCATTTCAAGAAGGCAGTTTGTTTTCTAGCAGTTTTTTTAATCCAGTCTTTCTCGTACACAAATAAGAACTTTTTTTTTTCTACAGGACTGTTCTGATACTGTGCTCATGCATTAGGAACAAACCTTTGTTTGCAACTGTATACTTAGTTTGGTGCATTTGCTTTATTAGCGAGAATCCAGGCCTCCTAGTAATAACCATGTTACAGTCTGTGATGCTGCCGGCACATTTAGTAATCCAAATATCATTGTATCACTGATCAGGGTTAAACTGCTTTCACACCAGTAAATGAGGTTCAAACAGAAAACAAATGATATATCTCCATATATCCTAAATGGTATTTAACTAAAAGGTTTTTATGAGGTTCTTGCATTGATTTTTCACATCTAAAAAGTGCATTTAGTTTTAGTAGCCTGGTGCATTGTAAACCACTGTGTAAGAGATACCCTTTTGATTTAGTCATTTTTAAATGGTGTTATATGAACAATTTAAAAAATGTAGTGTATATTATATATATATATATATATATTAGACACACACACACACACATTATAAATACTAAAATCGCTTGACAATCATTGAAAACGCCTGACAGTTTAAACAGTAAGTCAGGAGGTTGAAACGTTTAAGTGACTGGTTTCACAGACCCATAATACCACCAGTCCTGAGCTACCAAATATTACTTTAAGTACTGAAGTTAGTCCAAGATTAATGCTAACTAGCCTCTGTGAAACCAAACATTACTCTATTACATGTAGATTTACAGCCTAGTACTAAACCATTTACCTTCACTGTATACTGAATTATCAACCTATAGGATTCCATAACTTTAAAACAGTAAATCAGAAGTACACTGATTAAGACACTCACTAAAACATGTGTTTGCTTGACCTGGTGTCTCATCGATTGTCACAATACTTATAGTATCATAAGGGCAAGCCTATGTCCCCAGGGGTTTCAACTAAAACAATGAGAGAGCTCAGCATAGGGAACGTTCAAAATGTCATGTTTCTAAAAGCAAATCCAGCATGTTTTTATTGATACGGTGGCATGTCTCAACTGGTCTACTAATGCATATACTTATTGCATCATTTTGGAACAAGTAAAATTGGTACCATATTACAGTAAAAAACAAACAAAAAAAAAAAAAACCACACACCCACACACACAAAAAACCCATCAGTAGCAAAATAACCCCGGTTCCCCATGAAATAAAGGAAACACTGTTCTGTGCAGAGGAATACAGTACTTGCAGTACTCCAGACATCACTGATGCATCGGCTTGCTTTGCAGGATACAGTCAGTTATAAATTGCTGTATGTGCAGGAATTCAAACAGGATCCTTTCAGCACTGAATACATTTTAAACACTACAGTAAATTGTCATGTATCAAATGGTTGTTGATTAACAAACGGTATTGATGGCATTTATCATGTACAGAGTGTGCACTCTAATGCAGGGGTGGAAATAAGACTCCCATTACAAAGCAGTTTCACCCACTCCAGGTTTAACTATGAGCTTGATTAGCCCCAGTGTATAGGTAACAAGCTTAGGTGTGTATTAGCCTCCGAATAAAACCAGGAATGGATCAAACTTCTATGCAATGGGAGTCTTCTTCCCTGTAATGTGTTGGGTAGTATTGCTCGATAAATACACACAAATTGATTGAAAAGTTTCAGGATAGAAAGTAAAAGGCTCACCGAGGTGGAATCAGCTGTGAAAGACAGGCTTGCTAGCTCATCATCCTCGCCCTCTAGCATCGGAAGCATCTCCACTTGGTGCCAACTAGCAACCCCATTCAACTCAAGTACATATAGCCCAAGACTTTTTTTTTTTGCAACTGAAGGATCTCAAAAGAAAAGGTTCTGAAGCCCAAAATGATACAGCAAAAAAGGCTTCCCTACTCTAATGCAGCAGCTCGCTGAAAAAAAAGCAAAAAAAAAAAAGAGCGAGACAAACTCAAGACTAAGGCAACGTCACCCGGTTGCCTAGCAACAGAGCCACCTTCTTCTGAATTTTCCATTACACGCGCTTGGGACCGTCGCTCTTGTGGTTTCTGTCTGTCAGTTTAACTATGCAGGAGAAACCAAACATAGTAAAACAAAAAACATAAAAGAAAAAGTGATAATGACAGTGAATCCTGTTTCTCACCTTCTAGAGCCAGACTTACTTTAGAGAAATACTTAAAACAAAATAAAATATATATATATATTTTTGCATTTGTAAAACTTTAAAGTTTTTTTCTTCCTGTTCAGTTTGAACTTTCTAATGTTTTTACTGCTTTCAAAGCAAAACAGATATTAGATAAGCCGTTGTAGTTAATTTGTTATTTATAATCCCAAATGGTAGTTTTAGCTTTATGGACAACAAACCTGCTGGTAAAAACATCAAATTTAAAAAGAGGATTGCTTCCGTTTAACTTTGTGTAAATCTACTACAAAAGAAAACCTTGTTGATACTCCAGTTTGTTTACATCCCCCCTCAAAACAGTATCTTTCTGTGCGACAAAGTTCCTTAAAACATGCCTGCCACCAATTCAAAACATGCATGCTCCTGCTGCTAATTTGCAGCAGTAGGTGGTTATATATTACACACAGTATTCATTACTATTACAGCACATTACTTAAAGGGATTACTTTTTATCACCCACATGTAGCTGCAATTGTTCCTACACCCATCTTAAGTACACTACACCATGTGCAAGATTAACTGTTGTTTACACAAACTGAAAACGTGAGGATACCAATTCAGGGATGCTGATGGAGATCTGAACGAGTCAAAAGAGAAAGAGAAGTGGTAAAGAGAGAGAGTATACCCCTACATTCTGACCCTCCTGTCTGCCAACGTGCTGTGCAGTTTCCCTTGTTTATGTCTTACCAGCAAACAAACCAAGTGAGTGCAGCCAGGCAAAGAATATCAGCAATGTGTAGATCACCCAGCCTCCCTCTCGGAAATCTGTCATGCGTGTTCACATAAACACTGAAAGCACACCGACCCCACAGCCACTGGTGCAAAACCACGCTACAGAGAACACAAGTCAGTAAACACACACATCCAGATATCCCTCTGTTGAACAGGTTGATAACTGGGACATACTGTAGATCAACAACAGACTAAGACATGGCAGTGAACTGCTTCATCACAAATTGGTGACTGACTGTCCACATATGTGTAAAAACATAAGTGTGACATACAGATGGACGGATGTACAGACAGACAGAACCCTCAACACTGTATATCCCAAGAATCTGTGTGTTTTGTGATGCGAGTTACACTATCAGTTTCCAATTTAGACCTCCAGGGGTGAAAGACAAGTACTGCCAACACCTTGTATGTAAGGCTGTATTTTTTTCATGGTACTCAAGGATTTCACTATTTCCGTAAAATGTACCCATTGCCGTGTAATACGTAGTTGCCGTGAAAATTCCCATTTCTGAAAGAGTAGTCGAAACTTACAAAGAAATACAGCAAATGTCTGCCTTAGTGACGCACTGCCTGTTACACTGCATTTAGGAACCTGGCAGCCGGTTAAGTTTGCTTCCAGTTAATGACTGAACACACACTGGTGACAGCTGCACGATTTCTTTAAAATAAATATGGTACTTATCTCCTCTGATCTAATTTGCATTGCTAGAGAAAGCTTCTCAAATTAGAATCCCAGACTCCGAGGGTTCACACACACACACACACACACACACACAATGAGCATATTAACTAGAAGATGCACTGTACATCTCCCCTGTCAGGACCTTTAGCAACACATTACAAATACATTGACACAAGTGCTGTGCTTTACACGTTTCTATTTTCCTAAACTGTTTTTAGCTGTAGCCTTTAATACTGTAACTCACCACTGAACATTATTCGGTGCATCAGTACTGTAAATATTCCCTGAACTAGAACATAAACACCACATTACAGGAGTCAGTACCGTTTCAGCAAAAGCAGACACATGGTCCCCAAGATATAGCTTTTAATAGTTCAATTCACTGCTGTTACAAAGATCATGTGCTGTATGTGATTGCGCACTACTGTATACAGAGGGTGGGATTACCTTGTATAAATGTCTGTGGCAAGTTTTTAAAAAAATCATGATTCCAGGATTCAATCATTCATTATAATGAAACCAATTTCCTAAACATTGGACAGGTAATAACTGATGCACTGAACGATATTCAAAATCAAGAACAAAAATAGTGTGTGGACTGCAGAAAATCTTCAAATATAACTGAAGACATGCATGTAGTATTAATATAATATTTACTTGAGTCTCCAAATAGGGCACCTGATTAAATCTATCAATCAGCATCCATAACTATTAAACCCAAGTGCATAATTTAGAAATACTAAAAGAAACTTAAATTAAATCACAAACGTTTCAACTAGAATTGAAAAAGGCTTTGTCTAAACGTTTGTCACTGGATTTAAGTTTCTCTTAGTACACCACCCACTCGATATCACTGATGTCTGGGTCCGATACAAATCCGCTATGTATCGAAGGCCGCGATATAGCCGTTTTCTCTCATTTTTCATATAAAAAGCAGCACGCCGTCTTCTCACACAGCGGAGGGTAATTGCTTCTCATCAACTTGTCTCCAATTAATTTCATCTTCCTCTGCTTTCTCTAATGCACAAACCCCCTGCATTGAAAGAATCCATTCCCAACACAGGAGGCTTGTTGCTAGGGAGCTGACGTCACTGCCTTGTAACTTTTGCTAGTGCATGGCTGCCACATGTGAACACCTCGCTGGCTAAAATAAAAACCGCTTCAGCAAGTAGATATTTAATTTGCTTTGTGTTATTGTGCAGTGCGTGTGTATATGATAACAGTAAGATATTAATGCTTTGTTTTTAATTGTTTTGTATATTGTTGTTTGTGATGTGCAGTATGAAATAAAACAAACAGTAATTCCAAGTGCCTATGTGTATTGCAGCTAAGGCATGCGTATTTAGACAGCAAAAATGGGGAGCCAACTCCAGGATCGCGATCCGAATCCACAGTATAGCGAGGGGCAATATAACGAGGGGTTGGGTGTATTTCTAAATGTTTATTAGAGATTTGCTAACTAAAAGTCATGGCAATCAATGATGAGAAGAATAAAAAAAAAAAAAAAAAAAAGATTAATTGTTACATCTCTACATGGTAATCAAAATCTTTACTATTTATGGACTGGACAATCTCAATGCAATCCCAGCAACAGCGCATTAGCAAGCCAAAAAGCACTCACCAGTATCGTCCATCACAATCATGGGGCTAGTTTTGTCTTTCGGCGTCTGTTGTGTTGTGGATACCAGTGTAAACACTTATCAGAAAAAGGTGTCTGAAAGCTGCCTTGTATTTCCCGGCCTTCACAGAAACATGAATGGAAAATCTCCTGATGAGCTTCGTCGCAGTTTTCAAAATCTATTCTGTAAGAGTGAAACATGTGAAGTTCCATCCATGTGTCAGTCAGTGCGAGTCAGTCTCGTGTCAGTGTGAGTCAGCTGACAGAACGGAAGTTCCATGGTTGGCTTTTATTTTAATCATTTTTTTAAGAGCGCTGCAGAAAATACTTTTAATTATCATGTTGATTAAGTTCTTGTAAATGAAAAAGACCACTGGTTGCTAAGATGCAGCCCCCATTAGCCCAACCTATCCCAGGTGCTGTAGGATGAAAAGTTATATTAAGTGGAGACAGGGTCAAAGACACTTTTTTTACATAGTGTGGTAAGGGTATGGAATGGGCTACCTAGCCATGTTGTTGATGCTGAATCACTGGGATCCTTTAACAATCCGATTTACAAAGTTTTGGGATCAGCTACTAGGAACAGGATGATGGTCCACATGGCCTTCTGTCATTCTTAAACATTCTGATGTTTTGTGTTCTATTTATTGGTGGTAAGAACCTGCAGATCAAGTTCAAACTTGGTGAGCGTTTCTTGGAATTCCAGGAATTCAAGCCTTTTTACCAATGTTGACCTTTGGAAATCTGAATCCATTCACTACTAGACCCAAGGTTATAATTACTGTTTTGTTGTGACTACAGTCCTGCTGCCCACCCTAGTTTCTGTACCAGTCAATGGGGTGAGGATTAGGACATAGGAAACATTATCCTTCTTATACCCTGAGGAGAGATATTTAACAAAAGACCTCAGACTTAAAATAGATTATTATTACTCCCACTTGATAATGATGAAAACTTGATGATGAGGAAACCTCCACACACCATCAAAACCATTAACCACAAACAACATGTCCTAGTAACTATTACACAATGAAACACTGATTCAGGAACCAACTCCCACTGAGCTGCAAGGGGTCAGAAAGCGTTTTGTCCAGTTTCTTTTGTTCAATTCCAATCCTCTACTGCCCGGCAGGCTGTGATCCAGAAACACGGAGTAGGGTTTCAGCAGTCTTTCCTCCACACTGGAATCTGTGGCACGGGACTCTGTCTGTCTGTCTGTCTGCAAGTCCTTGAGCTCAATGAGACCACTCTACTGCTTCCACACTTTGCTTAAGCCCACTTCACCAAAGGATGCAAACTCTGGGGACTGATGAAAACAATGTTGCTTGACCACTTTATTGGGTCTAACCTGGAAGTAGATTTTTTTGGTATTAATGTTTATGACAAAATAAAAATCAGGTTGCATCTATGGCAGATTTGATCACACACTATCCCTTCCACATGGGAGCCTCTGTGACTGCAGTAAACCACATAATGAAACATTAACACACCATGGTTAACCCATAGTTTGACATGTTTTTAATATGCTTTACTGTACCTCTCTGTGCTTTGCAATGCTTACCTATGCTTCATCATGTTTTTGCTGTACATGAGTACACTTTGCTATGTATTTAAGTAACTAGGCTAAACTTCTAAAACACATTGGGAATATTGTGGAGAATTATGAAGCTTTTGGAGAAGCATGGTTTATGTTGCTCTGTCACAACAGACTGCATAGAAATCTAATCTATTAGCCTATTTTACCGGCATAAAACTATTTAATCATTTGAATATTGCAACACCTTTGTCGAAAATTTGAAATATAGCAAAAGTTTCATCATCATTTCCAGAATAACACAACGGGGGAGTTAAAAGCTCAAACTACGTGGACTAGAGCAAGCCAAAGCACAAACAATAGGTTTAATATTATACATTTTTCATAGAAATGCAATTTTATAAGCAGGACATATGGTTGTATTTTTTTTTTTTTTTAAAGTTTGCTTATGCTGTAGCATGGGCTGAGTTTCTCAGATTAGTTTTGCACATTTTTATTAAGCACAATTGTAGTGTTTGACTTATCAAAGAACACAAGAGTTATACTGCTTCACAGTTTGATGAGTGGTCCTCGTAAAATAGCTAACTATGACAGACACACAGAACTACACTCACAGTATGGCCCTTCTTGTAACAAATGCCCAAGTTTGAAGACCCAATTCCCAAGACACAGCCTTCATTGGCCCACCAAATCCAGAATTCAGGAAAATGAAAAAGCAGCAGGAAGGACATTAGGAAACGATTGATTTAATTCACTGGTGCTTCCTGAGGAATGCAGACACTCATATCCACACACACACACACACACACACACACAGAGGATAATGAGTGAGTCAGGCCTCCCAGTACAGCAATGACATTGCTCATTGCAGACTGATTCACAGGGAGTGCGTGCTGTGCTGCTCACAACTGGCATTGTTTCAGGACAATACAGAAAGAAGTCTTGATCAAATCCCATTTCATTTCCTAGAATTTACAATTTAGAGAAACTTTTATTTTTTTTTAAAAGGGCTTATCTTCTAATAAAACCCTCCCACGGCAAAAATTGCTGAACAGGATCGTCAGCATCTTGTACCTTCTTGTTTGTTTATCCTGCAAGCTTCCTTTCCAACTATTGCAGACACTGCTGAGTCCACACTGCAAGGCCGATGTGCTCCCTGTGTGTAGCGAGCGCGACATTTCTAACAGCTACAGCATTTACCACGCCACATTCCGTTCATTCCTGGTGAAGCACAACACTGAGTCTCTGCAAAGGCATCCAAGAAAACAGATTGATCAGGTGACTACACAAGAGGTCTTTCACAGAAAGGAGAGCAAGAGGGAGCGCTCGGTACTCCAGGATTCGTGCTGATCAGGTCTGTGAAGCCATCTGAATTATTAGAGCATTCTGTAGCTCTAGTTCAGGGCTACCCTACACCTAGAGTTCATTAGAAAAGAATGGGGTAGCTCCACCACAATTAACACCAACCTAACACTTAGCTAGTCTAAGATTAGTGCTAAGTGGGGTCTGTGAAACAGTAGGAATACAAGCATGTACTTGTTAAAGCTATTGCAGGGCAAATCGCAGTCAAGATCCTTTGAAGGCGTTTCATTTTTACACATCAGTAAGTGGAATTTTTCAGGGGAGGGGTGCAGGTTCCAAAGGCACTCAGGGCCTGAGAAGAAGGCTGAGGCACGTCAGGGAGGGAGGGGGAGGAAAGTGTGAAGCTGTGTTGGGAATGCAAAGCTCTTCAGCCTCAGGTCAGACAGGTAGTTAGCAAGCCAGAGAGGACCTGCATTAACATGTTTGCACTCCCTGACACAAGCCAAGGCTCAGGGATCCGTTCCCATCGTATCCCCTGCTGTGATGTATTGGGGGTATCAGCTGGGGTGTCATGCTGCTGCAATACAATCCTCTCCTAGTCCATGCTCCTGTGATACAATCCTCTCCTAGTCCATGCTCCTGTGATACAATCCTCTCCCTTTGTCCACACCCTTGCTCTGTGATCAGCACAGGCAAGGGAAACTTTAGTCACCGTTTAAGTCTCACTTCTTTTTTTTGCCCTAGCATTCTTTAAGACAGTATTCCGGCTCTCCATGCACACCCTCTCGGCAGTGTAATGCATGTTTGTAGTTTTTCCTCAACCCTGGTGTACTAACTTTCTGAAGAATTTTAGTATGAACAAAGGAAGAGCATGACAAGCAATGTTCTCAGCACTGAATATCACACAGAACACACACATTTCATAATCTATTTTACAAACATGATGCCATATGACTGAGCAAAGAGGAGAACTGTACTTCCTTGGCTGCACAGCAGTCTGTGAAGCACGTCAGCCCCAGGGGCAAGCAGGATGGGGACAACAAAGTCCTGTGTGATGCAGCTTCCTCTGACTAAACCACACAGCCATCTTCACTTTACATTCAGGGGTAGAGACTCCCACTGGCTCCCACAAACTACATTATGACACTAATAACTGCACCAATTTAGCTAGTGCATATTCCCAGTGCTAGTTAACCAAGTAGCTGATTTTTATTTATGTATTTGCTGTGCATTACTCGTCTAAATGTTTAGCACAGCATTAAGTACTTCAAGATTAAACATAATATTAAAGCAGAAAAAATAGCATATTCAAAATTGATAATTCTCTAGTTATTATACACCAAATGTTCCTAAATATTGAAATGCTTACCAGTACAACAAACAGTATGTGCTAAATTGTAGAATATTATGTTTATGTCCTTTTAAAGACATTCTATCAGCGAATTATCAAAACATTGCTTGAAATTCATCCCTAAAACTATCTATAAAACAAGGGCTGCGTCTCCAAAAAGCTATCATGGAAAGAAAGAAAAAAGAAATCACAGGGGTTAAAAAATTTACTTTTCAGTTTAAGTGTTCAGCCAGAAATCAATTAACCATTTGACTTGTCTATTTAGCTGTACCAGGCAAAGACAGCCACACAGAGCACATCAATGCATGATATCACAGTAACCTCTCTACAGTATCGCACTGGGCAGAGATAGTGTACCGAGTACAGAATCAGACAGGATATACGCGGTCCATTCACTGCAAGTAAAGTTACTGCTTTAGTGTATTCCAGGACTTTCATGATAGTTTCAACCAGGGTGTCGAGCAGTATTTCTGTTGCAACTACAAGCTTGTTAATACAGCATTACTACTCTCAGTAACACGACAAAGTAACATCACAAGAACCCACATGCGCAGCACACAGGCCAAAACGCCAAAATGCAAGTGGATCCCCACACTGTGAAATGAAAAACTCTAGGAGGAATGTCATGACCAAGTTTCATCAAAGCTGTATTAAAACGACATACAAACCAGTATGCCTCCATCATCTCCAGGCCTGAGCACTCCCTCCCTTGCGTACCTAACTCTCCTCAGGACTCAGTTTCACTGTGAGTTTACTAATATAGTTACCTCTCTGCACTGCAGCCTCACCTGGCAAGTCAGATGTGTCTTATTATACCTGGGCTTGCTGTACTGTGCTGTGAGGGAGTGGTGTTGCCAGGCCAGTCTGCTTGAGTTCTGAATGAGAACGCAATGCTGCAGCACATAGCACAGGAACACTCCCATCCTGGACACACAAACCCAGTGATAAACAGACCTCTCTCCCAGGAAGGCCAGCTCTCTTTCACACGGTTTCCTTCAGTAGTCTCCCGTAATCACAGGATTCCAGTTCTGTATAATACTTTCCCGGAATTTAAAAACACAGGTTTATCTGCTTTGTTATTGCCAACTCCACCCTGACATTTACCAATATCGCATCACGATTTTACTTCATGAGGAAATGTTTCACCTTAAAAACGTACTGCATTATATTAGTGAAACGTTAGCAGGTTTCTCCCAGGTATGTTTGAAAGTCTTGCTCACATGCATAAACACCACTCATGTATAAGTGTGCCGCGTTCGTGTTTTTTTTCCCATATTAACTGCAGTTTTGTTTCTGACTGACTATTTGACAATATGTGTGCTTATTTCGTAAAAACAGCAGTGACGTTGTTACACCGGAAATGGTCAAGTGTAATTGTGCAGCACAGGTAATGAAATAATCATTGTGAAATTAGCCTTCTTCCACGGATTTCTTCTCGCCTGTGTATCTCCCTGCAGGCCAGGAACCCACTGCAAACCACTAGGCTTCTGGCTGTGACCGCTGGTGTACTAAATACTGACTGTATACCTTTTTTTCCCCTGTATAAATAAATACATGTACTATGTAGAAATTTGCAGGACCCCGAATGAACGATCAGATTCTATAACACAGCTGCGTGTAGATATGAAGACTTACTCCCGTCGTGTCGTCGGGGCTCCCCAGTCTATTCTGCAGGCTCAGGCTGTTCGGTTCAATGTCGCTCCCGGTGAAGTCGTCCTCCGACTCTTCAAAAGACGAAGCCGAGGACAGGCCGGCAGACGACGAGCTAGAAAACTTGCGGAGAAGCAAGGAGGGGGACGGGGACCCCCCGCACCCACTGTCCGAGCAAGGCGACTCCACGTCCGGGTGCGAGTCCGACACGTCCCCGCCACCCCCGAACCCTTCTTCCCTGCAAGGGCTCGGCTCCCGGGTCACAATGAGCCGCGGGATCGTGCCGGGGAAGCTCAGACGTTCAGGGACTTTACAGATTTGATCTGTAACCCCACACTGGAAATCGGGGTCTGCGTTTGGAGAATCAGGGGATCTTAAAGCGTCGTCCGCATCATTGTTGGAGTTCACTGGGCACCCCTTGCTTTGTATACTGGCGTCCGCCGCATTTTCAGACACGTTTGGACGCGTACTGTTGTTTTGATCCTGGCCAGAGTTAAAAGGTTCGAGCACGGGCGAAATCATATTACTGCAGCTCTCTCCATAATCGCCACCCAGTCTCAAACTCCGCTGGAGTTGATTGTTTACTTTCGGCTCTTCCGAATTCGTGTCCGCGGCTCCCCGGAGTGCTTTCACGCCAGCCCCGGGTTGTAAAAAGTTCACTTTATTTTCCATGTTTTGCTCCAAACCTTTGCGTTCATGGTCCCCGCATTCCGACACAGAACTACAGTCCCTCTCTGAATCTGCAGAGGTCTCTCCTGTTGAATTGGCAGTAGTTGTCGTGTTATTACTGTTTTTAGGAGTTGTAATAACTGAATCCGAGTCCCCCCCAGAGCTCTTCAATGAATCCTCGCAGTTTAAGACCCCCGGTTGCCCGTTGCTGTTAATCCCGCCGCTCGCATTCTGGGAACCCGCAGTATTCTCCCCGGCAATCCCGCTGCTGTCCTCTCGCCACGAGTCCACATCGCCAGACAAATCAGTCTTGCTCAACTTTATCCCGATCTCGTCAGGTGTGGAGGTATTTATTTTATCCGAGGTCGTCTCTGCCAGCCCCTTATTTTTAGTTATATCCCGGTCGAACCGGTCATCCCTCCGGTCCTCGCTGGTGATTCTGCGGAATTTCATCCGCCCGCCTGCCGTAGCCTCCTTGGACGTAGCCTTCTCGGAGGATTTTGCTTTTGCCTTCTTTGCCGCCGCCACTGTCGAGTAGGACGATGAGGATTGACCCATCCTGCAAGCCGTAGCAGCAGCAGCAGCAGCAGCAGCAGCGACTCCTCCTCCTCAGGGGGACAGGTTGAGGTTCCCCTGGCAACCAATCAATAAAGTGACGTCACTGCTATATCAGCGGGGATTCCTCTGATGCTGAGAAGCCAGGTTCGCCGTCCGATTGGTTCCCTGACCTTTCGTCCCCGCCTTTCCCAGAGAAGCACCGCCTCTTTGTAAAACTGCGCCCCCTTGTGGCTCTTCAGTTCCCATACAGCGCCGCCGTTCATTGCTCGGTCACAGTTGCCATGAAGCGGGGCTAAGATTACATCTTTGGTGTAAATCCCTCGTGGCTTGTCAGAATGTAACAATTGCTGATCCTGCCAAAACAAAAATAAAGCACGTTTAATTTATATAAGGTCAACGCACTGCATAATAATTGTAAAATATGCATATAATACATGTTTATGTTTTCATGTATTTGTATATTAATCCAAATGTATCTGTGTAATGACATCATACAGGTAACAGCAAGGTGACGGCAGTTTAGTTCTCAGAAGAGAGATGGCGTGGCCAGTGCTAAGTAGGTGAAGCTACCTTTGGAGGATTTAGACAAACTGAACCGCAAACAAGGTCTGCACCGCAATGCAGTACATAGAGTTCATCAAACCCCATGGAAGAATGTTACCTTAAGAGTGCACCTCATTCCTGACTGCACACCTATTGCCTGCCATTCAGTGGTTTATCCACAAGGGGGCAAAGTTTAGCCCAACAAATCTGACTTCATCTCTGACCTGAGACAGATTTGAACCCATGCCTCTATTATTATTATTTACTTATTTATTTATTAGCAGATGCCCTTCTAGGATTTATTTCTGCTAAGAAATAAATCCAAGTAGCCTCTGTCTGTGTGATCTAACAGCACTGACCACACCTGCTGCTGCTCTGTCTGCGTGTGATCTAACAGCACTGACCACACCTGCTGCTGCTCTGTCTGCGTGTGATCTAACAGCACTGACCACACCTGCTGCTGCTCTGTCTGCGTGTGATCTAACAGCACTGACCACACCTGCTGCTGCTCTGTCTGCGTGTGATCTAACAGCACTGACCACACCTGCTGCTGCTCTGTCTGCATGTGATCTAACAGCACTGACCACACCTGCTGCTGCTCTGTCTGCATGTGATCTAACAGCACTGACCACACCTGCTGCTGCTCTGTCTGCATGTGATCTAACAGCACTGACCACACCTGCTGCTGCTCTGTCTGCATGTGATCTAACAGCACTGACCACACCCGACACATCTACATTTTTCAGACATCAAGGCCCATTCTGATTGGTCTTTTCTACAGGCATTACCTAATGGTAACAATAACACATGCAATCAGTGGGTTTAGAGCATATTTATTTTTGTGATGACAGTCATATCCATGATGCAAATCCAGCCTCTCTTCTGTTTACTTTGTGGGTCTAGACTTTGTAAACTAAGCTGCTGAATTGTTGTGTGAAAAGGGCTTGTAACCAGGAGGTCCCTGGTTCAAATCCCACCTCAGCCACTGACTCCCTGTGTGACCCTGAGCAAGTCACTTAACCTCCTTGTGCGCCGTCTTTCGGGTGAGACGTAGTTGTAAATGACTCTGCAGCTGATGCATAGTTCACACACCCTAGTCTCTGTAAGTCGCCTTGGATAAAGGCATCTGCTAAATAAACAAATAATAATAATAATAATGTGTTTGAGCTGTTTAATACAGTACACATTTAAAGAGTGTGTACAATTACATTGACTGATCTGTTTGTTCACAGTTTCCTTACCCTTTCAAGTTGTTTGCTGCCAAATTACTCAGATAAGGTGTTTTCGTTTGTGTTACAGTTTTAAGATTAACTCTCATAAAAGATATCATGTTTTCAGTATTACAGTTCACTCATCAAATTATGTTTCCTTCATTTTTTACTGTCCTCTTTGTTTAACGCCTCGTCAGCGGCAAAAATTGAGCTCACCGCTCACACAAACGCGATTAACTTACAAATGAAAGAAAATAATGAACAAAAAACAGGTTTATAAATGAACAGTTTTTCTATTGACCAAACACCATTTCGAGCTTCTATAGTGATTTAAAAAAAAATGTTGTTAATAAAACCCTTTATTCTGCATCTTTTGATTCCACATATTTTTATTTGCTCGCTATTGTACGCAAAAAAAAAATACAAAAATATATATTTATTGCACATGATAACTTAGCAAATAAACAATAACTAATGAAACTAATAACGTGTGAATAATGAAGACTTGTGAGTAATGCATGCCTCAATATGAAGGTGCATTAAAAGACGGTTTGCAGCATGTCTAAAATTGTGACTGAGTAAAATTATTTAATAAAATAAAGAAGCCCTCATATGTTACCAGGTCCCCACCAGACTTTAGCCACCATGCCAAATGCACCTCAAAAAATACCACGTACATTTTGAAGGATTACTCCAGTTTATCAAGATGTTCTTGGTATCAAAATAAAGGAAAGTTTGGAGTTGAATCACATGTAAGGATATCCTGTGATCTTCAAAGTTATCAGAAATGTCACAAATTCAATGTCTTTCTCAATGTCATTAAGGAGGCAGTGTGGTCCAGTCGTCAAAGTCCAGGGCTTGTAACCAGAAGGTCACGGATTCAAATCCCACCTCTGCCACTGACTGACTCACTGTGTGTGACCCTGAGAAAGTCACTTAACCTCCTTGTGCTCCATCCTGCGGATGAGATGTTAAATCAAATGTCCTATTGTAAGTGACTCTGCATATAATGCACAGTTCACAACCTACCTCTGTAAAGCACTTTGTGATGGTGGTCCACTATGAAAGGCACTATATAAAAATAAAGATATTATATTATTATTATTCAATGTAAATTCAATGAATTGAAGACATGGAAACGACTTCTAGTTTAAACTTTTGTCGCTTGTTTTAGAATTTCTAAATTCTGCATTTTGTTAGAACTGAAGAGCAGCTCCTGGACTCATTGTCACCTTGAACAAATTATACCGAAAAGTGAAATAAAACACTACATTTGAGAAACGGCAATACAAACCACTAAACATTGTAAACAACATGAAAGGCTAAGGGAATAGTAAATGAAGAAACTATAACTTGATGCTACTTCATCTTTAAAACTTCAATACAAAACACCTTTTAGCACTTAAACATAGCTGGAACGTTTATCAAGGCAAAATCTCCAATAAAATGTAGTTACTGTATTAAGTAACTACACCATGTCTGCAGGTGGCTGTCCTGCAGTTTGCTTTCACCATGGCTGGAGGGGATGCTGCACTCAGTACCGCAGTGATGGATGTGAAAGGCATCATTGTTCTGCTATGGTGGTCAGCAACCAGAGGAAAGGGGTTTTCATCTTCATTTGAGGGTGCAGTGTATTAACAGAGCTCGTCTGAAAGCAAGGGTTTGATGTTTGCTTTGCACTTTAAACACTTCACACAAGGACACCCCCACAAACACACACACACACTGACACACACACAAACACACACACACACAAACACCCTCACAAACACACACTGACATACACACCCACAAACACAGACACACACACTGATACACACACACAAACACCCCCACAAAACAGACACACACACTGATACACACACACTGACACTCACACACAAACACCCCAACAAACACACACACACAAACAAACACAGACACCCCCCACAAACACACACACAAACACACACACACCCACGCACCCACACGAACAACACCAAATACTGACTTCCTTTCGAAGGAATGTTAGTTCTGCAAAACCAACATGAAAACACATTGACATTTAAAGCTTCCCTTTTAAAATAACAACAACTCATCAGGTTAAGAAAGAAAGAACCTGCACATGGACCCCAATGCAATCCCAGTGTATTACTCTGAAGAGCCCTTCTAGAAGAAACACCGATGTTAGGGCTGTCTGCCATGGACAGGGAACCTGCAAGACTGCTTCATCTTGGGATAACGAACACATTCTTGAAAGATATCGACCTATGTGCTTGCTTCTCCCTTCCTGGTAATTCAGTGTTGCTGGTGATGAAACCCCCTTTGAGAGGGACACAGTGGAGGCGCTCATATGTATGACTAGCACACTATCTCTCTGGAGAACTGCTTATCCAATTGAAACTTGGTATTAGCATTATTTAGCAGATATTATTGAGAATCTGGGGATAGATGCGAGCGTTTGTCTGTTCGTACGTCCGTCTGTCACACTTATGATTATGTATATTGTCATTGCTAATTCTTATTCTACACATAATAGCATATGCCTTTGCACCGGTAGCTCTGATTTACAGCTGTGGCCAGTAATGGATGTTACTGATAAAACTGTGCTGCTTATCTGAACCTAGTACACTATATCTGCAACCCCTACACAAGCCAGGTCCTTGTTGCTTTAAAATAAATTGCTTTACCAAAGTCTCTGTATTCAGTTCTTAACCTCTGTGCCCTGTGACTGGGATATAGCTAGGACCACCTTATAGTCTTCCAGCAGTAATTCATTATATACTACACGTTTGTAGTACCTAAACACGACTGCCACTCAATAGTATATAGAGGGTATTTAATAAAACTACAAGACACTGTAGTTGAAACATTTATCGTTGAACTCGATGTTTGTAGTTGAATACTCGAAGCTTCTTTTTATATTCTAAATGTATCACAATTACTGTTTACTTGTTATGGATGATATTACGATAAGCCAGCTATCACTCTGCGATCAATATAGCCTTTTTTTTTTTAAATGAGAAAACTCAAACCATGCAAACTTGCAGTGCGGTCTGGTTTATCAGAGAGATGAGACATCTTTTCCGAGTTTGCTCCTTGTCGATACAAGCTTCGAGACGCTGGCAGTACGGTGACATGATTCTCAAACGTTTAAAAGGTCATAATCTTACACACAGTTCAAAGTTTCTGAACTTAAAAATAACAACTTAGAACTTTGAAAAAGAGCCTTTGTAGAGGCAGGGGTAATTCAGGTGTAGTGACCAAGGAAGTGCGATACAATCTGAAAGCATGGCCTGCAAACAGAGTTCTTAAACTTAATGTAGTACCAGATATCATGTTTATTTATTTATTTTAATTTGGAATTGCCAATTGCTTGGTTTTTTTTTTACCACATTTTCTTCCCAATTTGAAATTCCCCAATTTTTTAAGCCTGGCTCACCGCTACCACCCCCACGCTGACTCAGGAGTGGCGAAGACGAACACACGCTGTCCTCCGAAGCGTGTGTCGTCAGCCATCCGCGTCTTTTCACTCCGCAGGCCCGCCATGCAGCCACCTCAGAGCTACAGCATCAGAAGACCACGCAGCTCTGGGCCACTTGCAGGCAAGCCCGCAGGGGTCGCTGGTGTGCGGTGAGCTGAGGACACCCTGGCCGACCTAAGCCCTCCCAACCCCAGGTGGCGCTCGGCCAATTGTAACTCCCATCCACGGCTGGCAGTGGAATAGCCTGGATTTGAACTTTCGATCTCCAGGCTATAGGGTGCATCTTGCACTCCATGTGGAGCACCTTTACTGGATGCGCCACTCGAGAGCTATCATGTTTCAAAATGGAAATATGTGTTTGCTAAAATGTTTCTTTCAAAACTGTAATTTTGAAAACTACATAGAGTCCATGGTGTAAAATGCATGGCGTGTTTCTGTCAGCTGCAAGGAGCATAAACCAAGGCTTTACAGTCACTGGCGTGAGCAATGCTAAAGAATGTGTATAACAAGTTTCATCCCACAAAGTGTATGCATGTACAGCCACATCATCTATGTCCCTGTCACAGGGGATAAAGGAGGTAAATCAATTTAGAAATCTTGTTTACCATTCGTTTAAGGGCTCCGGCACACAACTAAAATGTCATTTTAAATTCTGAAACATATGCAGGGGTCACTTTTAATAATGTATGTTTCTGAGTGTTCGGTGGCTACCTCTAATCTATTTGAAAGTGTCATACAAAGAGTGCAAGAGAAAGTACACTCTCAACTTGATTAGAGGGACCCAACACTTAGTAGAAGTTATTAAATCTAAATACACAGACGGAAAACTGATAATCTGTTTTTATAGAACCTGTTTAAACATTTAGAATGCTTTGTCGTTGACATTCTGAGTGAGAGTGCTACACTCTCAGAAAAATTTTAAGTGTAGTTACTAATAGGTTCCAATGGTGACGGGACATAATGACATACAATGACTCTTTATCTCTGTATTAATCAGGCTCATGTTTCCCCTAGGGCTGGTTTATTAACCCACTTCTTAACATTACTATATAAAATAACAAAACAACAAGGCCCTCCGAAAATCATGGTGAGTGATTTACCAGTGGTGGTATTAAGATCCACCACTGTTTAGATCAATAAAATAGAGCCAGCCGTTTCCCTTACAGGAGTAGAAAAACTGTGTACCTTTCACTAGGTTTCATTTCAAGACAATAAGCACCGGATACAGGCGCTTCGTATTGTGTGTAGTGAGAGAGCAGCGTGTGTGCAGAGCAGAGATTACAAGGAGACGACAAGTAAAACCACAGCATTGCTGTGAAGACATCACACTGCAGAGTCAGGCAGCCATGTTTCACAAAATAAACCACAACAACCAAGTCAGCCAGCCAAGAATTTAAAAAAGACATCTATAATACACAGTGCAACGAAAGCGAATATTTCCCCGAGTATTTTACAACAGAACACTGAAAGAGTAACCACCATGCTTTTGCAAACAGCAACTGTAGAAAGTGAATTTCCCCACTGCTGAATTCAAATATTCCCACAGTAAAGTTTTTTTTTTTCCGTGGTTATACTGTGCATTTACCATAGTTTTTAGAATATACCTTACCATACCTCTCTGTACTTTACAATGCTTGCCTATGCTTTATTACACTTTGCTGTGCTTTTGCTGAATCACTTGACAGGGTCCGGACCCAAGTGTTTTGTTTTTGTTTTTTTTTAAATACAGTATTAGGGTGTCAAGCGTGCTGCTTTCCTTTCCATGGTGGGCAGGTGGTGAGGGAGGATGGATCAGGACTTTTTATAGTCTCCACAACAGAACATGGGTGGAGGAAATTAGTGGGGTAGCATGGTGTCGTAACCCTGAACATGTTTCAGCATGTTTTTATAATGTTTTACCGATAGAACATGTGTTTAACATTTGTAAGGCTTTAAGGTATGTTTAAAAGAGTGAGAACCAAAGATGTCATATTAATTCCATCATTTAACCCCCTTCCAGGTTTACATCTATCTAGAAATACAGAACGAAAATCAATGACAAACATTTTGACTATATGTATTTCTCAATGTCTTCAATGTACATTGATCTAGAAAACACTTATCCAATTGTCATGAAACTTCCCTTTAGCTGTCTGTCTGACTGTCCATTTGTATGTCACATTTTAACATATCAATCCAGAGAACCATTTGCGGCGTTATTGATAGTATCAGTCTGGTGGTATATGAAGGTTCACTACATGTCTGCTTGTCCATCAGTATGACACACTTTTTTAATTGTGATGAAACTCGTTTATTTCATTCATAAGAACAGTTATGAATGAGACAAGGCCATGCAGCCCATCAATGCTCGTCCGGTTCCTAGTAGCGGATTGATCTCAGAACTTTGTCAAGCCCGGTCTTAAAAGATCCAAGCGATTCTACCTCAACTACATGACTGGGTAGCCCATTCCATACCCTCACCACTCTCTGTGTGTCCCAAGTCTATCACCACTTAATTTCCACCAGTCTCCTCTTGTCCTGGGTTCTGTGTTGCACTGAAAATGTTGGTTAGGGTTAATACTGTGTGTCAGCTCCTTTGAAGATGTTAAAGACTTCAATCATGTCCCCCCTGATTCTTCTTTGTTCCAGGCTACAAGATTCAGTTTTTTCATCTTATCTTCACAGCTCAGTCCTTTAATCCTGGGATTAGTCTTGCTGCTCTTCTTTACTCTCTCCAGGGCTACAATGCCCCTTTGGTGCTGTGGTGACCAGAATTGGGCACAGCATGCAGTCGGCATTAGCAGTATTTCACCAGCCTCTCTTTTTAAGGATGGATACAGGGATTGCCAACACAGCTCAGGGTTTGCTGCGGGCTGTTCCAATGATCCAGACAGCATCAGTCTAAATACAGCCACCGATTAGATAACTAAAATAGGGATCTTTGTGTAAGAAGGTTATGGAAAATAACCTTGCACGAAGTCCCTTATGTGTGCTTCGGTTAGTAAAAATGATACAAACTACAGTAATGATCCTACTTGAATGGTGCTGCTCAGGGGATGCAGTAGATTTCCTAGCTGTAGAATTGGAAGCAGAGAGGGGAAGCAGTTCAAACAGTTAGCAGAACGCCTGGATGTATGGTAACAGTATACAGTAAAGATAATGTTATACGACGTTGTATAACGCAATGGTGAGACCACACTTAGAATACTGTGTCCAGTCCTGGTCCCCACCACTACAGAAAGGACACTGCAGTTTTGGATAGTCCAGCAAACAGTGACCGGGAGATTGAGGTCTTTAAAATCCTAAAAGGAGTTTATAACATAAACCCTACTCAGTTTTTCACAAGCAGTAAATGGAGACTTAGGACAGGGGGTAGGAGGCTCTTCTTCACACAGAGAGTGCTGAGGGGATGGAAGGGGCTACCTAGACATGCTGTTGAGGCGGAATCATTGGAATCCTTTAAGACCAACTTGGCAAAGTTTTGAGATCATCAGCTGCTTGGAACAGGAGGAGCATTGATGGTCCAATCCGTCAGAACTTTTATCATGTTCTTATTGTGTTCAAAAGAATCTTGATAATGGAAAAGAGTAATAACTAATAGCTAAGGAGAGCCATAATCCCATACCTTTTACAAGCATGACAACGATCTCTTATTTAGCTAAAGTTCACTCCCTGTGCAGCCGGTATCACTGACTCTCTGCGGCACAAGGCTCTCTAAGGGATGGTCAGGTGGGTTCCTAATACCTGCTGCTGATAAACGACCTTCACTCCAGTCAGTGAAAAGTCTTAAACAAGAATGCTGTTTTGCTGATGAGAGATCATGGGAGACTGCTTACTTCCTGTTGTTGTCATCTTGAAGAAAAGTACTGTTCACAAACTCAGTAAGAGAGCGAGGTGATAAGTGCGTGTCTCAGCAAGCAACAGGAAGAGCCTGGATAAATCTCTGTACCTATGTGACTTACCGACAGCTCTCTGATTCATCACAGTATGGGGGTATTCCAACAACAGTGAAGCTTGGAGACTTGGAACACAGAGAAGGAGACATTTCACACACAGAGTGGTGAGGGGATGGAATGGGTTGCCTAGCTGTGTTGTTGATGCTGAATCACTGGGGTCCTTTACTTGATAAATTAGATCAATCAGCTGGACTAGCTCCTCTCATATGTCCATTTTTGAATGTTCTTATGTCAAATCGTTTTGGGCACACAGCTGGATTTCCTAGTAAAGAAACAGCTGTAAGAGATTCTAGTATTGTATCATTAATGAGTGTCTGTCTGTTGTATCCACCACGGTCCTGTTTTTCAAAACTTTGGTAATCTGACTTCTGCATTATATAGTGAAATAGTTTTTTTTCAAAACGTCAACATGCGATCGGTATTACTATGATCCGGACTTCGCTTTGGTAACCCGATCGCACTTTTAATCGTGATTAAATGTTGCATTTGGGTTTTTCAGAATTTAAAAAAGAGATTAGGATTACTTTTATCCAAAGTATCAGGATCATTTTGATCCTACCTGGAAGGTGGATTTAACTTTTAAATAATCATTTAGCAAAAAAATATATGTCTTTAATTCCACAATATCGCGATACGGAAATTATTATCGATACTGGTGCCCATCCCTACTATAAAATATTAGATCTACTTCAAAAACAGGATTTCGTAAAGTGATTATTTGCAATGTGGATAAATGTAATCCAGCAGTGACATTTTCTGGGGAGGGAAAAATGATCACTATAATGACAAGGACCTCTTCCCACTGACTGCAACATTCTCCTAGATGACATTCTACCTCTGTCATGCACTTTGTTTTCAGTCTGCGATGTGGCTGTACCACCGTTCTCTCCCACATCGGATGGAGGAGCTGAATTAAGAGTTCTCTGATACCCAGTTTAATCAGCAGTCCCCCTCCAGCACCTCTTTAGGAACAGAGAGCATCAATACACCTCTGTGACAGTGGCACAGATCCTTTATAGCCTTCGATAATCAGAAACACGATGATCACCTGTAGTAGGATCTTCAATAATACTTTTATAGTGAAATAAATAAGACTAAACAAAATATCGATAACATCAGGATAATACTGTTCCATAGTCAGTAGCTGAGCTGCCCTCCTGCCTGCTAGGTTAAACCCCCTGGGGTCTCGCACTGTGACACCGTGGCTCTCTGCCCCTTCGCTCATATTCATAAAATGCGCCAGCATGCACATCACCTGGCACTAATTTAATGAGGGACACCTGTCTGGCATGAAGCCCCCCCCCCCTCTCTCTCTCTCCCTCTCTCTCTCTCTGTCTCTCTCTGTCTCTCCTCTTTTTCTCCTCTCTCTCTCTCATCATTCATCTATAACTTCAAACAGACAAACTGGACTTGTGCAACTAATACCAAAGGACTGCAAAAACGACCTGCAACACCACTGCAGAGATTTCACACTAAAGAAATGTTTTGGTCTTTTTCAAAATCTCTGCTTTTTCATTTGCAAGAACTGACTGGTTTTTATGAATCATAAAAAACAAAAAAAATTATAAAAATAATGAAGTGGAGGGTGTTTCTAAGCCTTCAGCTTAAACCCTACAAAATTATCTAAAACAAACCTTATAACAGCAACACAGGCTTAGACTCAAATGCAATATAAAGTAAAGTGCAAAGCATAACTGCATAACTTGCTTGCTCTGCAATTCAGTTTGTCTTTCCTTTTACGAATGAGTCTGTCAGCGACATCTGAATATACAAGGCCACCAGTGTAGTGAAACTGACCTGCATCCATCAAATGCACATGAAACAATGTCTTACACAGGGATTTGGCAAATCATATTATCGATATTTTGTTTAGACTTGATTATTAGACTGAAAAATAATATTGAGAAACAAAACGTGTTTCTGAGAGTCATCTAAGGCTAAAACTGATCTTTTTTTTCTGCAGACATTTGGTTTGTCAATAGAGAGATGCCTGGGGAGTCTGGTCAAGTAATTAAACAGAGGGACAGAAAATTACTTTAAAAGAGAAAGTAGTGGAGTTCAGAAAAATATTGCGTGACACGTCCCCACGTGTTGCTATAACGGTTTAAATAACGCACCTGTCATTTATTTTCATTGTTAACATCCTGACAACTTTTTACACTTATAACTTTAAAGTCTGTTTCAAAGCTCTTTTCCAAATGTCTGCTCTAGTGCACTGATAGCATAAGGATTATTGCCCACATTGTCAAACAGGTAACACAGCAATAACGATCCACGATGTGGTACGGAACAGAAAAGCCAGAGAACTTGTGTTTTTTTTTTTTTTTTTTTTTTAAATCGCTTTTCCCGCAGTGGACAGATCTCAAACCCCAGTGCACTAGAGCGGCCATTTTGAAAAGTTGTCAGGATGTTAACAATGAAAAGAAAAATGACATTCATTATTTGAACAGTTGCATCAACACATATATTGAAAACTTTAAAAACACTCGATTAGATAAAAAAAAAACTTGTTCAAAATATCAGTACATTTATTTCTCTCATCATGCTAAAAGAAACTATAAACAAACAATCTTTGAAAAACGTTTCAACATTAAGAATAACAGATTTGAAGCCTTTTCTTTTAGCACTATCCTTGAGTGTCTTATTTGTCTCTCACAACAGTCACTTGTGTTCCCTATTTCACAGCTATTTTGTAATCCCTGTACTGTTAATAGTGTTTGTTACAGCTTACTTGCTTGTGGGTGGCGTACGTGTCAGTGTTTTGACCCCAAGTAAGCTTTATTCACAGCACAGACATGACAAAAGAGCTGTGCAACTGTAAACATGATTTCCTTTTTTAAAATATCACATTCAAATGAAATCATGAGACACTGAACAAAGGAAATGCCATTTAATGAGTAACCCACAGCATGAAAGGGTTCATCTTTAGTATCGCTCACCAGAACACGCAGCTAAACTGTCAAAACAACCCAGCCCTCGACAGAACGGCCTGTCAGTTTCTCTGAGCTCTCTCGGCATGGCTGAATCACTACCAAAAACCTCCGGCTTTCACAGCACCTAAAAGAAGAATTGGAACCTAAATCATTTCCTGACACTGGGCAGTGCTAACCAATGATATCAACCCTACAGAAGACCTGTCAAGCTCAGAGGACTCAAATGTTATTTTAAATGTTTTAATAATGCACGGGCAATGTATTAACAAAATAATCGCCCATTTCCCCTCCTTGAACTTCACTATACGTGTCAAATGTGCAGTTTGGACAGAAACGTTAAAACAAGTATTTTCATTTTGAAACATCAGAGGCCTTATTTTCAAAGCATATCCTCCAGTCTTTAATTATTAAAAGAAAAATCACGTACATGTTACAAAATGATATACAAAACACACAGAGGGTGCGAAAGAGGACATTAAATATGCAGTACAACTTAGTTGGTTTGTAAAATTACCAGGTGTTTTACCTATTTGATAAAACAGGAGTTAATTAAACACTGGAGTAAACACTTTGAAAATATGGCCCAGTATTTGGTACTACACTGGGTTAAACAAAACTCAGTTTGCAACCCTTGCTTTCAGATTGTCCTGCACGCACTTTGCCATTTCACCCGGAGAGTGATATCCTCCCCATCACTTTTGGGGCAATCTTTACTATAAGTAAAAAAACAACTGCTTCCCCAAATGACTGACCAGAGACCAGCTTGATTGTATCATGTGCGAAATACGGTCAATGGTATATGCGCGGAATACATTACAGTACTGTGTGAAATCAGGCTAGTAGTTTAACATCAAAAAACATCCAAACCTAGCCCATTGTATTTAAAATGAAGTCGCTAATAATGCATTATAAACACTGTTGAAATCTCTTTCCAAAGCTTTAGTTTAAATGTGAGCAAAAAGCACCCTTGCTCCAGTATTTCACACTATATATTTCTACATCGTTTTTAATTTATCATATTTTCTCACCATTAAAAAAACAGTGTGCAAAAACAGTGCAATACCCTGGGTCTTGTAAATTCATTCACTTGTGCAACTTTGCAGTGACTTCTCATTTTGTCTTGTTCATTGTGAATTGTTTTTTTCTTTTAAGACAAATTGGTTGTCTGTTTCCAGTTTAGGTTTGCAAAATAATTATTTATAATTAATTTGAGAATTTGCTTTAAAAGTTTTCCTACAAACCTTATGACTATAGCAACTGAATGCATATGTACCAAAATATGACAAGACATCACTTTCTGACCTCACAAGGGTCAAGTTTTGGTAGGCTTACCACATCCTATGACTTTCTGACCCTACATCAGTCGTTTTAGTACTTCAGGGCTGTAAAAATACATTACATTTTATTGGCCTTACGTTTTAGGTAAAAGGAAATGGGTAGTAACTTATATTGCATAGTAACAGAAATACAGTAGAACGGGTATGCGCAGCACTATGGTAAGATACATTTTAAATGCGCAATAAATACTTTGGACTCAATATAATAAAAGATGATAACGCCTGTGAAAGGCTCAACCTTGTCGATATTACTCTTACTGTTGGTTGAGGAAGTAAGTGATCATTCAATTCATAATTGAACGTGATTGATAAGAAATTACAACCGTGCACTCTGTATATTCCTACTTTAGATTTGTATTGAATATAGACCGCTGACTTTGGTGCAGCCTACTGTTAAAGTTGTATTGTATCAATAAATATGCGCAACTTTCTTATCAACAACTAACGATTTAACACATACAGTTCAAAGCACACGCACCTGTTCCTGCCCACCACCGCACACTCACACACACAGTCCCCAGTTTAAATAACCTCTTAAAGAAGCCTTCCTGTTTGCACTATCGAGAAATAGCGTGGTTTACAGAGTTCTCCCTCTTACCTAAATTCGACTTTCCAGGATCCCTGTGAAGTTCAGAAGCACGGAGCAGCCCCGAATTTCAAGGCATTTAAACAGAGACTCGAAATGCATGACATCCACGCGCAGTAAGTGAGACACTGAATACTCAAAACCGAGTCGTTTGGTAACCACACGAATGACGTCATCCTTCCTTTCACTCCCACTTATACAATTCGGAGCAGCTCCACAAGGAAAATTTAAGCAGAAAGTTTGCCCGCCCAATGGAAAGAACTATATTTGGCTAATTTATTTATTTATTTTTATTGATGTCACTTTTATATTCACACAGCTGCCTACTGACGCCGGGATATATTGAAATGATTGTTTTGAACTGTTTCAACATAAAATGTTGACATAAAAAGTAACGATGCCACAGTTCTATGCAATAAAGCTAAGAAAGGTCTAGTCGAAAGAGCAGTCCGGTGAACTGAGCTGATATAGTGATATGTATTTTTATGTCATTTATTATTTTTTTTAAGCAGATGACTGTTTAATTAGTAGTCTTTATGCAAAGTTATTTACTGCCTACAGATGTAAAGATAAGCTCTTATTAACTATTTCATTTCAGCTGTGTAAGTAGCTTCTGATTTTATTTTATTTTATTTTATTTTTGTAACTACCCTTTTTATAAGAACATAATAACATAAGAACGTTTACAAACGAGAGGAGGCCATTCAGCCCATCTTGCTCGTTTGGTTGTTAGTAGCTTATTGATCCCAGAATCTCATCAAGCAGCTTCTTGAAGGATCCCAGGGTGTCAGCTTCAACAACATTACTGGGGAGTTGGTTCCCGACCCTCACAATTCTCTGTGTAAAAAAGTGCGTAGTCTTCTTTGTTCAAGACTTAACAGATTCAATTTTTTTAGCCTGTCTGCATACGACATGCCTTTTAAACCCGGGATAATTCTGGTCACTCTTCTTTGTACTCTTTATAGAGCAGCAACATCCATTTTGTAGCAAGGTGACTAGAACACAATATTCTTACTAATGCATTGTAAAGTTTTAACATTACTTGATTAATCATGCTAAGGACGTTTGCTAAAAAAATAAACTAAACATGTCTACTGCCGCCAGAATTTAATGTTGCTGGGGCTATATGAGGTACTCTGGCACTGCAATCTAGCGCCATAGTGCCAAATTTGTACTCCTGTCTTCAGTTCTAGTCGTCTGCCATAGAAATATGCAGCTTAGGCTAGATCAGACATCTACACTTGAAGTAGGTGCCAGTGCTGACTACTGATCTGCCTCTTTGAATTCAGTGTCCTTTTGTTTTGCTTGCAATATACTGCTTTGTGCCAGGTGGAGCTGGTGCTTACTAATTTAGGCTCATCTAGCCTACATTACAGATGTCTATGGCAAGCAACTAGAACTGAAGAGCAGCTCCTGAACTCACAGTCAAAGCAATTCATGAAAACAATATATATATATATATATATATATATATATATATATATATATATATATATATATATATATATATATATACAGACGTGCTCAAATTTGTTGGTACCCCTCCACAAAAAACGAAGAATGCACAATTTTCTCTGAAATAACTTGAAACTGACAAAAGTAATTGTCATCCACCATTGTTTATTCCATATTTAATAGAAATCAGACTTTGCTTTTGATTTTTTATTCAACATAATATTGTAAATAATAAAACAAATGAAAATGGCATGGACAAAAATGATGGGACCGCTAACCTAATATTTTGTTGCACAACCTTTAGAGGCAATCACTGCAATCAAATGTTTTCTGTAGCTCTCAATGAGACTTCTGCACCTGTTAACAGGTAGTTTGGCCCACTCTTCCTGAGCAAACTGCTCCAGCTGTCTCAGGTTTGATGGGTGCCTTCTCCAGACTGCAAGTTTCAGCTCTTTCCATAGATGTTCGATAGGATTCAGATCAGGACTCATAGAAGGCCACTTCAGAATAGTCCAATGTTTTGTTCTTATCCATTCTTGGGTGCTTTTAGCTGTGTGTTTTGGGTCATTATCCTGTTGGAGGACCCATGACCTGCGACTGAGACAGAGCTTTCTGACACTGGGCAGTTCGTTTCACTCCAGAATGCCTTGATAGTCTTGAGATTTCATTGTGCCCTGCACAGATTCAAGGCACCCTGTGCCAGGCGCAGCAAAGCAGCCCCAAAACATAACCAAGCCTCCTCCATGTTTCACTGTAGGTATGGTGTTCTTTTCTTTGAAAGCTTCATTTTTTCATCTGTGAACATAGAGCTGATGTGACTTGCCAAAAAGCTCCAGTTTTGACTCATCTGTCCGAAGGACATTCTCCCAGAAGGATTGTGGCTTGTCAATATGCATTTTAGCAAATTCCAGTCTGGCTTTTTTATGTTTTTCTTTCAAAAGTGGAGTCCTCCTGGGTCTTCTTCCATGGAGCCCACTTTCGCTCAAAAAGCGACGGATGGTGCGATCAGAAACTGACGTACCTTCACCTTAGAGTTCAGCTTGTATCTCTTTGGCAGTTATCCTTGGTTCTTTTTCTGCCATTCGCACTATCCTTCTGTTCACTCTGGTTTTCCTCTTGTGGCCGCGCCCAGGGAGGTTGGCTACAGTTCCATGGACCTTAAACTTTTTAATAATATTTGCAACTGTCACAGGAACATCAAGCTGCTTGGAGATGGTCTTGTAGCCTTTACCTTTACCATGCTTGTCTATTATTTTCTTTCTGATCTCCTCAGACAACTCTCTCCTTTGCTTTCTCTGGTACATGTTCAGTGTGGTGCACACAATGATACCAAACAGCACAGTGACTACTTTTCTCCATTTAAATAGGCTGAATGACTGATTACAAGATTGGAGACTATGTGTGTGATACTAATTAAAGAAACTAATTAGTTTGAAATATCACTATAATCCAATTATTTATTATCTTTTCTAAGGGGTACCAACAAATGTGTCCAGGCCATTTTAGAATATATTTGTAGAATAAGCAATAATTCATCTCTTTTCACAGCTTCTTTGCTTTATTCTATGGCATACCAAAGGCATGCAAGTATACATGATAAAATAGCTTTTAATTTCATCACTTTTCAGGAGGAATGAAGCATTATTTCAATGAGCTGTAAGGGTACCAACAAATTTGAGCATGTCTGTATATATATATATATATATATATATATATATATATATATATATATATATATATATATATATATTGCATTTACAATAAGAACAATTCAGAGTTATTGCAAACATCATGAAAAGATAAAGAAACAGTAAAAACAAAAAAACCCTAAAAGAATGTAATTTGAATCTACTTTTAAACCTATGGGTCACAGTGTAATTTGTATGGTATAGATAGCAACATTCCCTCAGTACTCACTATTTGTCAACTATAGCTGCTCACACAACACGTCAGTGGGATGCAGTCCACTAATCCAGAGGAGTCCTTCAGATTATTATAAATCACATGTCAGAAGTCAACCAATCACAGGGAAGTATTTGCCACAAAAGTTATGTTTTACAAAAATACAAATATTTTAGTTTTAAAGCTATTCCTGGGCACAATCTTCATTTCTGTGATTTATAATAAGTTAATATGTCGTGTTTCTCTCATCGTTACAGTAGCCAGAACTAAATGGGATGACATTTAGCAATAACAGACACCCTATACACACAATGTATTAATATTACTATGTATGTATTTCAGCAGTGCAGAAGGCAGTGCAAACAAGCCGGCTGAGGTAAACTGGGAGCTGTTTAACTAGGTGTGGCTTACAGGTAAAGACTGAACAGACTTCCCAATTCCATTCAAATCATGTGACAATGTGACCTTTCACCTCTGCCAGACCACTCTCCTTGTAAATGCAGAGCTGGTGGGTCTGGCAGAGTTGAAAGGTCACATTGTCACATGATATGAATGGAAGGAGAAAGTCTGTTTAGTCCCAGATTCTTCAGACAAGCTCAAAGACAGGTTTCGAGAAAAATGATAATAAGTGGATATAGGAGCAACAGAACCCAGGACCACTCAGAAAAAAACAAAAAGTGAAATGACATTTGAAGCTACTTCCTCTTTAAAAGATGTGGCGGTTACGTGGAAATGAAAATATCTTCTAAAATGGAAAAGTAACAGGCAACCTCAGAAACTGACAGACGACTAATTCAATGCTTCAATGTGAAAGCAGCAGTAGCAACACAGTAATGCTGTGTGTGTTTACAGTGGATACTGGCAGCGAACCAGCAATGCTGATAACAGTATTCATCTGTTAGAATTGTGAAGTGTGTGGTTTCAGATGGACGGAAGTCAGTAGCAGTTGCAATTCATTATAGTTTTGAAAAATGACAAGCAGTTTTTAAATGTAGTGCACACAGTGTTGCAAAACTGTACGTTCACAAATAGAGAACCAGACAGGCATATGAATACATTCATAAATCAAATACCTGATTTTTTCTAACATTGTTTTTAAGTGACTTCAATTTTTAACTTGATTAAATTCTCCCCCTGTTCTGAAGCTTGTAAACCAATCTTGAGGCTATGAGAAAAAAGACAACAGGGCTCTTGGGAGACTGTGGTTACACCGATCATGACAAGAAATACATACTTTCAAAGCCTTGGTTACTACAATGATACCATAAAGGAATAAAGAAATATAATCTGCAGTGTATTATTTATATTGAGGTATGAAAGCAATGATACCTCCACACTGGAAGTGACCTACATTCCAGACTGCTGGTAAAATATACTGTCTGGAAGCTTCCTGTGTGTCTGGGATTATTGTCTACTGCATAGAAAGGCTTGGAAAATCCCACTGATTTTTAATCCTAGTGTATTAAACTGAGGAAAACAATTCAATACTGTATCATCTTTCATCCAACAGGTCTTGATGAGTCATAGCCTAACCCATGCTGTTTAAAAAACTGTATATCAAAACAAAAATCTATTCATGTAAGGGGTCATTTATAATATTCGCCATTCGATAATTCACTAATTGGGTTCAGTCACGGTTAGTCCATGCTGACAGTAAATTGTAAGTATTTCTCTTGTACCCTATAACTGCATGACCCCCAGCCCTGTGCACTGACATCAAGCAGAAGCAGGGTCTCCCTCTGAATTGACATAACGCAGGAGCAGGGTCTCCCTCTGCACTGACATCATGCAGGAGCAGGGTCTCCCTCTGCACTGACATCACGCAGGAGCAGGGTCTCCCTCTGCACTGACATCACGCAGGAGCAGGGTCTCCCTCTGCTTCCATCTGGCTGTCCTAAAGTAGCTGACAGAATCATCCCGTAACTCTCACAGGTTGAGTGTTTCCATTTGTTATATATGTCCCAATGTCCAGTTTTGTATTTATTTTAAAACTTGATATATGGTACTCCACTTGGGTAAGGAAATCTCTGTTTGCAAGCCTTGTTTTCAGTTAGTGTGGCACTTGCTTGATCATTTGACACAGAGTGTGAAATTGTCTCCACCACACCTCATATCATGTTTTAAAATGTAACATGTGTTTCTTTCAAAACTGCACCTCTGAGACCTGTGTAGCTGATGGAACTGCAACATGGGTAAAATCGATGGGATTATTTTGGCAGATACAGTCATTTTAATCCTCAGTCTTTCCCCAGGCATGGCAAGCAGATTTTGCAGATTGGGGCAGCAATACAGGTGAGTCTGCTGCCTCCCTGTGCAGGTTGGCAGGGCACATCTACAGCTAATAGCCCACAGTGGGGAAGTCAGGAGACTTTTAATAAAAGAAAAATAGTACTTTAAAGTAAGTTAAGTTAAATGTCTTATTGCAGGGCAGTGCTTTGGTCACAGTGGTAGCTGTTATTATAGGGAACTGTGAAGAGCCCAGTTTATTTTCTCAACATTGAAATTATCGTTTGCATATCATTTGCAGAAGACGTAGATCTATTTCCGTCATGTGAAGATGGAATTGGAGAAGCTTTCTTTCTCTGGTTTTAAAGATCGATTTTGTGAATGGCTTCGAACCTCCTGCCAAAGCTTCTCCTTCAGTCCATATTATCACATCGATGCAGTTTCTTATTTATTCTGTCCTTTGATCTCAGAGAGCTGCTGGTTATGTCTGAATTGCAAGTGTTTTTAATGTGTTGTTTGCACTTTGCAATTGTCATTTTATGGTTTTCCAGGACCCCCTTGTAAATGAGGCCTCGGTCTCAATGGGTAAATCTGCTGGTTGAATAAATAAAATGACATGACAGTGTTCTGTAATCAGCATAAATCTCAACAGAAAGCCCACGTCTATTAAATGTATATGTGGAGGAGAGAAGACAGGTTGCTTAGTTAGACTAAGACACTGATAAAACTACTGGTAAAAAGTCTGTCACTAAAGTTATACTAGTTTTATTTTATGCCTTCATCCATAACTACAAAACACTCAATCATGGTCAATTTAGATATAATAAAATAACCTTTGTAAATTCAGTGACAAACATTTTGATTATTACTCGAAGCTTTTTAGTAGTTATTTTATTAGTGCCAGGGTGCTTTTATGTTCAAATATTCTTTCATCATTTAACATTTGAATATTTTACAAGTTTGAATGATCTAGTATAATTCAAACATATAACAGTAAAAAACAAATCACTCTGCAATAAAATAAATCTATTAAAGAGAGGAGAGAAAAACTCTTCTTTACAGGAGTCTTATTTATGTCAGTCGTCAATCATGCATAGGTTCCCTTTGCATCTTTTTTGATCCAGTCATTTTTAGATTCTGCTATATAAACGCCACACAATGCATTTAGTGCAGAGCTTGTTTGAATAGTAACCCTTATTTCTGATAAGGATGGTTGATCAGGAGCTGTTTGAGTTAATCTGCTGTGGTGCTATCCTGGAGAGTTCCAGGTTAAGTGCTTCTCTTGTAAAGTGAATAAGCTCTTTTCAGTAAATTTGCAGATTTAATCTCTTTAAAACACTGGGCTCTTTGATACTGACTTTACCCAGTGCTCTATGTTTGATCTGATTGGATAATAGGCTTATATGTTTTTTTTTTCTTAATAGGCAAATGTGACCAGTTTAAAGATTTGCATGAGCTTTTAAAATAACATCAGGCTGTATATCCGACTGCGCTACAATACCATGACTTTCAAACAGAGCAACAGCGACACTATTAAATGTATTGCATTTTACTACAGCAATCACAAAAACACACACTCACAGAGACTGCTTGAAATTACCCTTTTGTGCTTTCGCAGGGACAAAGTCGGCAATTATAGCTGAATAATCCAGTTTTTGGCAAATCTGGTGCACGATCGATATCTGCCCCAGTCCAGTCAAACGCTCCTGCGACATTGTAGAAAGTAAATCATTTTTGATTAATTTGATGCTCAGGCAAGAAAATCTTATCTCCCCTAACGCTACTGGGACAGGCACAGTCAAAAGCAGACTGAGGTTAGGATACAGGTCCAGAAAATGTCCTTTGCAGATGTAGTCGAGCATCGCAAGAGGCGAGGACGACATTTATTTATCGGCGTTTATTTGAATTTGTTTCCAGGTTGATTCAAACACGCAGCCCTACGCGTGTGAGACATCTATACATGTATTCCCCTCAAGTTTACAGTACTGATGGTGTCACGTGAAAATGGGTCCCCCGTGAAGACCCCCCGGACTATTTTTCATAGATCGCCTATGAAAAATGGTCCCCCGGGACTCAATTTCATAATGAAATTTAGTCCCTCACCCATGAAAAAAGCTCCCCGCCTTATGCAACATTTGGTCCCCCCCCATGAAATATTTCAGAGATTTTCATAGCTCACCTTATTAAAAATGGTCCTGCTAGTAGCCATAGTAGTATTGAGTATTGTTGTTCACATTAAAGTTGAAATAACCACTATATTATAAATATATAACCTGCTTCAATATTTGACGTAGCTGTTATATTGCATTACTTTATCCATAGAAATTCTGCATTCAAATTACTTTTAACTAAATTGTGTTTTTTCTGTGACACTAATGTTATCAATTATATTACGTGGGGTGGGGAGGGGGTTTATCAATGAGACAAAGGTATGACTCTGACCTTTTCTGGTGCAGACTTGAGGTGAATATACGCTTTCTTATAGCAACTGAGCCACGACAACAGAGGTCCCCTTGCTGCCCAAGGCGTGTGCCTAAAACCGCTACTGCAACCGCTGCTCAACTTCCTTTTACTATGAAAGACTAACACCGACTAGTCGCGTGGAACAGTGACAGCGAGAAAAGGGCCGCCGACTAACCGCACGTCACGTCATTGTGATGTCATAGGTTTGTGGTTTCAGATGGACAGAAGTGCAGTTGTGTTTGAAATCCATTCACGTCATTTTGAAACAGTAATACGTTGTTTTAACAAGCAAAGCACTTTTAAAATATCAATATCAAAATAAACAAACAGCAAAGTGTTATGAAACAGTACATTAACATAGAGAGAACCAGACATTATTATTATTATTTATTTTTTAGCAGACGCCCTTATCCAGGGCGACTTACAATTGTTACAAGATATCACATTATTTTTACATACAATTACCCATTTATACAGTTGGGTTTTTACTGGAGCAATCTAGGTAAAGTACCTGGCTCAAGGGTACAGCAGCAGTGTCCCCCACCTGAGATTGAACCCACGACCCTCGGGTCAAGAGTACTACTCCACACTGCTGCCCCGTGTGTTGTTGTTGTTGTTGTTGTTGTTAATGGGTTTTTAAACTAGTCGATCTATTTGACTATTTTTAACTCAACTATTGAGTTGTCGTTCTACCCTTTTTTATTGCAGCTTCCTAAAATCTAGTTGTCGGATATGGTTTCGCCAGTAGGCGTGGGACACACTGCAGGACTTAAAGCGGCTCTAGCTAATGAGATTATGTATACCACTGCTAGCTATTAAAACGGGTTTAATAAACTGGGGTGATCTGAAAAAAGAAAATCAGCACACAGCTGAATCAAATGCACATAAATGATAAAAGAGCATTACAGAAATAAAGTGACGTTATTTCCTCACATTAGCCTCCCAGCTGCTTCCTCTAATGCGTGACACGCGTGCAGCCGGTTCTGTGCTGTAGCAATGTTACGACAGCTGTTTTATATAAACATCTCCTCTTGTCTCAGACATGCTGCTCCGTTTCTCGGGTGATTTCACTGCTGTCCCCTGTCAGAATACACACCCCTCGCTGGGTTCTCTAAACTTAGTTTTGCATACATTTCCCTGCTATCTCAGGATTCAAATACATTTCAAGTGTTACAATACAAGTAATACAATAAGAGCAAGAAATACAATAACTTTTGTTCAAGCAAAGTACAAGTGTGACTAACCAAAATTCAATAATACAGCAGATAATAGTGATAGTTACATCAGGATGTGATTAAATACAAAGTACTACAGGTTAAACACTTGGCAGACTACAGTATTCTGAAGTACAGGATTAAATGCAGTAAAATAGGGGGCAGATAAGAGCAAAATAAAGCACATTTACATGAAGGGTGATAGTGTCCCAGGATACAAACAGAGGAGTTCTACAGGTGCTGTTTGAAGAGGTGAGTCTTAAGGAGGCGCCGGAATGTGGTCAGGGACTGGGCAGTCCTGACATCTGTAGGAAGGTCATTCCACCACTGTGGAGCAAGGGTGGAGGAGGAGCGGGCTCTGGAGGCAGGGGAATGTAGCGGAGGTAGAGCTAGTCTTCTAGTGCAGGCGGAGCAGAGAGGTCGAGTGGGGGTGTAGGGAGAGATGAGGGTCTGGAGGTAGCTGGGTGCAGTCTGGTCAAGGCATCTGTAGGCTAGTACAAGAGTCTTGAACTGGATGCGAGCGGTGATCGGGAGCCAGTGGAGTGAGCGGAGTAGTGGAGTAGCGTGGGCGAAGTGAGGCAGAGAGAACACCAGGCGGGCAGCAGAGTTCTGGATGAGCTGGAGCGGACGGGTGGCGGACGCAGGGAGGCCAGCCAGGAGGGAGTTGCAGTAGTCTAGGCGGGAGAGTACCAGGGCCTGGACCACGAGCTGGGTAGCATAGTTGGTGAGGAAGGGTCGGATTCTTCGGATGTTGCTCAGGAAGAATCGGCAAGTGCATGCCAGAGTGGAGATGTGCTGGGAATAAGAGAGGCAGGGGTCCAGGGTGACTCCGAGGTTCTTAGCGGAGGAAGAGGGAGAGAGTGTGGTAGATTCCAGAGGAACAGAGATAGAGAAATCAGAGGAGGGGGAGGAGGAGGGAAAGAAAAGGAGGTCAGATTTAGAGAGGGTGAGTTTGAGGTGATGCGAGTGCATCCAGGAGGAAATAGCAGGACACAAGGGTTTTTTTGCACCATCTATGTGAGACTAAAGGTAAGTGGGTGAGATGGATGTGATTATTAGTCTAACAGTTAGTTTTAGTACATTTGAGATGTTATTGTACAGATAATATAATCAGTACTTCATTAGAGCTGACAATCACAGATAATATAATCAGTACTCCGTCAGAACAGACAATCACAGGTGGCAATCTTGCTCCCTGATTGGCTTTCTGCTTTAATTTCAAGAGTGCTGGGAGACAGGCGGGTCTCACACAAAGCAGAACCAACCCTTCCTATCTTTGGCTGACCAAAAATACCAAGCAAACACTGTTTAAACAAAGTGAGCCAGCAGTACTGAATGTTACAGACACTGTGACAGCACGTGGAGCCAGATCGCCAAACCATTCCCTCCAGTCCTTAATGAACTCCTGTTTTTTGAGAGGTAAAACACCTGTTCATTTTAACAGCTAAGTAATCGATTTCAAGCCCTCTCGATCACCCTCAGGGTGTTTTGTATCTAATTTTCTAACATTAACATGATTTTTGCTCCTTTCAAAAAAAGTTGTTAAAGGCTGGAGGAAACACTTTTAAAATATGATCCCCCTTTCTTGTGTTTAATCTGCATTCTCAACCCTCACCACAAGGTAGCAAACTGGTCTTTCTGTGTGAGTGGCGAGCATCTTTTTTTTTGGTTTAATTCATGTGGTGAACCACAAGTCCTTTTCAAACCTTGTGAAATTAAACTGCAATCACAGACAGGATATAGGGGGCTTGAAATAAACAGAGCTAGACTAACCAGTAACCCTCCAACTATATTACAGTTTGCGTTGCCTTTTTCCCATTTGTTCGAGCGAAACGTTTTCTCTGTGCGCTGTAGATTACATTCAAGATAATAAATAAACGTTTGTCACTGAGGGTTGATAAGTGTCCCTGTTTGTCGTTGACTTTAAGCTTCTTTTGGTGTTTCTAAATTCAGCACTAATGGCTGTAGACGTGGAAAAAAGACTTTCAGCTTCAAGTATATTATCAGATAAGCAACTTTACAGGAGGATTTTAGTGAACTGGAGCCATAAACCACTCTCTCTCTGGCTACTGGAAGCAGGAGTATCGCCATCTAGTGGTCAAAAGATATAATGACTGTTATTTACAGGTGGTTAATTCTTAATTGTTATTGTGAGAGGAGCTGACGGTATTGACTTCATTGACTCGTGGACTTCATGTAATAAATACCTACAAGTGCTTACAAACCGATAAGAAGTGTCCTACAAAATGAAACATCAATGATATCCTGTCAAAAAACACTGAAGAGTGGAAAGTGATGGTAAATAACTCAATACTTTCATAAATCTCGTTGCTGCACTCCCACTCACTATAGACATCTTAGACGTGATATTGTGAACACGCATTCTCACGCTAAACCTCTGTTACAACACTAGCTACTTTTGAACTTTGTTCTCTTGGACTCCCAGGAAATGAGGAAATCTGTTGCACTTCCTAGGTCATTTACTTGAGCACTTTCTTCAGGGTCAGGCTGTCAGTCATGAGGGGCAGTAGCTGATTGGTTAAGGAGAGACAGCCCTGAAGGGGTGGGGACACTTTCACTCTCCAGGTGAACATGAAAGTGCAACTGAAGCAGCCCTGCAAACAGGAATTTAACCCAGTGTGTGTGGAAACGAATACCAGGATTAAAACATGAAAGTGCATCTGAAGCAGCCCTGCAAACAGGAATTTAACCCAGTGTGTGTGGAAGCGGATACCAGGATTAAAACATGAAAGTGCATCTGAAGCAGCCCTGCAAACAGGGATTTAACCCAGTGTGTGTGGAAGCGAATACCAGGATTAAAACATGAAAGTGCAACTGAAGCAGCCCTGCAAACAGGAATTTAACCCAGTGTGTGTGGAAGCGAATACCAGGATTAAAACATGAAAGTGCATCTGAAGCAGCCCTGCAAACAGGGATTTAACCCAGTGTGTGTGGAAGCGAATACCAGGATTAAAACATGAAAGTGCATCTGAAGCAGCCCTGCAAACAGGGATTTAACCCAGTGTGTGTGGAAGCGAATACCAGGATTAAAACATGAAAGTGCATCTGAAGCAGCCCTGCAAACAGGGATTTAACCCAGTGTGTGTGGAAGCGAATACCAGGATTAAAACATGAAAGTGCATCTGAAGCAGCCCTGCAAACAGGGATTTAACCCAGTGTGTGTGGAAGCGAATACCAGGATTAAAACATGAAAGTGCATCTGAAGCAGCCCTGCAAACAGGGATTTAACCCAGTGTGTGTGGAAGCGGATACCAGGATTAAAACATGAAAGTGCATCTGAAGCAGCCCTGCAAACAGGGATTTAACCCAGTGTGTGTGGAAGCGAATACCAGGATTAAAACAGAAACGTAGAAAAGTACAAACTCCAGTATATAGCGGACAGATGTTTTTTTTATTTTTATTGTATTGCTTAGATTAATACAAACTTTGTTAATTGGTTATGTAATGTTTGGGTTCACTGTTGTGCAAACGAGATAAGACTAATGACTTTTATATTATAATAATTTTAATGTCTAAATAAAATTCCACCTTTATAAATAATATATTTCTGTTTTTATGAACAGCATATTAACATAGAAAATATCTAATAGTAAATAAACTATCCATCCCTGTACAGTGTTTAATATCTTTATTTAAGTTGAAAGAGCCAACCTCCTGGCTCCTAATGGAATGATACAGCTCTGCATTCCTGCTATTTATTATCAAACTGTAATGTTAGTGTATTTTTAATATTAATACTAATACTAATAATGCTAAGAGAAACAATAATAATAATAATAATAATAATAATAATAATAATAATAATAACACTGTGTAACAATTTTTTTTTTTTTTTTTTTTGTTCCTGGGTAGTAAGTGTTATTTCCTAATTGCTTATGCCTCAAAAGTATAGAAAATGGCTTTTATTCCCCACAAACTTTGCTTTTGTGACCAGGACAGTGATATTTTGAAATTTACCTATTTTCCAGAACATTCCAGATAGATTCAGTGCTGAGTAAACTTGGAGTAACTTCTAGAACTTTCTAGAACTTTCCAGTAATATAAATAGTAGTATAAATACAGGGGCCTTAAGCCCACCAGTTCAGTTTAGTTCCAGCTGCCTAAGTGGATGCATATCTGCATTTTTCTGAGATGGCATCAAGGTCATAGGAGACTTCAAAATGGTGGCATTCCTGATGGGTCTCTGTGGCAAAGTGGATGGTAAGGGGAACAGGTGTAGCGGTGATGTGATGCAGGAGTGACAGACAGACAACGATAATTTGGTGAACAAGTGTTTATTGTGCTGTTTCCAGGTCTGGCGACCGTCAAATAATAAATCCCCGGCAGTACACAACAATGTGTAAAGCACGGGGAGCGTGAATAATCCCATACAGTCCTGAACAGAAAAGCAAATGCACGGTCACCAGTCCTGGGTGAACTCAGTCGTGCAGGTGCTCTGTGCAGTGGTGCTCCGGATAGTGCTTTTGTGGCGACAGCTCCGGAGGTGTGCTTTAACTGTCTATTAGTGCGACAAAAAGACAGACAATTATAGACAGACAGAAATAACACACAACACGTAACACTTATTCCTTTTTTTATATTTCTGAGAGCTCCTCTCTCAGTCCTTCTCTCCTCCTGTTTAACCCAAACGAAGGAAAAGAACAGCGTTACCCTGGCCCCTATATGTAATCCTGCATGATATCTAGGTAAACGGTTGCAGCTGCCTTATTACTTGCAGCTGCCCCTTGTTTACCTGTCAAATCAATACGGTCTTACAACAGAGTCTCGCTTCCTTCCAGGCTGACCCACTTCCCGGTCCCGGAAACGAACTGTCAGGCCAGCCCTTCCAGATACTTCTCCTCCCGTTCTTTAGCGCCCTCACAGGTCGGGAGGAAGATTTATCACCAGAACTCATTGTATTTCTGTCACATATCCCACCGCTCAGAGTGGAGCCGAAGGAACACTCGGCTAAATCTACCTTTCCCATTGCTCCCCCCTCCCGGGAAAAATAATCCGCATTTTGGTGGTCTTTCCCCGCACGGTGTACCATATGGTACATGAAGGGCTGCAACGCCAGATACCACCGAGTTATCCGGGCATTGCTGTCCTTCATTGTGCTTAACCACTTGAGTGGGGCGTGGTCTGTGACAAGATCAAATGAGTGTCCCAGCAGGTAGTATCGTAAAGAGTGAGTAGCCCATTTAATGGCCAAACACTCTTTTTCGACTACGGAGTAGTTACGTTCCCGAGGTAACATTTTTTTGCTCAGGTACAATATCGGGTGTTCTACTCCAGCTACTTTTTGGGACAAGACTGCACCCAAACCTACATCCGAGGCGTCGGTGTGGAGGATGAATCTCTTGGTGAAATCTGGGGTGAAAACTGGCAAAGTTTACGCTTAATCGTATCAAACGCCCCCTGACACTCAGCTGACCATTTAATTAAATTTGGAGCACTCTTTTTGGTGAGGTCGACTAACGGGTTAACCACTGTGGCGTACTCGGGGATGAAGCGGCGGTAATAACCGGCTAAGCCCAGTAGTGACCTCACCTGAGTCTTGGTTTTGGGGATCGCTGCATCAACCAAAGCCTGGATTTTGGTGACCACAGGTTTCACCCTTCCATTTCCCATTACAAATCCCAAATATTGAGTCTCTGTTTTGGCAAACGCACATTTTCTCAAGTTAGCTGTCAGCCGGGCTGCCCTTAGAGACTGAAGAACGGCTGCAACCCTAGCCAAATGCTCTCGCCAGGTGGAGCTGTAAATCACCACATCATCAATATACGCTGCTGCATATTCATGATGTGGGCGTAAAACCTGGTCCATCAGTCTCTGAAAGGCAGCGGGCGCACCATGTAGCCCAAATGGCATGGTTTTAAAGTGGAACAGCCCTTCTGGTGTTGAAAATGCGGTTTTCTCTCTGGAGCTGCGGGTTAAAGGAATTTGCCAGTATCCCTTCGTCAGGTCCAGAGTGGAAATAAACCTCGCTTTTCCCAGTCTGTCTAAAAGCTCGTCGACCCGAGGCATGGGATACGCATCGAACTTAGCAATAGCGTTCACCTTTCTGAAATCTACGCAGAAGCGGTTGGTGCCGTCTTTCTTAGCCACTATGACAATGGGGCTGCACCACTCGCTCCTGGAAGGTTCAATTACCCCAAGCTCGAGCATATCCCATACCTCTTTGCGCACGCCACTTCGTCGACTTTCCGGGATCCGGTACGGTCTCTCTCGCACTGTGACACCTGGGGGAGAGATAATGTCATATTCAACTAAGTTTGTTCTGCCGGGCACATCAGAAAAAACATCGCTGAACTCCTCAATAAGCTTACGCAGCTCTCTTTGCTGATCCGGAACCAACTGTTCCCCCATCGAAATCGCTCTTGTGCTCGGGGTCTCTGGACAGGGACCTAAATCATCCTCCATATTGCCTGGGGCTATAAATAAGACCTCCCTTGCCTGCCAGGGCTTTAACAAATTAACATTGTAAATTTCACGTTCATTCCGGCGATCGGGCTGTCTAATTTCATAATTTACTTTCCCTATAGCCCGAATCACCTCATACGGCCCCTGCCATTTAGCACACAGTTTTGATTCTGATGAGGGAAGTAGCAGCATTACCTTGTCCCCTGGTCGAAAGGTTCGAATCCGTGCATTTTTGTTGTAATGCTGCTGCTGTCGGTGCTGAGCCGATCTGAGGTTGTCTCGGGCCAAACGACCGACCAAATCCAGGCGATCCCTTAGTAGGAGCACATACTTCACTACATTTTTGGACGAGCCTTTGTGCTCCTCCCACCCCTCTCTCAGCAGGTCGAGAATGCCGCGAGGCTGCCGGCCGTACAGGAGCTCAAAAGGGGAGAACCCTGTTGAACTCTGCGGCACTTCTCTCACCGCAAAAAGGAGGTAGGGAAGAAGCGATGCCCAATGTTTCTGCTCTTGTGTTACAAATCGCCTCAGCATCGACTTTAAGGTCTGATTAAAACGTTCCACCAGACCGTCCGATTGTGGATGATAAACGGACGTCCTGATGGGACGTATTTTCAATATTTTGTACACCTGCTGTAACGTATTGGACAGAAAATTGGTTCCGTGATCGGTCAAAATCTCCTTGGGGATCCCTACTCTAGCCATAATCTGTGCTAACTCGGTGGCTATTGCAGCTGCACTAGTGGACCTCAATGGAACTGCCTCCGGGTATCGCGTTGCATAATCCACCACCACTAATATATGCGTATACCCTGAGTCAGAAGGTAGCAAAGGGCCCACTATGTCCATTGCAATGCGTTCAAAAGGAGTGGAAATAATCGGCAGTGGGACCAAAGGGGCGGGGCGCACTCGACCCGGCGCTACTCGCTGGCAGTCTGGGCATGTGGCTACATATCTCGACACATCAGTATTAAGACCTACCCAATAGAATCGAGCCAATATCCGTTCCCTCGTCTTCTCGGCTCCGAGGTGCCCCGCAAAAGGGATATCATGCGCCAGCCTCATGACCTCGGTCCGACAAGACGGGGGAACCAACAATTGTGTTACAGGCTGTCCTGTGCCCGCGGCTAGGTTTACCCTATATAGTATTTGCCCCTTGATACTGAAATGTGGATATACTAGCGCCCCAGCGCCGTCAACATCCTTACCTTCAATGGACCGGACCTGCCCCCAAGCGTGCACCAGTGACGGGTCATTATGTTGGCCCCACACTAGGTCCGCGCTTGAGTACCACGGGTCCGGTACATTGAGAGGGGCCGGAATAACCTCTGCTCTGGTCGGTCCAGTAACCTCGCTCTCTCGGTCACACTGCGTTCCCACTCCCTTCGACTGGCGTTTGTTACCATTGCAGCACTCTCCCACCAGACCCCAGCCTTGTCTCACAAATGCTCCCTCCCATTTTGCGGTCCTTCTCTCCTTATTTGTTTTTCTAGGACGGAAAAGAGGGGAAAACATTTCAGTGTGAAAAGGAAACACATCACCAATTCGTTCCTTTTTTTTCTGCCACGTTTACGTGTGTGGCTGAGACTGCCATTATTTGCATCAATTCTTTGAATTTTGGCCAGTCTCGACCCAGAATAACTGGGTGTGGCAACCTTTCCGCCACCCCGACTACAAGGTGACGTTTTATCGGTCCTACCAATAAATATACTTTTAATGTGGGGTATGCCGCCGTATCTCCATGGATACAGGAGATGGCCACCTGACCTCGTGGCCGCCACGACACACCGCCCAGGAGAGCTGTCCTAATCAAAGTCTGCTCACACCCTGTGTCCACTAATGCGTGGGTTTTCACATTCCCTAACACAACATTAATCAAACAAGGCCCCTCCCGACCATTTTCCCCACGCTTACCAGTTTCAGGTGCCCAATTGCACGCGGCCACGTCACACTCCATGGCAGCGGGGCATGACCTGGCCAGATGTCCCGGCTGGTGGCACATAAAACAGATAGGAGGGACAGAGGGGGCATAGGTCATAAATCTGTCCCGCTGCTGGTATGGCAACGGGGCAGGGGCAGCACCTCTACCCCAGCTGGGGGCCAACCTTGGTCTCCATGGGGGGGAGGCAAGGGGGCCCAATGGGGTCAGTGCTCTAGGAGGTCTGGGTCCCTGGAACGCGGGGGGTGGTGGTGGTGGTGTTGGAGGAGAGGGAGGGAGAGGTCTGCTGCTCCGAAGGGCAGGGGCCGACAGGATCCCGATCCGGGCAGAAGTCAGGGAGTCCTCGAAGTCTTCAGCCAATTTGACCGCCTCCTCCAGGGTGTCGGGGTTGTGGCGCCGTATCCACGCCTGGGTTTCGGCGCCGACCACATGGCAAAATTGCTCTACCACAATGGCTTCCCCCATCTGCTGGGCGGTCTTCTTCCCGGGGGTCAGCCAATGCACCATGTGGTCGCACAACCGCTCTGCAACCACCCTGGGGCGTGTCTCCGGGGCTCTCCGGTACTCCCTAAACCGCGCCCGGTGGGTCTCCGTGGTGATGTTCAGCCGGCGGAGGATAGCCTGCTTGACCAGGTCATACTCGGTGGCGTGATGGTCACTCATGGCTTGGTAGGCTGCCTGAGCCTCCCCAATCAGGCAGGGTCCCAACTGGCTGGCCCAGAACTCCCGCGGCCAAGCCGCCGCGGTAGCCAGCCACTCGAACGCCACCAAATACGCCTCCGGGTCATCCTCCACCGACATCTTCATTGCCCGTGCCTTCGGGGGCGACATCAGCGGTATTGTGGCCGGGGTCGTTGCTGCAGCAACGGCCAGCCCTACCCGTTCAATGAGCGCCGTGTAGCGCTCCTCCCTCCTCCTCTCCTCTGTGTCGCGTCTGCTCTCCAGCGCCTGCAGCAGCTCCGCCAGTGCGTTGCGATCCATGATCCCGGATCTGACACCACGTGTGGCAGAGTGGATGGTAAGGGGAACAGGTGTAGCGGTGATGCAATGCAGGAGTGACAGACAGACAACGATAATTTGGTGAACAAGTGTTTATTGTGCTGTTTCCAGGTCTGGCGACCGTCAAATAATAAATCCCCGGCAGTACACAACAATGTGTAAAGCACGGGGAGCGTGAATAATCCCACACAGTCCTGAACAGAAAAACAAATGCACGGTCACCAGTCCTGGGTGAACTCAGTCGTGCAGGTGCTCTGTGCAGTGGTACTCCGGATAGTGCTTTTGTGGCGACAGCTCCGGAGGTGTGCTTTAACTGTCTATTAGTGCGACAAAAAGACAGACAATTATAGACAGACAGAAATAACACACAACACGTAACACTTATTCCTTTTTTTATATTTCTGAGAGCTCCTCTCTCAGTCCTTCTCTCCTCCTGTTTAACCCAAACGAAGGAAAAGAACAGCGTTACCCTGGCCCCTATATGTAATCCCGCATGATATCTAGGTAAACGGTTGCAGCTGCCTTATTACTTGCAGCTGCCCCTTGTTTACCTGTCAAATCAATACGGTCTTACAACAGAGTCTCGCTTCCTTCCAGGCTGACCCACTTCCCGGTCCCGGAAACGAACTGTCAGGCCAGCCCTTCCAGATACTTCTCCTCCCGTTCTTTAGCGCCCTCACAGGTCGGGAGGAAGATTTATCACCAGAACTCATTGTATTTCTGTTACAGTCTCCAAGGCGGTTTTACCAAGTTTCCCTGCTATCTTTGCCTTTGGGACAGCAGGGACACCAAGGCGCACTACCACAGGCGGGACTGGCCACAGCAGACCGAGTTCTCTGTGGGGAGGAACAACGTCAAGAGGGAGCCACTGGTGGACCCCCGGAAGGTACTGATGCCACCACTGCACATCAAATTGGGCCTTATGAAACAATTTGTCAGAGCTCTAGATAAGGAGTCGGCAGCCTTCAAGTACCTTCAAGACTTCTTCCCTAAGCTGTCTGAGGCAAAGGTCAAAGCCGGTGTCTTCGTCGGACCACAGATAAAGAAGATCCTGGAGTGCAATGAATTCCCCAAGAAGCTCACTAGTAAGGAGAAAGCGGCTTGGAACAGCTTTGTCGCAGTGGTTCGGGGCTTCCTGGGCAATCACAAGGCCGAAAACTATGTGGAGCTGGTTGAGACTCTGGTGAAGAACTACGGCACAATGGGCTGTAGGATGTCCCTCAAAGTCCATATCCTTGATGCTCATCTTGATAAATTCAAGGAGAACATGGGAGCGTACTCGGAGGAGCAAGGCGAACGCTTCCACCAGGATATACTGGACTTTGAACGCCGCTACCAAGGACAGTATAACGAGAACATGATGGGAGACTACATTTGGGGGCTGATTCGTGAAAGTGATTTACAGTATAATCGTAAATCTCGAAAAACGAATCACTTCTAAATCTTTTGTAGTCATTTTTGTATTACTTTAGTATAAATACATGTTAATTTGGATTCATATGTTGTTTTTTTCTGACTATGTGAACGAAAAGACACAAATTCGCCCATTTTCTCATTGGAAATAGGTAAATTTCAAAATATCACTGTCCTGGTCACAAAAGCAAAGTTTGTGGGGAATAATAGCCATTTTCTATACTTTTTAGGCATAAGCAACTAGGAAATAACACTTACTACCCAGGAACAAAAATTGTGTTACATAGTGTAATAATAATAATAACATGCAATCAGACCTCATGGGTCAATTGCAGCAGACTCAAAGGAGCGTCCTATCTGGGGATGATCCTGTGGTTAGTACGGATGATGGTACTAAACCAGTACGCAAGTGAATATCAATTGCAGTGAACTAAGCAGCCCAAGAGTCCCCAGCTGCATATTAAAATGTTTCTCAATTGCAACAAACCCAAGAGGATGCCCTCTAGAGGATGTTACTAAAGCCCCTATCACACTGGCACTCCTACCCGGGTCCGGACCTGGGTCTTGGCTACCCGGGTCACAATCCTACTAACTGGAACAAATATGAAAAATCCCATGTATTGCCAACTTGAAAACTTGAAACTGAGCGATTCATAACCCAAAATTATATAAAGTGATTTGAAATCTTCTTAAAAAAAAAAATGTGTTAAAGCATTTGGAACAGAACCAGTATCATCCTTATTGAACTTATCGTAGGACTATTTTATTTAAAATGTACACTGCTGTGCAAAAGTCTTAGACATGTTGCATTTTTTTACTCTGATGCATTATGAGCATCAACAATTTACTCAAAGCCTCCACTAGTGTTTTCTGCTATTATAACAACCTTGACTTGCATAAAGAAGGAAAAACATTGAGTGAAATTATTATTAATTTCTTAGCAGACGCTCTTATCCAGGGTGACTTACAATTGTTACAAGATATCATATTATTTTTACATACAATTACCCATTTATACAGTTGGGTTTTTACTGGAGCAATCTAGATAAAGTACCTTGCGCAAGGGTACAGCAGCAGTGTCCCCCACCTGGGATTGAACCCACGACCCTCCGGTCAAGAGCCCTAACCACTACTCCACACTGCTGTCCTATAGCTTGCATCAGTTGATTTTCAAGGTGTGGTACCCGAAGCATAATCAACAAGTACAGAGAAACATCATCTGTAATTGACAAACCCAGGACTGGAAGACCCAAAAAGCTGTCTAACAAGGATGAGCAATACTTGACGATAATATCCTTAAGGAATAGAAAGAAGACAAGCGTTGAGTTCACAACAGAACTGGCAGAAGGCACAGGTGTCGTTGTCCATCCATCAACAGTCCAAAGCACCTTTGACCATTGTTTCACAGTCCAGTTTCTGTGTTCTTGTGCATATTTTAGCCTTTTAGTCTTGTTCCCCTTTCTTAACAGAAGTATTCTTACTGCAGCACATCCTTCAAGTCCTGATTTCAACAACGACACTTGTGCTTTCTGCCAGTTCTGTTGTCAGTTCAATGCTTGTTGATTCTGTTGCTTGACCCCATGTGACCTACAGCACAGGAAGTACTTAGGTACCAGGAAGCAGAGGTTTAAACCTTTAATCTACAGTATAGAGTTATATTATTGTAAAAACAAACAAAAAAACAATCTCCATAAATTTAGTAAAAGAAAAAAAGCTAACAAAGGAATTTCCAGTGTGACATTACCTTTATAAAAGTTTCCCACAGTCAAAGCTCAGCAAAGTGTAATAAAGCACAGTGAAAGCATGGCAAAGCAGAGAGAGGTAGCTGTGTGAACATACTGTGATAAACTCTTCTATGCAGTTAATGCTCTAGAGGTAAGGAAAGGATTGTAAACCCTTTTAAACAAGCTGGATCTCACTGTACAGCTTCTCTCCAGTTTCATTGCCCTCAGTTCTGTATACCAACACTCATGTTTACCATACTATGTGAAGCAAGAAATGTGCCAATTTATCAGTCGAGATTAAGCAATAGAAGTTGTAAGAAACTACAAAATGAGTTTGCACAGCACTGCTAACCACACCAATGTACAGCTACACACGGCTTCTAGTGTTGTCTGTTCCGGGGAAACGCTTTGTTATAACAATCTGCAATCGGTGTTGCATTCACCCCTCCAATCAGCAAAGGCGGTTTCCCTCCCTTTATCTACAGGTGCCCATTCCCCACAGCACTCACTGACTAAATTAAGGAATGGCCACACACCTGTGACTGTAGGCAGTGATAGATTTAACCACATCCCTGCCAGACTTACACCTAATTACACCGACAGGGCTTCCGCTTCCCTAAAATGCTGACATGGGAATATCGAATTTGTGACAAGCAGCTCCCATCTCCTACTTTATCCGACAAGAAACATTTTGTAATGACAGTGTTTGAACACAGGAGGGCAGCATTGCTCAATATGACACAGAAGCAGGCGCTCCGTTATTGGATGCGTAATCTATTCAGCCATCAACAATTCGGAAATAAAATCTTAAAAGGAGTTGACAGAGTGAACCGTAACCAATAGTGTAAGCGCAGCACAGAAACCAGGACCAGGGAACACAGTTGGACATTAGGTGTAGTCTACACTTAGCACAGAGCAGGCTCAATTCTTAATTGTGAAGACGAAAAAAAAAGGATAAAAAAAAAAAAAAAAACGTACGCGCTTTTTTTTTTTAAGAGTGTAAAATTGAGATATATAAAATATTATTTTTAATTTCTTCACATTACTGTGATCTCGGGCTGTACAGACACTGGGGTATGTCAAATTCGCGCCACAAAGACGTTTCTCATTAGTCAGTTTCCCAAGTTACTCTATACTCTGGTTTACAGTGCAGCACTAACATGAAACGGAGAAAAAAACAACCAATTACACATTTCTTTCTAAAGAAGCCAACTCTTGGTAAGAATCAATGTTAAGTCATTTATATTGTTGTTTTTCCCCTGCGCAATGTGATGTTTAGCTGCAATACGTTTTGATAAATCCTTTTTTTTTTTTTTTCAGGTAGAATGTTTTAACGCCAGCACAGCAAAAATCCAATTACCTGGTTTTTATGATGACATTAAATGTGTAGCTAAACCGGAATAGCTGGCTGTATGGTGTTTTTTTCCTCGTGACTTTAAATGGACAGTCAGGTCGTCCAAGTATCACCCTACCTGCCATAGCATAGCGTTTTGTCATAGTGGCTGTGTATTTGCATCTATAGAGACCCGCCTGTGAATACCTTGTCAAAGTACTAGACTCATACAAATATTGTACACAAACAGCACCAGTCTCAGCAGTGTCAGCACCAGTCCCAGCAGTGTCAGCACCAGTCACAGTCCCAGTGTCAGCACCAGTCACAGTCCCAGTGTCAGCACCAGTCACAGTCCCAGTGTCAGGAGCAGTCCCAGTCCCAGTGTCAGCACCAGTCACAGTGTCAGCACCAGTCACAGTCCCAGTGTCAGCACCAGTCACAGTCCCAGTGTCAGGAGCAGTCACAGTCCCAGTGTCAGCACCAGTCACAGTCCCAGTGTCAGCACCAGTCACAGTGTCAGCACCAGTCCCAGCAGTGTCAGCACCAGTCACAGTGTCAGCACCAGTCACAGTCCCAGTGTCAGCACCAGTCACAATCCCAGTGTCAGCACCTGTCCCAGCAGTGTCAGCACCAGTCTCAGCAGTGTCAGCACCAGTCCCAGCAGTGTCAGCACCAGTCACAGTGTCAGCACCAGTCACAGTGTCAGCACCAGTCTTACCGGTCAGCAGCAGTTACCAGTCCCAGCAGTGTAAGGCAACTTAAGTAGCAGTGAACCAAATGCAAGTCAATAAAGGTATGAACCCATCTACTTTTTAATATTGATGTTATATTCTTGTCCTTTTAAAATCACATATTTCTGACAGTGTGAATATGGTCATTTTAGGTTGCTGTGGTTTTGCTGGGAGACAATTAGTTTTAATCTTTGAAATAATATGGGTCATCAAATGTTAACATTAACATCATCATCGAAGGGACTTAATATTGCTTTGCAGTTTGCATGAACAGTCTCCAGGCTTTATAAGATGATAACTTTTACCTTTGTAATATGAACAGGATCTTCAAGAGGTTTGTTCAACTTTTTTTTTGTGAATATGTAGAAAAAAAAGGCAGTTACCATGGGAACGATGAGGCTTAAAGGTTAATGACAGGAGATAACAAACATGTCCCCACTTTCCAGTCTCCACAGCACTGTGAATATAAACGAACACTGAAGTGGTTTGAACTGATTTAGTAATTCAGTGAACCTGTCCCGCACTTTCATTCTCCAGTTTTGAAAGAACGCAAACATGTATTTTCAATTACAAAACAGTATGTCTCTGTTTGCAAGCATTGCTTTCTGGTTGTCTTGCAGTTCCTTGGTCATTAACCAGCTATCTTTTAATGACATGCTTTCAGCCAGTGACGTGCTTTAACCCTGAAGACACCTCTGTGGTGAAAGGACCTGGGAAATAAGACATGCAAACTCTGTCCCTCACACTCCACTGAGGAACCCTGTCCCTCACACTGTTCACTGAGGAACCCTGTCCCTCACACTGTTCACTGAGGAACCCTGTCCCTCACATTGATGATGCAGAAGCCATTGTGGGATACTGAATTAAGGCCAGCTGAAATGGTAACTAATGGCAGTACTGTAGGAAGGGGCAGTTAGCCTTTGTGGTAACACTTTATATAAAGGTGCTACTTATTAAAGTTTTATAAATGTGTAAAAATATGCTTAATAACTATGTTATAGAGTGTTAATAAATCATTGTAAATTTATAACCATGCAATAGCCATTGACGGAATTACGTTTAAACATCCCAAAGTACAATAGGTGGCTAAAAACTGTCCCCTTTATAAAAACGTTTATTATTTTAATGTGTGTAATTTAAAGATGTATGTTATCATCTTATTTTTTCTCGAAGTTGTTTTGTATAGCACTATTTTATTTTTATCTCCTCGACTGACATTGAAATGCCAACAAATCCTGTATTTCGGACCTTTGGTGATACTGCAGCAGGACCATCACAGCTGTTCATTTTCATCTTTACAAGACGTTTACATGCTTACAGCAAGCAGGCAGATGTCGTTTCCAGCAGTTCAAAAGACCGCTCTGTCATTGAAAATGGAGTGAAGGGAGAATGTCTGAGTTGTTCGTACTGCACACTGAAAGTGATGTTACCATGATGAGCAGATCATTGACCTCTACGCTGCGGAGTCCAGTTGCAGGATTGTGCTTCACTGAAGTTTACGATAAGAGTGCCTTTATTTTTAGTGCTGTGTTAAGCTTCATTTATTTCATCTTATGTTGGGAAAACAACAATGTAATATATATATATATATATATATATATATATATATATATATATATATATATATATATATATACAGACGTGCTCAAATTTGTTGGTACCCCTCCACAAAAAACGAAGAATGCACAATTATCTCTGAAATAACTTGAAACTGACAAAAGTAATTGTCATCCACCATTGTTTATTCCATATTTAATAGAAATCAGACTTTGCTTTTGATTTTTTATTCAACATAATATTGTAAATAAGAAAACAAATGAAAATGGCATGGACAAAAATGATGGGACCGCTAACCTAATATTTTGTTGCACAACCTTTAGAGGCAATCACTTCAATCAAATGTTTTCTGTAGCTCTCAATGAGACTTCTGCACCTGTTAACAGATAGGCCTACTCTTCCTGAGCAAACTGCTCCAGCTGTCTCAGGTTTGATGGGTGCCTTCTCCAGACTGCAAGTTTCAGCTCTTTCCATAGATGTTCGATAGGATTCAGATCAGGACTCATAGAAGGCCACTTCAGAATAGTCCAATGTTTTGTTCTTATCCATTCTTGGGTGCTTTTAGCTGTGTGTTTTGGGTCATTATCCTGTTGGAGGACCCATGACCTGCGACTGAGACAGAGCTTTCTGACACTGGGCAGTACGTTTCGCTCCAGAATGCCTTGATAGTCTTGAGATTTCATTGTGCCCTGCACAGATTCAAGGCACCCTGTGCCAGGCGCAGCAAAGCAGCCCCAAAACATAACCGAGCCTCCTCCATGTTTCACTGTAGGTATGGTGTTCTTTTCTTTGAAAGCTTCATTTTTTCGTCCGTGAACATTGAGCTGATGTGACTTGCCAAAAAGTTCCAGTTTTGACTCATCTCTCCAAAGGACATTCTCCCAGAAGGATTGTGGCTTGTCAATATGCATTTTAGCAAATTCCAGTCTGGCTTTTTTATGTTTTTCTGTCAAAAGTGGAGTCCTCCTGGGTCTTCTTCCATGGAGCCCACTTTTGCTCAAAAAGCGACGGATGGTGCGATCAGAAACTGACGTACCTTCACCTTGGAGTTCAGCTTGTATCTATTTGGCAGTTATCCTTGGTTCTTTTTCTACCATTCGCACTATCTTTCTGTTCAATCTGGGGTCGATTTTCCTCTTGCGGCCGCGCCCAGGGAGGTTGGCTACAGTTCCATGGACCTTAAACTTCTTAATAATATTTGCAACTGTTGTCACAGGAACATCAAGCTGCTTGGAGATGGTCTTGTAGCCTTTACCTTTACCATGCTTGTCTATTATTTTCTTTCTGATCTCCTCAGACAACTCTCTCCTTTGCTTTCTCTGGTCCATGTTCAGTGTGGTGCACACAATGATACCAAACAGCACAGTGACTACTTTTCTCCATTTAAATAGGCTGAATGACTGATTACAAGATTGGAGACATGTGTGATACTAATTAAAGAAACTAATTAGTTTGAAATATCACTATAATCCAATTATTTATTATCTTTTCTAAGGGGTACCAACAAATGTGTCCAGGCCATTTTAGAATATCTTTGTAGAATAAGCAATAATTCATCTCTTTTCACAGATTCTTTGCTTTATTCTATGACATACCAAAGGCATGCAAGTATACCTAATAAAATAGCTTTTAATTTCATCACTTTTCAGGAGGAATGAAGCATTATTTCAATGAGCTGTAAGGGTACCAACAAATTTGAGCACGTCTGTATATATATATATATATAGCACTGGGCCTGTTTTGTGCTATAGATTTTTATACAGTACATAGGAGGCTGTGTGTTCCAGTGGTTAAAGAAAAGGGCTTGTAACCAGAAGGTCCCCGGTTCAAATCCCACCTCAACTCATTGTGTGACCCTGAGCAAGTTACTTGTGCACCGTCTTTCGGGTGAGACGTTATTGTAAGAGACTCTGCAGCTGATGCATAGTTCACACACCCTAGTCTCTGTAAGTCGCCTTTGATAAAGGCATCTGCTAAATAAACAAATAATAAAAGTTCTGAAAAAGACACAGTTTACAGCTTTTATTTATTTTTCAAACTCAACACAATGAATGAAATGTAGTATTCAGACTCACTCACATTGCAATAAAATCCATTATTTGAGGTTCCGAGAAGAAAGCTTAACATAAAACCTGGTTAAACCAAAGATATTTTGATCTAGCAGCGTAGTTGTCACTACAACCACTTTTCACAAAAAAAACCCTTCCTTCTCCTAGGTAACCCACACAGCGAGTGCTCATTCTCAAACACTACGGAAACCCACACTTAACAAAAAGCATTGCATTGCTGTTCAGAGTTATAGAGAAAAAAAACAATTGTAAAATAAAATAACAATGTGTTCGCTCGCTTTGGTGCCAGCGTAGTCCGTTAGCACTCAGGAGAGGTAAAACAAAACCCCCTAACCAGGTTAGTAGGGGAAATGAAACCTCTGGGAATCTGTGGCTAAACAGACCGCCTTCCTCCAGACAGCTAGCTAAAGGTCATTGTTATTATGGTCACAGAGAAGGTTATACAGTATTGTTCATGACAGCATCCAGTCTGCTCTTGAAGGATCTGAGAGTCTCTGCTTCAACTCTGTCCGGCAGCCTGCTCCAATGGTTCACCACCCTTTCTGTGAAAAAGCTCCTTCTCCTCTCGGTTCTGAATATGCCCTTCTTTAGCTTCCACCCGTGGCCCCTGGTTCTGTGAAAAATAATTCTCAGCAGTTACTTTGTTAAACCCCTTGACAATTTGAAATACCTCTATTAAGTCTGGCTCTCCTTCTTTATAGGCTATACAGATTCAGCTCTTTCAGTCTATCTTCATATGACATACCCTTCAATCCTGGAATTAATTGTGTTGCTCTCCTCTGTACTCTCTCCAATGTCTTTCTTATAATATGGGGACCAGAACTGGACACAATATTCTAGGTGTGGTCGTAGCAGTGCATTGTATAATTTTAATATAACTTCTCTTGATTTGAATTCAACTGTCTTGAATATATAACCTAAGATTCTGTTTGCCTTTTTTATAGCTCCTCCCCACTGTTGGCTTAAGAGTTTCATCCACTACGACACTACTACAAAGTCTCCTCGATTTCATTACTATTCATGCTGTACTTGCCTCTTCTGGTTTTGCAATCTATGTGCAAGACTTTGCATTTATTCACATTATGTTGCTGTTGTTATTGGAAGATATTGCAATGGAGTCTGTAATGTTTTATCACAAATTGCATCTGTCTTAAAGGAACATTTCTGTTTGAATGAATACTGCTCTTCAACCCTTAGCTGTAGAATTAAATGGTTAGAACAATGGCTATTAATACTGTGATTACTGTTAATATTATTGGCAGTAGTATTATATTATCTCATTCATTATTACACAGTAAAACTTTAAAATGAGGATATTTCACAGCTCGTATTTTACTATAGACGGTTTTATTTATTTACTTGTTTATCATATTTGTGTGACAACATTGTTTATAATAATTTCTATTGTGTGATATGTTATTTGTAGATTCTTAATTATATTTTATACATGCATTTATATGTATTATTACTGTCAATGGTGTGACGATAACGTTAGAAGTAGCAGTAATAATTAAAACTAGTCTAAAAAGTGTGCATGCATAGAAACTTGATGTACAATAGCTAGCTTCTTGTTTAACTTCCTGAGTCTTGTGTGTTATGAGTCTGTTTAGCTGACTTGTAAGATTTGTGTCATGAGTCTTTTAGCTGGGTGTTTATATAAGGGCTAACACTCTTAATGGATATAGTTCTTTTCAACACATTTGTTTTTTTATCTCACCAGTTCTTTTCAAAAAGGATATAATTTAAGAGACAATCTTGTCTCTTTCAGTTTAAAAAGGGACTGTTTAAATAATGTTCCAATGCTCTTTGAAGATGCTACTTAACGGAAATCATAAAGGTGGTGTCGTGGAATGTAAAGGGGTTTAATCGCCCTGTTAAACGACAAAAAAAGTGTCCTGCTTAAAAAGATGAACCTGCGATGTGGCATAATTATTACAAGAAGCTCACTTGTTAGAATCTGAGATGGAGAAACTGAAGAGAATTTGGGTAGGCCATGTTTTCTATTCAGTGTAGAACTCCAAAATATTTACTAAATACAAAATAAACTGTACTTGTATTGGCAAATTACAGGATATGGAAGGACGTATTATAGCAATTAAAATGAATTTAGATGACCGGGTATTTGTTTTATCAAGTATATATGCCCCTAATTATAACCAGCAAGATTTCTACAGATCTGTAATTCAAAAACTAAATCCATGGAGCGATCAAAATATGTTGCTATGAATAGGCTAGATACTATCTCACTCTTATTTGATTTCAATAATATGTCCATCAAAAAAAACAAAACAATTAAGTGGAGGTTTAATAACTCATTAATTAGAGACACCAAATGTAAAGACTACAATCAGCTATTATATTAATATTTTAATGTCAATTGTAATAGTGGGACAAATCCTAGTGTTGTATGGGATGCCTTTAATGCTTATATCAGAGGCAGAATACTCTTATACTTCAGCAAAAAAGAACAAAGAAAATAACCAAATTCAAATCCTTGACAAAGATATCAAAGAAACTGAAACTAAATTTATTGAAGAGCCATCTCCAGTAAAAGACACTTCTCTTATTCGACATATTTCAACTGATCAATTTACTCACAGAGAAAGAGGTGTTCAGCCAGAATGAAAAGGCTATATTATGAGCAAGGTGATAAATCTGGAAAAGTTCTGGCAAATTCACTCAAAAAACGTAATGAGGATTCATAACTGCTATTAAAAATAAAGATGACCACGTAATTACTAATCTTGAAGAAATGAATAAAGAATGTAAATGTTTTTACAAGCAACTTTACTCTTCAAATAACATTAATGATAAAATGTGGATTGATTCATTTTTAAATAAAGCCCAACTTACAGAATTGACAGAAGAGCAAGCAAGTTGTCTTGAAAGTCCTGTTTCTTTGCAAGAAGTGTTGAAGGCTATTGATGAATTCACATGCAATAAAACTCCTGGAACCAATGGAATATCAATAGAAGTTTATAAACTTAACAAGGAAATATTGGCTCCCTATTTAGTCAGTGTTTTTCAATATGCTTTTGATAATCATCAATTACCAGAATCTATAAACTTATCTCGCATCACTTTAATTCATAAGGAAGGAAATGATCCCCTATGCTGTTCTAACAGCACTTATCCGAATAGATTGTAAACTGTCCATTGTGATGGAACGGATCATTCATTCGGACCAAAAGGGCTTCATGAAGCAAATATATTCATCAAATAATGTGCTGGAGCTTTTAACTGTTTTAGATGCTTTTAGAGATCAAGGACAACAAGCTATAATAATATCTGGATGCAGACAAAGCTTTTGGTAGTGTGGAGTGGTCTTTCTTCTATGCAGTGTTACGTTGCATGGGTTTTAAAACCAATTTTATAAATTGGATTTCAACTTTATACAAAAGTCCCATTGCTTCTGTATACACTGGTACTGTTTTATCAAAGCCTTTCAATATTTCACGTGGAATGCGTCAGGGATGTCCACTCTCTCCACTCCCTCCATTACTATTCAATATAGTAATTGAAGGTTTGGCAGCATACATTAGAAATGACAAATCTATAAATGGTGTAGCAATTAAAGAAAATACTTCAAAAGTGCTACTGTGTGCAGATGATGTATTAGTTACCCTAAACAATTTAACAAGCTCCCTTCCTCGGTTCATGAAAGCCATTGAAGTCTAGCTATACATGAGCTTGTAACCAGGAGGTCCCCGGTTCAAATCCCGGCTCACTTCACTGACTCACTGTGTGACCCTGAGCAAGTCACTTCACCTCCTTGTGCTCCGTCTTTCGGGTGAGTCGTTGTAAGTGACTCTGCAGCTGATGCATAGTTCACACACCCTAGTCTCTGCAAGTCACCTTGGATAAAGGCGTCTGCTAAATAAACAAATAATAATAATAATAATAATAATAATAATAATAATAATAATAATAATAATAATAATATGGTTAACTGGTCTAAACCCCAATCACTACCCATTTCAAAGAATGTTTTCCACTATCAATTTCAATGGCAACAGACAAAAAGGCATTCAATTATTAGACTTAACAATGAATCATGATTATAAAATAATGTAGGATCTTTTTTGGGGCAAAATTGAGGTGATTAAAATGATGACACATCCTATGATAGCATACACTATGCCTATATTACCTAAAATGCTACCTGGTTCCTTTTATAAGGATATTTCAAAGTTATACCCTGATTTTATATGGAAGGGAAAAAAGGCTTGTCTGAAATTATCAGCTTTAATGCTTTCACGTTATAAAGAGGGGTATTGTTAGCTAATACTAATAAGTATTCTGTGTCTATCATTTTTTATCATTAAGATGTGGTGTTCTTCCAATCTCAACCCTCCTCTATGGCTCTATCTTGTGAGCTCCTCTCGTTTCTCTCAGAACAATATTATTTCATGGCCCCCCACCTTCTCTTACATATATGTATATATTTAACATATTTAAATTTTGACATTATATTTTCTATTTTAAATTATTCCAAACCAATATATTACTATTCAGATGTATGGTATAATCCCAAATTGTTGTATAATAAGATAATGCTCTATGAAGAGTCATGGGCTAAAGCAGGAATTCATTGTTATGGTGACTGGTTTTATAAAGGCTAATTTGGAACTGATAGAATGCTTTAAATAATCTAGGTTCGATGCAAGAAAATATGAGCATTATAGAAAATTAAAACTGGCTCTTAAATCACTGTAAGGTATGGCCCAAGTTTCTTTGAACCAGATTTAACACAAATTGAAACTTACCTTCTTAATATTAAACCAGCACAAACATTTGTTTCAGTTGTTTTTTTTTTGTTTTTTTTACAAATTTATGTTAATGCAGTCCAACATAAAAAATAACATGAATGGGAGTATGCTATGCTGGTAGAAATCTCTAGAAGCTTGGAACCATATCCATTCTAATGTTAAAGTGTGCTCTATCAATGCTAGGCTTTGCTCCATTCAATTCAAAATGATAAACCGCTGCCATTATACACCATATAAACTATACAGAGCAAATCTAAAACCGAATGCATATTGCTGGAGATGTGACAATGGAACATTAATACAAATTGTTTGGGAACGCAACGCATTACAAGGGTTCTGGTCAAAGGTAATACACTGTATCTCAGATATCCTTAGATTCTTATTAAAACATGCAAATTATTTTAGGGGAACTTTCATCTTTACCTTTAAATAAATCACAGGAAAGAATCCTGTTGTTTTTGCTGACTGCTGCTAAAGGCTGCATCCTAATGAACTGGAAGAATACTGAACCGGACAGTCCACCATCGTTTGAGTTACAGAGATCCACTTCAGCTGAGTTTTTAGAATATAAGAGAAATTATGAGAGACTTATTCATTACATTTTGGAGCAAAGCCTAAACCTTTTAATAGAAATATCTTAGATACCACCTTTTGTCTGTAATATTTATGAGGTATATCGAAAAAACATGTTAGTAGGCCTATCTGTTTCTTAGGAATCCCTTAGGCCTTGCACAATCTGCAAAAAAATGAGTGCAAAACGTGATCTTTTTTTGTGTGTTTAGGTCAGAAGTTTAGAAATGTTTAAGATACTTACAATTGGTTTTCTTTCAGGTTATATATATATATATATATATATATATATATATATATATATATATATATATATATATATATATATATATATTCTGTAACTAACTTGAATAGGCCTATGGTTCTATTAGGCCTACCTATATCGGCTTATTTTCATATCCCTCTTTTTACCACAACGAAACCAAAACGGTAAGACACACTGTTCTACATTGCATTACAGTGTTTATAATATGTATTAGACCATCGTATGATAGATATGTTTTAGTTTTTTCTTTTTTTTCATTCATAAATGCAACATAGCGCCTCAGCATTTTACACACGTGGACGACATTTCTGAGTTTTGTTTAACTGTGTAGAATATATGCTATTAAAATTTAACAAAACAGTCCCATGGCGTAGTGGGTAAAGCCATTTCCTTCAGCGCAGGGAGCTCTGTCCTCCGCGCAGCTCGTATCGAGTCTAGGATGCTGGTACACTTTTAGAAGGGGGCTGGTTCATTATCCACTCTGTGCTTGGGGCACCCTTAATACGCTTAATGTGAAAAAACGTGTAACGTGTCTTTATGTGCTTACCGTAAGCACGTATTTGTAGGGTTTAATTACACTCTGTTAATGACTGCCCCACCTTTTGGAAAAGCATTGAGAAGTGTAAGCTTGATATTCGCAGTTTCTATACGGATCGGTATGAAGCACATTCTGCCACATTAAGCGTTATTCACACTGAGCGCAGTTCACGTTAAGCAGGTTTGTTTTGTAGGGTTTAACGTGATTATTATATTGTGTATGTTAATGAAAATCCTTGTTTTTTAGGATAGTATTGGAAAGTGCTAGGCTTGCCATGTGCACTGTGTTGTGCTTTTAATACAACATACCACAGCAGTTAACAAAAGAGGCTGGTTCATTGTCTTCTCTGTGCTTTTACCAGGGGGGACACCAAAGCAGTAGACTTTGAGAAGGGGCTGGTGCATTAGCTTCTCTGTGCTTTACTACGTGTTAACTGCAGTACATGTTTTAACTGCAGTACTTTATTCCACTGTACTTTACTACACGTTGCTATGCTATGCACGGTCAGCTATTGTCTCTTTGAAATCTTATTAACTAAACACCAACAGTCGGTTCCCAGGCCTTCTTTCAAAGAAAAACAAAAACAAAACACATTACTCGACATTCTGTGGGATGTCATAGGGGCCTGGTAAACAAAAAGCCCTTCTTTGGAAAGTGTGGGACAACGAGGAGAGCTGTGTCATGTGACTACGCTCTGTAAGAAGAGCTTGCCTGTACGACAGCATGGCGTAATCACAGGGTCGGTGAGCAGGACACCCACTGACCTGCACAGCATCAACACCATGAGAACCAACATCAGAGCTCTTCCTGTCCCTAGAGGATTGACCTCAGAACTTTGCCAAGTCAGGCTTTACCCAGTGATCCTGCCTCACCTGTGTGACGAAGTGTCTCCTTCCCTCTGTCCTAACCCTATCTCCAGGCTGATCTAAATCCTGCTGATGTGTTTCAATGTGTTGGGTGAATAGTTTTAGCTCCACCCACACAGCCAATCAAAACTGACCACAAAAACTTGTCTATTGCCACATTCTTATTTATCCACTGTATTGAATTCCATGTTGGCCCACTTGTGCATTTGAATGTAATGTTTCGACATTACATACATTTTTTAAGGTCAGCCCCATCATTAAACATAATCATCTTTTAATAATCACATTTCATTTTGTCAAACAGCACACCCGAGCACAGACGTTGTTTGAAGTTTGTGCTCACATCAAAAATTAAAAAGGGTGCCTACATAGAATTTGATACACAATATATATTTGCTCAATTCACTCGCGCCGCTCACTACGCTTGCGGTGTGCATTACCCATTTAAATCAATAGTTTTAATTACGTTTTATTCGCTCGCTCGCGTCATTCGCGTGTGTGCATAGACCTTTACATGCAAGCCCACGCCCATTGACTTGTTTGATTTGGCATTGTATGCTGCACAGCTGACTTTTTAGAATATGTTTGTTAACATTTATGTATTTAGCTAAATCCGGGAAAAAATACATGTTTAAAACATTAGTGCTTTTTTTTTTTACACTTGTCACCCCTGTTCACTGCAGTTTCACTGACACACTCGCCACTTCAAATATCATTTCTACAAGTCCTCATTTGAAAGGTAAGACTTGGACTAATTAGCTGTCATTTATGTATTTATTTAAATGTTCTATCCTTAAAAAAAAAAAAAACTTTGCGCACCACTTACCTACAGCAGCGCCGGAAGGTGTAATTGAATCCTCCGATAGCATACCGCGTGCAGGTAGCTGCAGGCGCGCGTGCCTATGCCTTACAGAGAGATGCATGTCGTGGCAGGCTGGTTGCAGCTTGTTACCATACAGATAAAACGACCTTCTGGGAATGTAAACAAGCTGTAAATGCAGTATTCAATGAAGTCTGCTTTCTGAAGTGTACAAAAAGCTATGTTAGCCAACATTTCTTTTTGTGTGATCATGATTATAACATAGTTTTCAGTTACATATATTTACAGTGCCTATAGTAAGTATTCACCCCCCTTGGACGTTTTCACAGTTTGTTGTGTTACAACCTGAAATCTTGATGCAGTTAAATGGGATTTTTTTCCCTTTGATTTATACAACCGACTCAACACTTTGAAGAGGCAAGATAGTTGTTACTGTGAAACAACAGTTAATGAAAAAGAAAAAAAATCTGAAATGTCTTGGTTAGATAAGTATTCACAGCCCCTGACTCAGTACTTGGTAGAACCACCTTTGGCAGCAATTACAGCTGTGTGTCTTTTGGGGTAAGTCTCTACCAGGTTTGCACATCTGGATCGTGCAATATTCGCCCATTCTTCTTGGCAAAATTGTTCAAGCTCTGTCAAGTTGGATGGGGATCGTTGGTGGACAGCAATCTTCAAGTCTTGCCACAGATTCTCAATCAGATTCAAGTCCAGGCTTTGACTGGGCCACTCTAGCACATTCACTTTTTTGTTTTTAAGCCACTCCAGTGTCGCTTTGGCTGTGTGCTTGGGGTCATTGTCCTGCTGAAAGGCGAATCTCCGTCCCAGTCTTAGGTCTTTTGCAGACTGAAGCAGGTTTTCCACAAGGAATTGCCTGTATTTAGCTCCATCCATTTTGCCCTCTACCCTGACAAGCTTCCCAGTCCCTGCTGATGAAAAGCATCCCCATAGCATGATGCTGCCACCACCATGCTTCACAGTAGGGATGGTGTTACCTGGGTGATGTGCTGTGTTGGGTTTGCGCCAGACATAACGCTTTGCATTTAGGCCAAATAGTTCAATTTTTGTTTCATCGGACCACAGAATCTTTTCAGAGTCTCCCACATGCCTTTTTGCAAATTCCAAGCAAGATTTTACATGGGCTTTTTCCAGAAATGGCTTCCTTCTGCCACTCTTCCATACAGGCCAGATTTGTGGAGTACCTGAGCTATTGTTGACACATAGACAGTTTCTTCCATCTCAGCCATGGAACGCTGTAGGTCTTTCAGAGTTGTCATTGGCCTCTTGGTGGCTTCTCTGACCAATGCCCTTCTTACCCGGCTGTTCAGTTTGGGAGGACGGTCAGCTCTAAGCAGATTCTGGGTGGTGCCGTATACCTTCCACTTCTTAATGATCGACTTGACTGTGCTCCAAGGGATATTCAATGCCTTTGAAATCTTTTTATACCCCTCCCCTGATCTGTGCCTTTCCACAACTTTATCCCAGAGTTGTTTTGAAAGCTCCTTGGTCTTCATGGTAGTATCTTTGCTTTGAATGCACTACCCAACTGTGGGACCTTACAGAGACAGGTGTATTTAATCTGAAATCATGTGAACCACTTTTATTGCACACAGATGGACTCCATTTAACTTATTGTGTGAATTCTGAAGACAATTTGGTTGCACCTGAGCTTATTTAGGAGTGTCATAGCAAGGTTTTTATTTTTAATTGATTTGTTTTTTCACTCCCACATTTTTTCACACTACTGTATATACATTATATACAGTAGTTTTATATATATATATATATATATATATATATATATATATATATATATATATATATATATATATATATATATATATATAAACTACTGTATATAATGTATTTTTTCTTGCTTTAAATAATTTAGATGATATATTCTGGAATATATTTTCCTAAAACAGATATTTAAACCCAGACGTTTGTCTGTTTTACACAGAAACTTGAGACTACAGAACTGCATTACACAGTTGCTTTGCCCAAAACACTGCATTGTAGGGCTAGTTTATTGCGGTAACCATAATACCGTGGTTTATTTTTGGAAAGGGCTCTCACTCACCAATCTATTCCTGGAATCTGGTGCCCTCAAGGCAAAAAACATTCCAACCACTGGCAGCAGATATCACCAGACACTGTATTACGACTTTCTCTCTCACTGTAAGAGTGGTTTATTAATTACAATGTCTACAAAGCTGTTGCGGTCTCTGTGGAGTTTTTGTTTGTTCTGTGAACAGAGCGCGACCACACAAATCCACACCAGTGATACACTGTAGTTGTGGCAACAACAAAACAAAACTGTGGCTGTTCGTTTTAAAAGGCTGCGCTGTTTCTTTAAATGTAACGACTTTCAACACTAGAGAAAGAATAGGGGATGTTGCGCGTCTGCAGCGCTACTGTGGAATCAGCCAGCGTGGATGTCACTTCCTGTTTGTGTTTCTGTGCTGAGTGAGTTAGTTCCTTTGTGGATCACAAGCAGCAGAACTGCGGCCTTGCTTGGTGCGACACGGAGTCAGGGAAAAAAAAAATACACGATCAGCAAAGTAAAAGAATACCCTCACACGTCTGAGGAACAACAATAGACATCCAAAATACAAAGAAAACAGCTACTGGCAACCCGTCCGAGAGCTTTCTTGTATAATCCTGCCCTGACGGTAAACACGTTTGGTTGTATGAAGCTGAGGGATTGGATACTCCCATCAGTTTCACAAGGTAAGGGCTGCATAACTTTAAAATGAGGTATGCGATCTTTTTTTTGTTTGTTTGTTTTCCTCCTGTCTTAATCGTGTTTGTAAATATGATTACCCTTGACGTGTGGCCCCGATGGTACGGTGCTTAGGTAATATTTTCACACCATTACCATGGGAATGAGACTTGCTTGTTCGAAGTGACGAGGTTCTGTCGCTCTTTTCTCTCTTTTTTTCGAAAAAAAAAAACAACACTTTGATTTGCTGGTGCTGAAGTCAAGTCGGTCAGTGATTAAGTTTTTGCGTGTCGTGTGTGTTTTGCAACACATCTGCATATGTACGTTAAAATACGCACACCATGTACTGTCGGGTGATGGTCAGTTGTCTGAACGGCTAAACAAACATTGGCCAACTAGTTGATTAGGCAACAGCATTGATTGCATTGGCTATTTCTTTAATTACACCACGGTAAATAACATTGTTTTAAACCTCTTCAGCTACCGTAGTGTACAAACCCGCATGCACTGTAATTATTTTTAAGTTTCAAGCCAATTCATATTTATTACGATCGTCATCAGATAAATAACTTCCGTATATGTATTGATTATATTTCAAATGTTATGCTTCTAAGCAACTCATCCCGGTTTTTTTTTATTGTGTGTTAGTTTACAGTAGGTTGAAAATACAGCACAGTATACATTAATGTACACGTTTGTTGTATATGGACGTTTACAATATTCAAATTGTCAGCCAAAATACACATTATATAAGAACTACACTGTGTACAAATATTACTTCCACAAATACTACTTTACTTTTTTATTTGAACATTGTAAACGAAGGTATTGTTTTATATCGTGCACTTTTTTTGTAGTACAGTGTTATTGTAAATATAACGGTGTAATCCGTGACGGCCACGGAGTAGCTCCCTGCGTCACATTTAGAATTTATCCAGTCCCAGACTATGGTTTCACTCACTGCATTGTACACCCAAATAATTATAGACAGATTATATATATATATATATATATATATATATATATATATATATATATATATATATATATATATATATATATATATATATATAGACATTACAGTTTGATATTAAGCGGGGGTTTGCACATTAGGGTATATTTAAGTGATGTTAAATGAGTTTGACTAGTTACGTTCTTGGTCAGTAAAACCATATTTGGTGCATCAGTTACAACTTTTTCTAAATGAATATATACAGACGAACGCGTCTTATATCGCCTCGTTTAATATCATGCCCCGTCAAAAACCACTCGCCATGCACCATACATAGGTTCTTTGAGAAATTCCCTCTCTTAATATCACGGCACGTTTTGTGCAGCCTGTCAAATTACTAAAGCCCTTTCACAGTGGCACTCATACCCGGGTCCGGGCTACCCAGGTCACAATCCCGCGTAGTGTGAAACCACGTACCTGGGTCGAACCCGGGTCCCAGTGACCCACCTCAGGATGTGGGTCGACATGCTTTGACCCGGGTTGAGCAAGAAAAAAATGCATGATCGCCGTTGGTGAGCCGATGCAATAACAAACAGCCAGGCCTGCGTGAAGGTTTCACTTCCGCAAGGAACGTTTCTGTTTAGCCATATTTTTGTTGATTGAGTCACAGCATGAGCCAGATTGCAGCGGGGATGAAGAAACATTTGCTCTAATCAACATTTGGGCCGACGGTTCAATCCAGAGAAGCTTGGATGGAAGCGACAGTAACAAGCTGCTTCCGGGGCATTGATCCGCACATTGTGTACTTGCATCTGTTACCCAGGTCAACCCTGCTTTCTCAAAAGCAGTGTGAAATCATGTACCCGACCCGCATGACACCGGGTCCTGACCTGGGTAGGTTCTGACCCGGGTAGATCATGCCAGCATGAAAGGGGCTTAAGTAACCACAGGATAGAATTCATTTCCAACGCAACTAACAACCAATAATCATTTCGGCTGATAAACTGAAGTTTTGTTCAGCCAGTCAAATAGTGCGTGGGCTGTCTTAACGGGACACAGTTCAGTTACAAAACACCAACATCACCAAAATTCTTATTCACACACAAAGAAAGCACCAAGTGCAACACCTAACTGATAGCTCTCATCAGACGACAATTCATGCCTTTAGATAATGACAAACTGTTTCATTCCAGCTAATGATACACGACGTATTTGTCCTGTAGTAAACTATGTGCATTTGTTTAAATGTAAACAACCACTAAATGTCCAGGTTTAAAACACTGCTCTTTAATTCACTGTTAGTTTAATTTCTCACACTCTTAATGTGCTGTCGTAGGCAAACGTGAAACCTGTTTCATATCGCGGATTGTGCCAGCATGGCAATCATGATGAAAAGCGGGTTCATAGTTATTCCATGAAAATAAAGGCTAATTATTATTATTATTATTATTATTATTATTATTATTATTATTATTTATTTCTTAGCAGACACCCTTATCCAGGGCGACTTACAATTGTTACAAGATATCACATTATACATTATTTCACATTATACAGATATCACATTATTTTTACATACAATTAACCATTTAAACAGTTGGGTTTTTAATGAAGCAATCTAGGTAAAGTACCCAGCAGTGTCCCTCACCGGGGATTGAACCCACGACCCTCTGGTTAGGAGTCCAGACCCTCTGGTTAGGAGTCCAGATCCCTAACCACTACTCCACACTGCTGCCCTAATGCTAGTTACATTGCACTTGGCACAAATCTCAGTCTAATGGCATGGCTTTGATTTTTTTCTGATATTGTGTATTGCTTATAGGGGGTCCAATACGTTATTTCACCAAACTGTGTTGCAGGTAATACTCATACCTGCCAAGTCTCCCGATTTTGTCTAGAGACTCCCAATACAGAAGCATGATCTCCCGTCTCCCGGTGAGACTCAAGAAACTCCCGATAGTATAGATTGCCAAATGTAATTCATTATTACCTTAAGTACATTTTCTGTAACAAGCTTTGTAAGATCAATATATAAACAAGTGATGTAAATGCCTCAGAGTTAAGGAGAGTTTAGCATTGCGAGTATCATAATCAAGAGGAAGTACACAGAGTGATTGTTAGTGATTTATAGCAAGTTCTCAAACAGTTTGTAAATCAATTTAAACGGCAGAAAACATCACACCAAACCTTAAGCATAAAGTGACATTTTGACATCACATAAAAGATAAAGAAAACAGATGAGTTTTTATAAAGTTGTGTGGGTCCCACAAAAAAACAGACAAAGGTTTAGTTTAGCCATTCCTTAAATGTACATTCAGATGCCATTCACTACATTTATTATCCCCTGCGGCCCTGCAAATCTGTTGACTGGGAATACAAATCCGAAGTCACAAATGTTAATCATTTCAAATAATACGATTCCAATATTCTTCCTGTAATGGTTAGAAACATTCAGATTATGATTAAGCCCATTATGTGACAGTGTACGTGTTAAAGAGAGGAAACTCAATCCGAGAGGAATGCGTTGTGGTGCAATATTCCACGAATTGCAAAAAAACAACAAAAAATAAAGGTGCAAAGTCAGTCAGGTGTTTTTCAGACAGAGATACAGCATACTACACCTGGCGCTGATGCTGCATAACCTGGTTTTGTTTCTCTCGGTTTTCTAACAGTGTCTCCCATTTGCAAGTGGTTTTTGTATCTGGAAAACCACATATCCAGTTGTCATTGGTATTAATATTTTGGTATCCATTTTTTTTATCACACTTACATTTTTGCATATCTTGAGATACTATACACTTATCCAATTGTCATGAACTCTGGTATTAACATTATTTACCATATGTATCCGATTCTGGGTATATATGGGACTATCTGTCTGTAAATTTGTCCATCTTTTTCAGGTGCTAAATTTCAAGTTCCACAGCAAAACAAGCACATATCTTGTGTGTTTTAATGCTTATTTTTCCAGGTTATTGGTGAACTCCCGATAAACTCTGCTCAGTCAATTTAAAGTGCTGTATTAAACAGTGTATACTGAGGATAAACTAAAATGTCGTGTACTGCAGACTAATCAAAACAGCTTAACAATAGACTTGAATTCAAAGCAGAGAGCTCATTCCAGTAAGTCTTACCTAATATGTATTAATTTGTAGGGCTCACATGTTCCTGTCAGACACATTATGGTAATGGTGTATTTGATTTTTTAGGTGGTAGTTTATTTAAAGCTGTTTGTGGAGAACTGTATTGATCGTTTCTTTCAGATACTTCAGTGCTACACTTCCAAACATTTTCGCCAGGGTGCATAAAGAAACGCAGTGAACATTGAAATCGCATCAGTCAGGAAACTAGAGCCCGGGCATTCTGGGACTTTCATTATTTCCAAACTCCCAGAAGCCCCTGTCGTGTGTCGGCTGTGTTCCTTTGGGAGTTTCCTCCAGTTTTTTAGTTCGCATTCTGTAAAGCTATGAAAAAACTCTGTAGGATTCAAATACCCTTTTAACGTAATGTGATAATGAAACATGTTCGATAAGATTTAGTGGAGTTATTTTGTTAGTGACATACTTGAAATTTCTGATAATTTAAGTGTTCTTGGAAAACATGGTGTAAACTATGAGGAGCAGAATAAACTATACCACTACACGTTACAAAAAACTTTTCCATATGCAGGACTAGATTTGGGTTTCATTCAAATCTTCATACATTATCTATAAAAAAATATGCATGTGTTTTATTTGCAAAACTGCTGTGTATTGATATCTATAGTTTTGCATTTACAGCCGTTACTGGTATACTTGTATTTACCTAGACCTGCTGTCCCTGAATTAACATGTGAAAGGGAACGTAATCAATGGTCTCACGGGACAGAAGGCATTTTAAGACCTACAAACATATCATTCGCTACACCCCACAAAATACAATTGAGAAAATAACACGCAACATATACAACATGAACAATGTAGGTCTGGGATAAATGTGTTTTGAATATTCTTTCAAAATTTAAAACAAATATTTTTAAAATTTATTTCAAATTAGCTGGAAAACAAAAGGTATAATTTGTATTGTATTACAGTAATAAAAAAATCTCAGCAGTAAAATAAACTCGGTACTAGGGATGTGTAATTTGGTACATTTTTATGAACGTTTAGATGCTGTGCAGTGTCTGCGTTTAAACCATATCTACACACACGCACACTCTTTATATTACACTCTGAGGTATACTGACAGCCCTGGTTGGAAAAGGAAAAGGAGCAAAGGAACCCTAAATAAGCAAGTAATATTTTAACATCGTAAAGACATAACTAAAAAGATTTAAAAAAAAAACAAACAAAAAAACCACACATACCAAAGTATATATTGAAATGTTTATATTTAAATGTCCTCTTCAGTACTCTAATCCAACACCACTCTCCACTACATACTAGTGTGTCTCGGAGGTCCTTTATTTTCGTGCAGTCGTTCCAATATAGAAACAGAAATTGTACTAAACCTAAACGTCAAGTTGTATTTAATATATTTTGCAATTGATGATTACTGGGATAATCTTACATCGATTTCAAAACTGCTGCATTCATGATTCACACACACTGTCCTTCTCATCGGGGATAACGTGATCACGCCCTGTTCTGCCCACTCTATAACAAATGTTGTTATTAATATTTGATTTTTGCTGCCATCAGTAGCTCCATCCACAGTAATTTCTGAATGTTTTCATTTCAAATGGTGAAGCATTGAACTTGTGTTTTTGCGGTACTCCAGTTTTGTTTGGTATCTTCCCTTTCTCTGGCACCACGGCAGTCGGGTACGCGACGGACTGCTGTATAATGATAAATTACTAAAATGAAAAAAATGCGTTTGGTGAAATTTGTCACGTGACAGTATATCATTATGAAACGTTTAACCCCTTCTTTAGCGTTTATACGTTTTTAAACATTTTAAAATTCCCATCTCTACTCACTACCCCATCAAACAACCTCTTAAAGAAAGGAGAGAAACACAGTATCTCTACAGCAGAATGTGTGCTATTTATCTCAGACCTCATTCATGCATTGGTTTGCATGATATCTTTTTGATCTAGTCATAATACATTCTGTTATGTAAATAATTACTATCATGGTCATTCATGCCACGGAATACATTTCAAGCAGTGTTTGTTCCAATGTTCCATTATTGTTGATGTTCCATGCTGTTGATGCTGGATCCTTTGAGACCCATCTTGACAAGGGTGTGGGATCAGTCAGCAACTAGGTAATGAATAAGCAATGGTCTCCCACAGCCTATTACAATCCACTTCATTTCCAACCCTGTCCTCTGGATTCTGAAATCAATTGCCTGATTGATCAGTCACTAACTGGATGAAGTTTAAAAATACTTTTGCATGAAGCCAGCATTAAGGACTGCATGCTGAGCAGTATGGATATTCTGGTATTGATTTCTTAAACCCTTGCTTGGAACAATTAATATTATCACCTTGTACAGAATCTTTTGGATGTATATAACACGTAGGTTTTATAATTTACTAAGTGTATGCGGCTTACAAATAATATACCTCTTTTTAAAAAGCCCCGTGTCAGAGTCCTGCACAGGTCTGATTTTTACAACCTGCTTCCAACCCGGACCCGCTACTACAGGACCCGACCCGAACCCACAACCCGCTGCAGCACCGTCTTCTTACCCGTGACCCAACCCAAACCCACAAGTGTTTGTCCTTTACCTACTGCCTGCATCAACTGACTGTCTCACTCTCTCACATTCACACACATATCTCTACCATTCTCCACAGATTGTATTCATACAATAGGCTATACAGTGTGGTAGCTTTCTCTAGTGGTTTGGACAGTGTAACCTATTAACTGTCTGTACTTACTTTACTGTAAAATACATGTCTTCCTTTCGTGCCACCAGTTGAAAGGGAGCTACACCTGTGCTTTCACAGAGATGTACCAGTTTTGTGGTTATCGTTCACAAAAACATAATGACAGGTTTTACAAGCAACGAATCCAGTCACATGTTCATTATCTTCATTCGCTATGATTCCAAAGGAATTCCACCCTTCTGATTTACCTCTCAAACTATTATCCACTACATGATATAAACTATTTATAAATTTGCAGGCATAAATTTTAACGTCACCAAGCAGATGCGATAAAAGGATCTTGCGACGTATCAAACAAGCGAGAACACTGCTTAGTCAGCTGACTCCTCCCTAATCGCCGCCTGCTTTAGTGCAGGAAATACTGGTACATTTACCTTCTAATACGTTATTTGGGAAAGGGTTACAGACGAGTATGCTGAAAGGACAGAAAACGTTTTTGGTGATTCAAGTTCAAACCCGAGCCAGTCCCGAAAATGGTGTGCTATAACATGAGAGTATTTATTTAAATTCAGGGATATATAGAGGTCTGTCTGGCCATCCTTACTCCACTTATTCTCTATATCTTCAGAACTGTTCATCCAAGTGTAATGAAACATACCACTGTATGCTTTACACTAGTTGGATCACACCGAAGCCCAAGACTTTTGTGGAGGAGTACTAACACACTGGCAGTGGATACAGCAATCAAGACTTATTGAGTGTGACAAACCCTACATTTTCATGGAATGACCCCTTTATGCATTGCTTATTTTAGTTTACCGTTTAAGAACATAAGAAGAACATAAGAAAGTTTACAAATGAGAGGAGGCCATTCGGCCCATCTTGGTCATTTGGTTGTTAGTAGCTTATTGATCCCAGAATCTCATCAAGCAGCTTCTTGAAGGATCCCAGGGTGTCAGCTTCAACAACATTCCTGGGGAGTTGGTTCCAGACCCTCACAATTCTCTGTGTAAAAAAGTGCCTCCTATTTTCTGTTCTGAATGCCCCTTTATCTAATCTCCATTTGTGAACCCTGGTCCTTGTTTCTTTTTTCAGGTCGAAAAAGTCCCCTGGTCGACATTGTCAATACCTTTTAGATTTTAATGCTTGAATCATATCACTGCTTAGTCTTCTTTGTTCAAGACTGAACAGATTCAGTTCTTTTAGCCTGTCTGCGTACGACATGCCTTTTAAACCCGGTTTACATTTTAGCCTTGTTTGTTGGTATAACACTTTGAAGTTACTCAATATGTTAATCATTGCTTATGATAGACAACTGTAGCGTGAGTATGACTTTTAAATAAATCTACAGAAATCTTTATCCAAAAACTGTTTGTAGCATAACAGGGCTTGAAACTCGCACAAGCCCTGCACCCAGTCCTGAGTTTCAGAGAAGATATAGTACTGAAATGACCAGGTTCCAGGAGTTTGAACAATCAGCCCCCTAGAAAATCTTTCTCTAATGACACAAACGGAGGCAGAAAAAGCTGACCAAACCTTGTGCTAGCTGGAGAAAGGAGAAAGTTCATTCTGGCTGGCTTCAAAACAACACGTGTTTTTTCATTTTGAATTAGCTGGAAAACAACTACGGTATATACAAGAGTCCTATTACAGTAAACACGGTACCCTGTCAAATGATCTATTAGACAGGAGAGGAACTCTCTTCTGTACAGTAGAATGTGTGTTATTTATTTAAGACGTCTTTATACATTGGTTTCCTTTTACATCTTTTTGATCCAGTCATTGATAGATTCTGTTATATGAACGAATACGAACACGGCCATTTTTGCCACCATATACATTTCAAGCAGCGTTTATTTGAATTTCAAATGGCACGTATTTATTTTCATACTGTGTTAGGGAAAGTGAATATGTTTAATATGTAAAGCTATAGCTCAGAATTGAAGGTCAGTGGGTGTCCTCCACCCTCATGACCAAGCCAAGCACCTCTTTGTTCCTAGAAACTCGAGAGCAGATGTCAGGGAGCCAGTAGGGTCTGATGATGAGATGATGAGAAACAGTCCAGACGGTTTTGCCTCCCTAACCCGCGGGAGCACCAGAGCCAAGCTCTTACCATTCGAGACACGGAAATGCACTTTCAATACTGACAGGGGAGAGTGGGTTAACTTCGTTCTCTAGTGTAGGTTTTGTATTTATATGAGAAGTTCAACGTGCACCTGTCCGTTTGGAGGGGTAGCTGCTTGTTCAAACCCCACCTGGTCATTTCAATACTATACCTAAACAAAGGTACAGATGAAACCCAGGACTGGGTGCAAGGCTAGTGCAAGTTTCAAGGCCTGCTGTCCACTAGCATACACACTTGCAACTGGACTCGGATTCAAAATCAAACAATCCTACTCAATGAAGATGTTTTAAATCTGCATCCAGTTTGCTAACAGTATTGGACGGGTAGTCATCGATGATCAGTGCTTTGAGAACACTTATTGTAGAGCAAGAAGAGTTTCTTGTAATTCGATTCTGTCATTTCCCAGCACAAAACTAATCCAAACAGAAGAGCTTTAGGGCACAAACATTCAAGGAAAGCACGTGTTCCTGGCTCCAAATAGAGCACCAGGGTGATTAATGAATATTTAATTGAAGCTAGCAAAATAAATCTTAAAGATTTCCTCTGATTACCAAAAATCTCTCGGTGTTGTCCACCGTATCTCAATAGACTCATCTAGTCATAGCTTTAATTTAAAAGCAGACTTTTAAATTCTCCCTATATTTAGGTTTAGAAGCAGACTTTTAAATTCTCCCTATATTTACACAATAGACTGGTCCAGTTCCTTTATTAAGCACAGTGCTATGTGGTGGTGTGGTGGTAGGTGTCTGCATTCTGTTGGCTGCAGGTTATTTAGGTCTCGAATCACAAGGTGGATTGATTTGCAGTAATCCGGCGCTGTGCCCTTGTCTCTGCTCCAGGTTTTACCCCATGACTGGGAGAGCTGCCAGGGGTACTCATTTGCAGGCCTCTTTGTACAGCTCGGGTTGCAGGAAACAAGCATATCAGTGCACCGGAACAACAGAATGACTGGGGTGGGGCATTGATTGTCCCTTTTATCCCACTCAGACCCACTTACTTACTAAACATCTATCTAAACATTTGAATGATCAGGCTCTCTTACAAGTGCATCAGTACCCCAACGCAGGCAATAAAATGCTTTTAGGCCCCTTGTCATTTTTAAATATCTTGGGACCCCTGAGTGGAAATTTGCCACCTCTTTTACTAACACCATGATTTGGACAGCCAGTGTGTCTAGAGAGATTCATTTATCTTTCAGTTGTATATGCAGGTGTAACAGGCATTTTTTACCTGTGTGGGTCGTCGCTAGATAATACTGAGTCGGTAGTAGATGTCCTGCAGAGCGGACCCTCTCCTCCAGGATGGAAACAAAGCGCCCCTCTGTGTAGTAGTGGCCGTACTGTAGCCTCGAGCTGTGGCACACCCCCTAGCCAATCTCCCGAACCTCCCGATCAGCTTGGGCGAGTCTAACTGCTCAGTTGGATGCGTACCGTTACATGCAAAAACCAGCAACAGGGCTCTCCCCATCACAGCATGAAACAAATATGAGATCGCTTTGAACCAAACTCATCTCCTATCACAATCCACAATTTCACATTATGGTTTTTCAGTTCCGCGATTCAATTGTTAAATATAGAGCAATTGAGTTTACGTAAAATGTTGCGTGCAGTTATACGCGTTTCAAAACCAGAAAAAAAAAATCAAGTTTATAAAGATCATTATGTATATTGCTGTGTATGCTGTGCGATATGAAAACCGCACTTAATGCTGGCTTTCTGTATGCAAGTTGTCTTATTTATTTTGACTACACACTCACCATTGAAGACAGCTGTTAAACTGTATGAATAAACTGTCCATCAAACATATCTGCATCCCTTTAGTTCTCTCTACTACTACTGTTATCGCTATAACAAGAATAGTGTGTAAGTCAACAGCACAGCAGTGTTTGAAAGGCAGGAACCAGCTCTGCTAGATGTGGTCTGTAGACCTCGCCATTTGAATGAATGTGGCGGAGAGAAGGTGAAATGTATTCATCAGTTTTTTAAATTAGATTTTTATCTGTGTGACCGTGACCTCTGGCTATTGGTAGCATAACATATTTCAGAAGACCATTAAAACCATTCAAAGCATTTTACAGCAGGAGAGAATTCTGCTGGATTGCATCAACTAGTTTAGTGGTGATGCTGGGTAACTACTGATACATGGTTGATGCAGTGAGATTTTCCCCAGTGCTGTAAAATGCTCTAAAAAGCCATCTGTGGCTTCTCAGGGTATAGGTGGATCAGCTTCCTAGACACTTAATTGTGTCAAATTGTGTGCAAAGAAGTCCGACTCTCACAGTGAAACTCATTCTTTGCAATACTACAGTGCTCCCAATTTAGTAAGCATTGCAGACTGGACTCAAACTGTTGGAGTAACAAAGTGGTGAATGATGCGCTGAGTTTATTTAGTGGCTCATGTCTGTGTATTTTAAACCTTTAATAACTGGCAAAACATGTAGTAACTGACACCCAAACTCAATGACTAAAGAATGTCCTTTGCAAGCTTCTGCAGAGTTTGATAAGGGGTTCTGTTCTGTGTGGAGGTGTGCCATAGCAATTCATAATGAGTCACGTGAGGACTGCCATAAAGGGACAAAGTATGTGCTACATATTTCAGCCATTTGTGTTTGTCCAACCCTAGATTTTCTTAATTAATGCACTTGAAAACTAGTCCAGGCATATACAGAGGGCCCTCATAATCACGTAACGGTCACACAGTATCTGAAAGTCTTTATAAAATTGACAGTGTATCTTCTTATAGGCAAATGCAATTAGAAACATATATAGGAAGCTAGGTGCGTATTGTCTGCCTTGATTGTACATCAGTCTTTTCTCACACATTTTGGAGAAACATACACTTTACGAGATACTATAGTTTACAAAATAAACTGGGTTTAAGAATCAGTTATTGTTTGGGTTTCGGTCAGTTAGTCAGTATGAAAGACAGGTGATAAGGAGAAAGCATTGAGGAGCACCATATGGCAATTTAAGTGGACCCTGTGTTTTCTCAGAGATAACATTCTGGGGCTAAAACCATTCAAAAGAATTGGTCTTCCATCCTTACATTATGGTTTCCTGAGTAAAACATCAAAGAGGCTTCGATGTCACATTCACTTAAGGTAATAAAAGGAAGTGGTCAATGATATGATTGTTTGATAAAAATATACATCCGTCTTTAATTGTCTTTTCTGATAGGTTAAAGGGTACATAAGGACCTTTTTATCTTATTGTGTTATGTTCCCATGTGTTGCTACAACTGTTTACATAAGGTGTGTGTTGTTTTAATTATTATTATTATTTTTTTTTAACATTCACCACTTTTTTTAAAGCTTTATAAAATTGCATTCCCTGCCTCAAGATGGCTTCACATGTACCCGCATGGACCTCTCAGAACTACATTTCCGATCACCCTCCTGCTCACATATGTAACTGAGATGGATTTACCAGTGAGCAGGAGGATGATGGGAAATGTAGTTCTGAGAGGTCCATGCGGGTACATGTGAAGCCATCTTGAGGCAGGGAATGCAGTTTAAAAGTTTAATAAAGTGGTCAATGTAAAAAAAAAAAAAAAATTAAAATAATACACACACCTTATGTAAACAGTTGTAGCAACACATGGGAACGTGTAACACAATCAAAAGGGCCTTATGTACCCTTTAAGGAATAAGGGGTGATGTCATAAGAGAAGCTATATTCATCCTAACATGTGTATCAATCGTTGATTGATGTAAGATCAAGGCAAACAGCATAGATTGAGACAGAGAGAAGGACATGCTCAGCGCAAAAGGGTCCCCATTCTTTGAATAATCAAGAACTATCATGTTCAGCACTGTGCAGAAATCTCCCCACACAGTGCTATCAGTGGACAGCATGTTTTAACGCTGTTGGCTTCAGTGAGTCTGGTGGTCCTGTCTGTCTGTCTCTGTTCCCTCTGCCCAAAGTTCACCCATCACCAAGCAAGCTTTTATCTTCTTGGTAGATATTCTCGGAAGAATTCAGTCATATTCTGATGATAATATTTAGTTGAAAAACATCTGTTAATTAGCACAATGTGAGCTGGATCAATATCCATGTCCTTGGTTGTTGTACATCACTCAAGTATTTAGCAGCTAGATGTATCTGCTTGTTTTTTTCTTCTGCACATTTTCTCGGGAACAGAGAAGAACCCTTCCGCCACCTACACAGAGCCTTTCATCTGCTCTGCTTTGACGACAGCAGCAGTCACTTTGGATAATTTGCACTCTCTTTAATGACGCTCTGACGTCAGTCCCGGGCTTACAGAGGTGATCTAACCAAGGCTTTTCAAATCCCTTTCTCTGGCTGCTGTCAGAAGTGCAAAAGTCACCTGGCATCTGAAAATCTAATGCATTGCAACCACAACTACCATCCGTCCTGAAACTGCACGCTGTGCAATTACTTTACATTCACGTGACGTGCGATCAGTCAGCTGTCAGTCAGTGTATGTGCCCTGCTAGCACACTTCATTATATCTAGAGCACTGTTTGCTTCTTGGTACAAGCAACTGTGCCTGTCTTATTCCAGGGGCACGTGGAACAATGCAGTGTGTCTGTCATGGGGATTGACTTGCTATCCTCTGCTCAGGATGAAGTCGCTGTGGAGGGGATTTGATGTACGGAGAGGATGTCTCAGTATATCGGGAGAATCGCTTATCCAGTTGTCATGAAATAATATTATTTAGCATTAGTTATTGGGAGTAATAGATTGTGAGGATATCTGAAGGTGTCTCTGTCTACATGTCACATTTTTATATGCATCTTGAGAACACAAAAAGTTTTTGCACATTTAAATATACTTTTATGTCTAGAACTGAGTACTACAGTAGGTATTGCATTGATTATAATTAGTGTTTGTATAAATAAAGTGCGGTCTACTGTTCTGTATGTAAAACATATTATAATAATTTAAACATTTGAAAGCTGGATTGTGCTACTGTAATGTGTCGGAACATTTGTAGCTCTGCAGACTTACATGTAAGTAATATTAAGTGGAAATGTGTCTCATGACTGAGATTGATATTACTAGGAGCTTGTAGCTATTAACTCCCGTTATAGTCGGATAAGATAATGTTGATAATAAGTGATATGTATTGCAGTAGGAGTGCCTGCATCAGAATCGATGGAAGGCTCTACTCAGTTGCAGGCAGCTCGCATTCAGTCCAGGCAGGGAGATGTTTTGTTCTCTAAATGTTTGTGTTGAACTCTTGGTGAGGCTGTGTACGTGGCTTCTCTCCTGTCACTTGGCTGACACACACGCAGTGTTACATGTGCTCTCTGGGTCATGTTTACCTGCTGGTCTCTGTCCTAATAGAAGCCTCACAGGAGCAGAGACACACTGTGTGATATGAGAGCTGAACAAGCTGGCCTCTACAGTGTGTTCTGGTTCAGTTTACTGGCTGACAGCATGTCTGTCAAAAGGGGAAGCAGCTGACTGGTTAACGACAGGAAATAAGCTGTTGAAGGAGTGGGAGACAATTTCACCCACTAGGTGACCTGGGAGGTGCAAAACTAACTGAAAGCATGGCTTGCAAACAGAGATTTCTTTAACCAAGTGTAGTACTATAAATCATGTTTTGAAATAAAAATGTTTACTATGAAATGTGTTTCTTTCAAAACTGCACATTTAAGACCTATATAGGGAATGGATGTGCACAGCAGGTAATTATTTTGTTACAGTCATGTAGTTAGAATATCTAGCTAAAAGACCATGAGCGCTGGCCTTTGTTTAACCCAGTGAAATTTGACATGCTTTCCATTTTTTAAAAATTTTTCTTGCATAACAGCGAGGAAGATTGTATATATATATTTTTTTTTTATAGCCATTCCGTTCTTGAAATTCTTGTTTGCGTCACTGTGTGTTTTTAATCCCCCGGCAGCATTGCTGTTTAGCGTGTACCAGTCTGTGCTGTGACACAGGCTGGGCAGTGCCTTATCAGTGGATACATCGGGCTGGGCTGAGTTCTCTTCTGTAATTCAACTTCCTTGTCTGTTTACTTGTCAGTCAGCTGCATGATGTATGTGTTCTTGTGTTTTGGCAGCAGCATACAGAGCTGATCCAGCTACTGTTCACACGGACCCTCAGGTGTATTTATTTAAAATGGCTTGCAGCTTGTGACAGGTGAGAGGCAGTTGTGTGACTAGTGCTTGCTTATTCTATGTCCAATGGAAGACCACTGGCCAAACTGGATTGTGACCTGAGCAATCTGATTCAAACCCAGGTCTCCATTGCACGTCAGTCCCTGATTGGATCTCAAACATTCCAAACGGTGTTCCATGTATTGCACGTCAGTCCCTGATTGGATCTCAAGTGTGTATTCTTTTTAAAACATGAAAGAAATTACGAGCGAGAGCAGGCCACTCAGCCCATCTGTGCTCATCCAGTTCCTAGTAGCTGATTCATCTGAAAACTTTGTCAAGATGTGTCTTTAAAATATCCCAGTGATTTCAGCATCAACAAACAGGAAATAAAGTAGGTTAAAGAACTCTCTGTTTGCACAACTTGCTTTCTGATGGTCTTACACTTCATGGCCATTTTACCTACAGGGCCTTTGCTTTTGTTAGGAACCAACTTTCCCTTAATGATTCTGCATCCTTTGCTTGAAGCAGCTGCGGTGAAATCACCAGGAAGACACTACAAGCAAACGAAAACTTTTTTTGATCAAGTGCAGTACCTGATGTTTAAAAAAATATATTTATATTACGAAGCTGTAACCTGTATAGTGAATGAAAGTGCACGATAGCTGGGATTCACAAAAGTATTTTGCTAGATCTGCTTCTTAAGCAGCTAATGCAAGCGAATCATGCGATCCAGTGCAGCCTTCCCCCCCCCCCCCCCCGTGCTCCATTCCCTGTGCTATGCCACCCTGCACACCCTCCTGATTGCTGATTTACTGTAAACCCAGCCTGTGGCATCCCTGAGTGATCTTTAGCAGGAGTACAGTTTCATGTGTGTGCGCTGGGCTCATATGGAGTAAAACCACAATGCAGGGAGCAGATCTTTTTATATACAGTCAGGAACAGAATCACTTTCATGTCTCTGGCCGTCCACCAGACCACAAGCGTTTGGGAGCCTGCCCTGGGTCTCTGCAGCGCCGTGTCCAGCCTTGTGGTCAGGAGGCTGAGCTGGGCAGGAGTCGGCCAGTCTGCCAGTCTGCCGTTCTGCTCTTTGGGCTTATTTGGAAGTAACATGACTCACTGGTTAAACTGGTATTCTGAGAGGACACTGACAAGTCTGCTTTAAAAGAGACACTGATTTTCACCATTTATGTGCAGTTACAATAGTGTGTCTGAAATGACTGCTAAATATAGAAATAAAGAAGAGTGTGCAGAATTCATTTTGAATGCTTACCGAGCCCTTAAAAGTGAAAGTGGTGGGCGCCTGGGGTGACCCCTCAGTGTTTTGTTAGGAGTTAGAGATGAATTTATTTCAGTTTTAAATGATATATCTAGATATTGTCATATTAATATCAGTCTTGTAGAAAACAATTAATTGTCACATAGCTATTAAAATGGACGACCAAAAATGTGCTACATTCAGAAATCCTTTTTTTTTTCTTGTTTTTTTTTTTAAATTTAGTCGTCGCCAATTATTTTACCCCAGTTTTCACCCCAATTTAGCATGCCCAATTATTATCTGTATCCCCGGCTCACCGCTCACAACCCCCGCGCCGACTCGGGGAAACGGAGGCTGGAACACGCGTCCTCCGAAACGTGCTCCTGCCAAGCCGTCATTTTTCGCACTGCAGATCCACAGCAATGCCACCAGACCTATAGTGCCGGAGGACAACACAGATCTGGCGGCTCCGCTGCAGAGCCACAGGCGCCCTATCGGCCACAGGGGTCGCTGATGCGCGGTGAGCCGTGGATTCCCCTGCCGACCTAAGCCCTCCCTACCCGGGCAGCGCTCAGCCAATTGTGCGCCGCCCCCTAGGAACTCCCGGTCACGGTCAGCTGTGACATAGCCTGGATTCGAACCTGCGATCTCCAGGCTATAGGGCACATCCTGCACTCCGCGCGGAGTGCCTTTACTGGATGCGCCACTCGGGAGCCCCGCTCTAAAAGAAACTCTTACTAGTTAGGATTCATTTCGGTTGTGGTTTTTCTTTCACAAATAGCTTCCAATGTTGTGCCCTGGAGAGAGCCGCTTTGGTAAATGAAAGCTTGTGTGTTACATGTCCTGATAAGACTGCTCTATGAATAAGCAGCCTTAGTAAGCCCAGGTTGATGGGTTCATGGAGTTTTCAAGTGAATTAATGGTTGTTATCCGATTTTTTTGTGCTGAAGCGCGCACAGCACCACAGAGACGTATGAAGCTGCAGTGCTGAACTGGGTGAAGGCTGTGGCATGTACCAGTATCAAACTGGGGCCAGTTCACCTGTATGTATCATGCACTGGGGGCTCTACAGCTTTCACAGAGTATTTCAATCCCGTTGGCAGTGCTTCAGTATCCAAGCATGTAGATGTGATTGTATGAAAGCAGCAATACAGAACAGGGTTTTCGAATATGCACCAATATCCGTACGCCTCGGGGGTGTTGACGAATCCAAGTGCTGTTCATCAGCTCAGGCCTGCAGATATTGCACCATATTTGAACACCCTGGGTGTGTTGCTGCTCTTATAAATTTTTCCGAACAGTTTCATGGTGTTGGCACTGCTGCACCCTGACTCTCAGTTCGGCTGTGTATTATAATTCAGTTAGCTGAATGTGTGTAGGTCCAGTCTCTGTTGAAATGAAAGGCTGGGACGCCCCCAAGTGTGTGTAACGCCAGTGTTTGCCCCTCTTGTCGCGCAGGTTTCCCAGAGATTCTGTGGAAGGTCTCCTCCCCTCTCTGCGTGACGCTGTGGACGCGCTGACCCGTGCTTGACCACACAGAGGAGCAGACAGCGCACTCTGGCCGCAGCATGAACGAAGTGACCGTGGTGCGGGAGGGCTGGCTTCACAAGAGAGGTGACTGTCCACAACTTCAGACATTAGTCACCCTGTGCAGCGTGCGGGGCCAGCGAGGCGGAGAGCTGGTTGTTAAGAGCTGAGAAGGGTTTTAAAGTAGCTTCAAATCTTGATTTACTTTTTACACTTTCCTTACTGTTTCATGGGCTTTGCAGTCATTGTGGATTGAGTTGTTATTACCATTTTTCACTCGGGTCTCATTTTAAACCACTGTACAAATTCATACCGCTAATATTTTTATTGTTTTTGACTGAGGTTGAATTGTGTTTGAATAATGAAGTGAATCTAATCTGGTGGAGAACAGACAATGTTGTTCTTCTGTGCTAGGTGGGTTGCAGGTGAGTCCTAGTAAAGACATGGTATATCTGAGGATAAAATGGGGCAAAATATTTGGGCACCCCAAATATTATTTTATTTATTTATTTTTTTACAGTAAGTGATATTTTCCCTTTTTTGTCATTTTGTAAAAGAAAAAGCAAAACCATTTATTTATTTGTTAGTTTTTCTTCACTTTGTAGCGAAACCGTTGTAAACTGAAATATATGAATTCCAGATCCCAGAGGTATCAGAGACGAGTATCCTGGGCACAGGACATTCCCACTCCCCCCTCTCTCCAGGCTCCCAGATTCCTCTCCCATGGAGACAGATATAGCGGGCGTCTAGAGTGCTAAATTAGCTCCATGAATCAACTCTATTTCTGTACCATTCCTGCTCTTCCAGCTTGCTTGACAGCTGGGCAGTTTACTGTATCAGCCTGCTTCCGCTGACCGCATCTGCAATTTCAAGTGTCCGAACCCGGCTAAAATTACTGGCACTGGAAACGCCAAGGGGACGGGGGATTGTGTTTATTTGTTCGTTTTATTTATTTATTGCTGGTGCTTGTATATTTCCGTGCTTGTGAAGGGCAAGCGTCAGTGGTACTACAGGCATGCCCTGTGCGGACTGCCATGCCATGTGCTTTACTACTGCAGGTAGCTGAATCGAAAGAACAAAAACGACATTGTTTAAATAAATATTGAATGTACCCAAGTCCCAAAGAAATAGGATAATGGGTATAAAATGAACACACTGCAATTTTTTAAAATGCTGCTTAGCTAAAACATTGTTTTAATATTGCTTTTTATACTTTTCATCATTTTAAAGTTTAATTTTAAGTGCATTTAAGAATGATTTTTAGGGTGCTGGTTTACAATGGGGACCCTCATGCCATGATTGCGTTCGTTCGTCTGTCTGTAAACTTCAACATGGTGAGCACATTAACTGTTATGAATTTCCACTAATATTCTACAAACTTTTATCATAGACTCCGACCTCCTATAGAACTCTCGAATTGCATTTGGGTATATAATACAATAAACTACAGTATAACCAAAAGAAAACTTACAAAATAAGACAAACGTGTTTTTTAGGAATACAAAGACTTCACAAAACGAGCATTTATTTAAAACTTTAAAACTTCTTTTTAGAGCTAGGTCTTCGATGAATCTAACTTACTATTTGATTGAAATAACTACAAATGAGTTTGAATATTTGTTGCAGAGGTATTTTGTTTTAATACTTTCTGTAAGTGCGTCACTTTTATGTTTTCTAGCCATATTATTCTTAGCGATACAGGTCACTCTGTTACAGTAGAATATGTCACCATGGATGTTAGTTGCAGTAAATAGCGTATTGGTGTCTGAGATTTGATTGCATTTTGCAGTATGAGAGATCAGGCCATTTCCAGTAACCCACACATTTCCCCAACACTAAACAAAACCCCCAGTCTCTCACCTCTAGTGATGTGCGCTACAAATACACTCGGAGCGACACTAACATTCATGCAGTTTAGAAAACTTAGTGCAGGGACAAATATTTGAACAAACGCTGCTTGAAATGTCTTATTGTAACAGAATCTATAAATTACTGTCAAAATGAGGAAACCAATTTTTACTGGTATGAATTACACTTTTGTTATCTAGCTAATTCTTAAAAAATATTCATTTATATTTTGAAAGAATATTTGAATATGAAAAACCCAGCCCTAATACATTTTCAAATTTAATTTTGCTTTTTACAAATTGTATTGGAGTATACTTCTATTTAACAATTTATACAACACTACTGGTAATAGGACAAGCTTACGTTGAAGCACATTTTAATTTGAAATGTTTCCCCCAAGTGCATTCTATAATACACAGAGTAAGCAAGGATTGATGAATCAGAAACAGTACTATAATTAATGAATCTCCAACTTCAATAAGTAATTATGTGCAGCAAGCAGACTCTTACAGAAACAAAACAGAACTTGCTTCACATGAACTATTCACACTAATTTTATTCTCAGTTTCACACATGCACAGACCGGTATTTCCAGTGTGTAAATTGCACTTACAAATGTAAAAGCTGAGCTGTAGGCTACACTGTACTGAATGCATGTAGGCTTATGTAGTGTTTTGGAGTGGTGCAGGGAAACAGTTGGTAAACTGCATGAAATCAATTGAAAACCCCTGAACATGCCCTTGTCTATAACAGGCTACCGCTGCCCTATACCAACACTGACTAGTTTCACTGGTTATTCAACTGTAGCCACCGTGCCAGAATTGTGTGCGACTAGTTTGAGGAGATTGATAGAGACTTAAGGCCACCACAATCCCTGACTCGCAATCCAATTGAGCATGCTTGGGATGAGCTTGAACAATGCATTTGTCATCATGGATTCCATGAAAAATTTAAGCCTGAATAGATTTACATCCCTCGACACCTTCCAACACCTTGTGGAGTCTGTGCCATGTCAGGACTGTGATCAGGTCAAACAGTGACCCCACCCAGAATTAGGCACTGGTCCTGTTCAAGTGGGCAAGCAGTCTGTATTGGTCATACAGCATTAACACTTATAAACATTTACAATAACTATCAACAGCACTGTGTAGTATGTGCACAGTATTGTACCTCTTAACTGACCATACACAACCCCACAGATACACCGTGCCAAGCTGCTTCCCTTTGAATGGAGGATCAAGATCCTTTTTGGAGTATGAACTGGGCACACAGCCACTATTTGAATGAAGATAGAATGGGAAATGTAAATTGGAAATCTTAGATACATCCACGTTTCAGAAATGTGTTGCTGCGTGGCTTGAAACTCACATTAGCCCTGCACCTAGCCCTAGGTGTCAGAACTACCTTCAATTAAATCTGTTATTGAAATGGTCACAAGCTCCTGGAGTTTGATGTTAAATAAAGTGCTCCTTTATAGCTATGTCAACAACTCCTATTAGTAACCCTACAAAGGCAAATGTATTCATGCTGTGATGAGAACTGGTTCATTCAGAGGAGATTTACCAGGGACCTGATTGTTCAAACTCCTGGCCATTTCAATAATATGCCTAAACAGAGTTTTGAACTCAGGACTAGGTGCAGGGCTAGTGCAACTTTCAAGCTCTAAAATTGACCTCTGCACACTTGCTGCACCCTTAACCCCAGCACATATCTCGGCGTGAGAAAATGTTTTGTTGTCACCTTCCCAGCCTCACAAACCCCTTGTGTCACCACACAAATCAATAGCTCAGCATTCTGTTTACTGAGCTGTGACCGCTTTTAAAACCGTTTCTTGTGCACAGGCACTATTTTGTCATTTATTGAGAAGAAAGTAGTGGCATATTGAGAGAGAGTGTGTGTGTGTGTGTGTGTGTGTGTGTGTGTGTGTGTGTGTGGAGGTATTCTTTAAAACCTGGTAGAACTGCAACAAACACAATGTACAGTCGCAGGACAATCTGCCTCTGAGGAACACAACCAATGCGAGAGACAGTGATTAAACTATGTGTTTTGTGGACAGCTTGTCAGTTTCTCTTATTCAATCAAGGTGAGAACACACTGAATTTTAGATCTAGAACAGCAGCAACAGAAGACAGTCACACTCGGTCACATGCAAACAAACGACATTTACATTCTGCAAAAAACGTACTCCCCCACTGATTTCTATGGAGGTCAGCCGTTCCCTTATTTCTCAATAAGGGAACAGCAAATAAAGATACTGTTCTAAAACCATGACTTACTGTTGAAACGCTTCACAGGGACCTACAATGATTATTTCAGACAAATAAATAACTTGGTTGTAGTATAACAGTGATAATGACATTGCTGTGACGTGTTCCTCGGCTATTATGGAACTTCCATCCAACTGAGTAATTAAACAGGTGAAGGTTCATGTTCTGTTATTTCAATGGTGCCTTTTTTATTTTTGGGGGGCTCACAAAATACTGTAATAAACCACTCGCCTTCCACCAACTCAAGTTCTTTATTGAAACCTCTTGAAACCTGTTAATTGTGCAGATGGTTGCATCAGCTTTGCCACATTTGGTCAGCTATTGGTCAGGAGATCGCCAAGCTTAGGAAAATCACAGCAAATGCAGCGGGGGTCATACCTGACGCTTTCCTACTGTTGACTTTGGATATCTCCGCCCCACTCAATCACAGCGTCGGCTCATCTGGGCAAACTCATAAGCTGAAAGTGGTGAAACCTGCTGTAATAATGAACAGGTTTCATGGTGAAGAGCCCTGGTCAAATACGTACTCTAAAAGGCGAGTGATTTATTACATACTGTGTGTGACCACATCCCCATCCAGTACGTTCTGACTGGGCCAAGCCCTGCTGTATAGCTTGGAGACATGAGCGAGCCCTGCTTAGCCCTGCTTATCCTTATCCCCCAGGCTTGTTATTCCCTAAATTCCTATGTTAAAGTCGGCGTGTTTGGTCTTGCAGGAGAGTACATTAAAACATGGAGACCCCGTTATTTCATCCTAAAGAGTGATGGCTCCTTTATCGGCTACAAAGAGAAACCAGAGACATCCGACCATATCTTGCCTCCTTTAAACAATTTCACAGTAGGCGGTAAGTGGAATTATTATTTTACTATTTTAATTTTATTTTATTTTTTTAACCCCTGGTAAATATTACAAAAAAGACTATGACTCCACCTGCATATTGCAGTCAATTGAATAAACACCATCAACTCTTCAATCTGTTATCCTGTTTTGTTTGTTAGAACCAACCATTGTGATTTAAAACATGCTTTAGCACAAGTGGGCAGCAGTGTGGAGTAGTGGTTAGGGCTCTGGACTCTTGACCGGAGGGTCGTGGGTTCAATCCCAGGTGGGGGACGCTGCTGCTGTACCCTTGAGCAAGGTACTTTACCTAGATTGCTCCAGTAAAAACCCAAATGGGGAATTGTATGTAAAAATAATGTGATATCTTGTAACAATTGTAAGTCGTCCTGGATAAGGGTGTCTGCTAAGAAATAAATAATAATAAAAGTGAGCAGCTGCATGAGTTTTGGCACTAAGGTTGGGATTTATAAGCCTATATCCTATGGGCTGACTTTGATGTGGTGTTTATCCTTGGTGGGAGTTATCCATAGTTCCGACATGCTTTTTATATTTTTAATTTGTTTATTTCTCATGTTTTGATTACCAGTCAGGCTATATAGTACAGTGATCCAATGATAAGACGGTACAGTCATGGCTCCCATTTGCCCCACAATGCCAATATACTAACTTTGTTCTTGTTACAGGCAGAGCACAAAAGGTTACATGTGCTATGAATATGGGTTAACAGAACAACTTTGTAGAAAAAAGACAAAGAACACGTATTTAATGCATTTAAGTGAAGTGGGTAGATGAGGTTAACCCAGGCACTGCTTCATCTCAGCGCAGAGCTTCACACTGACGTTTCTGTCGTGCTGTGATCGCTGTAAGAGCTCACTTATTCTGACTTCATGCCTAATGCTGTCCAGAGGCATTTGACACCCTGTCACAAGAAACTGCAGTTCTGTGTCAGCAGTGCCAGTCAGTCACATTCTCACAAGTTAGCTCGTATGCTGCTCTGTTGGCTTCAGTTGTACCGGATTGTGTGGTGGAGTTTGCTTTGTGTTGTAGGTTACAGTACTATCCTAACCAAAATTCGCTTTTAACCTTGTATCAATCCTCAAGGGGCTAAATTAAAAACTCCTTAATGGAATCTAGGACTTGGGTACACACACAGTATATAATTCCCTACAGCTGATATCATTATTCAGAATGTGTTTTCCAATGTTGGTATAGTGAGCATTGGGGTCTGTTTTCCACTGTGCTGTAATAAGGCATCTCTTAACTGTAATCACATCTCGGGGTGTACTGTTGTCATGAAATTGCAATATGTAAGTCATGCTATGTAATGTACCACAGTACATGTGAGGGTCCTGATGAGCTATTTGTATGATCAGATCAAATGCTCATTTAATGATGGACTATTTTGTTAAGACAAAAATGAAATGAGTTAGGGAAACATACTACTTCATCATTCAAGAACCACCTAGTGAGCTATGAAGAGCTATGTTGATGTGCTTTTAGTCTTCAACCACGGTACAAACCTCTATTCTGATACAATATACAGTGTAAAGAAAGTATCGCGGCTCCCTCACTAACTCATTGTGTGACCCTGAGCAAGTCACTTAACCTCCTTGTGCTCCGTCTTTTGGGTGAGACGTTGTTGTAAGTAACTCTGCAGCTGATGCAGAGATCACACACCGTAGTCTCTGTAAGTCGAACGTGGATAAAGGTGTCTGCTAAATAAGCAAATATATAATAATAAACACAACTTAATAAGGCAAAGTGGATAATTATGTCAAACCAAGTTGCATTTTTAGAGATATCTGTAAATCATTTGCTGATTTATTTTAAATTAATTTGAGATCTAAAAATGAAAGCTGTATAGATTTAAATTGATTTACAGATGTCTTTCAATAAAGTTTTGCTAGCATGGTACACCAAACTGTCATTTGGAGAGCTCTAAATTGCTTTGTTTTGATTGGAGTTTCTGTACATTTAGAGATATCGCGAAATGAACAGGAGGTAGTTTCGAGATATCTTAAATTTAGTTTCAGATATCTTAATTATTTAGATATCTTAAAATGATTTAAAGATATCTCCTAAATGTGTTTTAGATATCTTAAAATGATTTAGAGATATATTTTAAATATTTGAAAATATCTGAAAATGATTTAAAGATATCTTAAATGAATTTATAGATATCTCTAAATATTTTAGATATCTCTAAATGACAATGTGGCTTGCCATGGATAATCTAGGTCTAAAATTAAATTTAAAAAAACAAAGCTGGTTTCAAAGTTTGAAAGCCAGGCCTCCAGAGCTTAAAGATCTGGTGCATTCCCCTCCCCCCCCCCGTTCACTGATACAGTTTTCATTTCTCTTGCCTTGTTTCCATGCCGACAGAATGTCAGCTAATGAAGACAGAGCGTCCGAGACCCAACACCTTTATGATCAGGTGTCTGCAGTGGACGACGGTCATCGAGCGGACCTTTCACGTGGACAGTCCAGATGAGAGGTAAGGCCATCTTGTCATTGGAGCACAGGAGTGCTGATCCAGGAGTAAGGTCTGGGCAGCTGCCCCTCATAGCCCCGGGAATCTCCCCTGGTAAAAGCATGGACACTTGCTGTGCAGGGTGAGACACACAGTCAGCGGTGCAGGTTTGGGGGGAGTTCAAGCAGTCACCTGCAGGGCTGGCCTTTCTCCTCCAGGGGCCGGTAGCTTGCCGACATATCATCTTTTAAAGAGGCAATTGGCTAGGTCGTGAGATCAGAGGATCCCCACTGACCTTCAGTTCTCCGGAGCTGTTGCTGTCATAAGGGAACACAATTAGGCATTTAAAACAGGGTACCAGTTGTTCCACATACTTCCATATATAGTTCTTCCACTTGACAACCACTGCTCATTGTTTCACGTATCTGTTTTATTTCTGCTTTTCCCTGCCATTCTGTTCCCTCTTGGGATGCCTTGTATAGGTCTGTGTATGTCCTTGAATTGCCTCATTTATATACACAGTCTAATCAGATTCAAACTACCTGTTGGAGGAATCAGTTCTTAAATCCGCTATCCATTCTGCATGTAAAGCTGTTTGGATCTGAGGTCGAGGTTTTTATGGGGAAGCATTGATTGTGGGGCTGTGCAGATGCTCATTTTCAGAGTAATTCCCTTTAAGATGTTTTTAATTAGTTTCTCGTTGTGAAAGTAACACATTCATTGATGGGCTTTTTCAGTTTCATTTAATACCTGCTGACAAAATACATCTTAAAGGGAATATGTGAAAATCAGATCTGCACAGCCCTCCTGTATTCCCTGTCCGTGCGAGTGTAATTCCTGCCCTGTTGCTGATCGCCTGCTTGCTGTCTGGCAGGGAGGAGTGGATCCGTGCGATCCAGACGGTGGCGAACAGCCTGAAGAACAGGGTGCCGGACGAGGAGCCCATGGACATCAAGTTCGGCTCTCCCAGCGAGAACTGTGGCGCAGAGGAGATGGAAGTGGCAATCTCCAAGACCAGATCCAAAGTGGCAAGTCTCCTTCCCTTCTCTCAATCCGTTCACAACACCGGGTGCCTTATTCTGAATCGGCTCATTTTCAGAGAGGAGTAACGTCATTTTAAAGCCTGCTACTTATTTTACTGCCTTTTATTTGATGGTTCAATATAATTAGTGTTTTTCCGAAGAAAAAAAAGAAATGTTTATCCTATAAACGCTGAAAGAAAACCTGGAGGCTACTACTTTATGTTGGTATGTTCATGGTGCAATTTACTGCATGTTTTTTCAATACAGGTCCTGCGTGATTCTCATCTGTGCTTTGAGCTCTATTCTCAACACATCAAAACTCACTTTTCAGGCAAGATGTAAAGTAAAAGCCTGGGTAAACACTGCATTTAAAAAATAGAATAAAATAAACACTGGAAAAAGGGAAAAATAAACACAACCCAGAAGCCCTGTACCGAATATCAGGTTCAGCCACTTTGCTGTAACTCAGTGGAGCCAAATTGAGTCAGTGTCCAGGCAGTGCAACTGAACTTGTATGCAACCCCATTCTGTACAGTAGGTGTCAAATACACTGCATTGTCTCTATGGCTCTTGGGGATAGTGCTACGATGAGTCTCCACAGCAGCTGTGTGAAAGGGCCAAGTGGCTTGCACACGTTTTTTCGCTTCTCAATAGACACCACACCCTCATGGCGTGAGGCGGTACATTGTTTAGTTTCCTGAGATGATCCTCCTAATGCAAATGAGTTTGCAAGCCGTTTGATCTGATATGCTACCGGTGATGTTTTTGTTCATCTGGTTTCTTCCCCAATTGAGAGTAGTTCTGAACAGGACTGTATCTAACCATAAATAACAACTGCAAACTCTTTCTAAAGCACTATGCACTGGAGCCTCTGCTAGTGTAAGGTAGTATCACCAGTAGAAATAGCTTACTTCCTCCGATTTATACTAGAGTGATTCATTCAAAAGCAGATCCATGTCAATTCCTTGTGAAGAGTGAATAGGGAATAGAGGAAGTACTCAAACTGTCAACAGTGGTTTAGGTAGCAGTTCGAAATAGAGAAAAGGGAGGTGTTTTGCATATTTAATAAAACAAGGAACGGCAATATGCAAATACCCTTCCACAGAATTTGTTTTTGCTGCAGCATTCATAAAAAAAAAAATGTTGAACTAAAAGCTGGGCAATTGTTTTCCTTCTAAACAAAGCAGGAAAACCAATAGAATGGAATAACTCTTACGAAATAGCATTTTGCAACACGGATCGGCTTTAAAACAATATTGCCTAATTCATTTCTCAATGGGCCGGCCAGATGTATTGTAGTATGTTGAATTGCCAAGAGTAACTGGTTGTAATGATGAGTTTAAGAAATCTATCCTGCTAACTACAACAAACACAATTCAGTAATTAATTTGAGCTTGCTTGCAAGGTTGTTGGATAGAATGTGACTGTTAATACCTGGCCTATATTAATTATATTGCTTTACTGCATTGCTGCAGGTCACTTATGGCCAGTACTGATATTCAGTTAGCTCATGGTCAGGGTCTGCTAGGGGTGGCATCCAACAATCGACTAGTCGGCTAGAAAAGACTAATTGCACATTACATGCTTGCAATTGCGATGCGTGCTGTCTCAGATGGACAGAAGTGCAATTGCGGATGCAAAGCTTCAGCATATAAATTTGCGTGCTCGTGGATGGCGTTGAGAGTGTAAATGACATTTTAAGACTTCTAAGCAGTATTAAAATGTTGTGCTCAAACAGAAGTGTTACAAAACAGTACATTTCCAAACAGATTTTTGCCTATTTTTGCCTCTAATCGACTCTGAAGTTAGTCGTCCCTCCACCCCAAGGTTCTGGTTTGATTGATCTGTATTTTCTCCCCCTTTCTTACACAGACCATGAGTGACTTTGACTATCTGAAGCTGCTTGGCAAGGGGACATTTGGGAAGGTGATTTTGGTGAAAGAGAAAGCCACTGGGATGTACTACGCCATGAAGATTCTGAGGAAAGAGGTTATCATTGCCAAAGTGAGTGCCGGCTCAGCTTTACCAGCTGAGAAAAATTATATCTTAACACTTTGCGATCCTATGTTGGACAATTATTCCTATCCGGTCCAATGTCGGACCCTTTCCGACATCATCAAAAAAACGCAAAAAACGTGTTTCTAGTCGTTTTTTCTCCGGAAAAAGCCGAGAAAACCATTCAATGGCTGAGTGGGAGCGACAGGAGCCGAGACAAGCCGAACAAAAAAAAAAATAAAAAATGGGGCGTATCTCATGATTAGTCATACTTGCCCCTGGCATCAGATAATAGCGGTCATAAGGAAACAAGCTGGCTGATACTGCATCAGCGCTCAGAGAATATCAGTCATTTGCAGAGCTTTTTTCAGATGTTATAGTAATAAAATAATGACTTGGATCGCATTATTGAGGTGTTTGGTGATGAACTGAGTGATCAGGAGATGATTGATAGGTATGTATGACTATTATTATTATTATTATTATTATTATTATTATTATTATTATTATTATTTCTTAGCATATGTGAAAGCTATAGTGAACAAAAGGGTGGGGCAGGGCTGGAGATGCCTAGTGAGTGCTTTGTTGGTATGCAGGACCTTTTAAACCCGTTTGACTGTAGAAAAAAATACTTTTCAACAGCGTGTCTAAAATTAACTGCGCATGTGAAAATAAATTGGACCTGACGCGCACTTAATAAATGCATCTCCAGCACCGCCCCGCCCCTCGTTTGCTATATTTTTCAAATAACTCGTAATAATAGTACATACTGATAAATCATCTCTTGATCACTTTTTTTATCACCAAACTCCTCAATAACTTGATCCAAGTAGTTATTTTATTAATATAACATCTCAAAAAGCTCTGCAAATGTCTGTGATATTCTCTGAGCGCTGGATCCGGAAGCAGCTATCTTGTTTGTGTATGTCGGTGTTATCTGTGTGGTGTCGGGTCTATCAGTATTCATGAGATACACCCCCTTTTTTTTTTTTTTTTTTTTCCCGGCTTCTCTTGGCTCCTATCGGTCTCACTCGGCCATTGAATGGTTTTCTCGGCTTTTTCCGGAGAAAAAACGACTAGAGACCTATTTTTTGCGTCTTTTTGATGATGTCGGACCAGGTCCGACATAGGAACGCAAAGGGTTAAAGTTCATAACCACTGATCTCTTACAACACTCCACCAATAGTACAGTAGATATTAGAAATGACACCTAGAACAAATGTGGTGGTACTTGGAAGCTAGGGGGGCATGTTAAGGGTCGCACTCTGGTGTACCAGATGTAGGTAAAGGTTAGATTTTTTTATTGAGACAGGGTGCCTCATTTGAGTTTCAAATCGTCACCAGGAAGTGATGTCTGGAACAGGATACAAAGTGAATCTAAACAGGAAGAATGCCTTGGTTCAGATAACTCTGTTTCATTAACCATACCAGGTAGGAAGCAAAGCGGTTGGATTCTAGCTCTCTCAGCACTTCATCATTTGGCTGTGCGTAGGTGTATCAATTCTTTAACTTGCATGTACTGCTCCCTTCACAGCTTGGTGTTGTGACTTTGTAGCAGGCTTGTACACATTCTCATAATACTGGGTGAAATTCACACCTGATTCTCACAGGGAGGGGCCAAATACCATTCGAATGGATTCAAACGTTTGCAAATTCACATCCAGGACTCTATGCAATACCAGAGAAAGATGTGCGGTGGGTTATTTTCCCCCCACAGTTCATGAAATACTGTGAACGCATGTATGATATGTGTGATATGTGTGATATATATATATATATATATATATATATATATATATATATATATATATATATATATATATATATATATATATATATATATATATACACACACACACACACAGACGTGCTCAAATTTGTTGGTACCCCTCCACAAAAAACGAAGAATGCACAATTTTCTCTGAAATAACTTGAAACTGACAAAAGTAACTGGCATCCACCATTGTTTATTCCATATTTAATAGAAATCAGACTTTGCTTTTGATTTTTTATTCAACATAATATTGTAAATAATAAAACAAATGAAAATGGCATGGACAAAAATGATGGGACCGCTAACCTAATATTTTGTTGCACAACCTTTAGAGGCAATCACTGCAATCAAACGTTTTCTGTAGCTCTCAATGAGACTTCTGCACCTGTTAACAGGTAGTTTGGCCCACTCTTCCTGAGCAAACTGCTCCAGCTGTCTCAGGTTTGATGGGCGCCTTCTCCAGACT